>NC_056725.1:1956732230-1956848612 GCF_019279795.1 Protopterus annectens
ACCATTTGAATCTGTAAATCTAGGCAGAAGTTGTTTACTGCAAACTTCCAAACGCTCTCCTACCCGAATGATATTTCCCACAATACAAAAAGGTTAACATTCAATGTCTTACACATACACCTATCAACTTGTAAATACATGTAATAGCTTTTATAATTTTTGCCTCACTTTATCCCTGTCCAAGACAGATTTTGTACTAAAATTACCTAATTCTACCTTCAGTCTCAAATACCAGAAATCAGAGATTCATGCTTACTCTTGGGGAAAATGGACACAGAAAAGTAATGGAAAAACAAGTTTTGCAAGTGAACAGCAACACTCCAAATTAGCAGTCTCTGTCTCTCATTTCTGGCTTTGTTTCAACTTGAGCACACTATTTGGTGCAAAGCTGATTTGGAATCTATTCCAAACTGATAATGCAAATTAAGTTGCAAAAAGTTTGTGCTGTATTTATACATTTGTTATACTGGTGCTGTATTCCCCACACACCCTCCCTGTTGGTATCTTGTTCTTGTACTTGGTGAATTTCCAGTTGCCCTCCCCTGCTGTAAACTTTGCCTGGAACACTAGCCTTCTAACTTATCAGTGGGAGTGGTAAGCACTAGGTAGCCTACCGCAAGAGGAGTGGTTTCTGGGCCAGAAATTGTAGTTCAGTGGCCGGTGGGTAGTTTTTCCATATATCTCTCAACTTCCTGATTTAAAAGCCCACATTTGCATTTGTTTCCCCTCCTTCCTGTAACTAGTCTAGTCCAGATACAGATTCTTAGTTTTAGCACTTGAATTTGCATATTCGTGCTTAGCACTTGTTCAGAACTTGTTGTAAGCACTAAATAAGCTACAAATTACTACAGCACTTAACCTTCCTCATTGCCTAGAGGAAAAACAGGTTTTGTACTCACTTATCTAGACAGAAATATTTTTTTCTTGAGGCATGTCCAAGGATCAGTTCCCAGTGCTGTCTCCTGTCTATTTGATGAATCTGGGCATCTTGGGGTAATATAGCAATTACCTCATGTACACAGACAACCCTCTCCTCCTACCACCAAACACTTCGACATGCGAGAGATGCATTTATCTATAATCAAACTAGAGGAAAAACTCTCCAGCCAAGACTTGACAGTGAAGAGAAGAAGGTACACTTGCACCACATCCATCATATAGTCCCACTAAATCTACACGAATATCCACACACAGAAAACACAAAAACATTTGCGGAGGCTCTCGATAATAATCTGCTCAAGCAACAGAGACCTCCAAAGCAGAAACACAAGCAACCACCACCCACCCAACACAACCCAAATGACACGTGCCACTGAACCACAGCCCATAAGGCAAAACAACGTACCCAACACACTAGTCATAAGTGACTCTATAGTCTGGCACAATGATGTCCCACTCACCAGGCTAAAACAAGAAGATTACTGTCAACTGCCAGGATCTGCCACATAACCCCCACACTCAGGTCACTCCACAACAAGTACAAAGATGACTCTGCCATTGTCCATGTTGGTATGAACAACCGAGACGTACTTCCCTGGACTACTTTGAGACATGGAAGAGCTCTCTGATCTTTTAGCCCAGGCAAGTATTACCCTAGTCCTGAGTAGCATTCAGCCATCACCCAGAATGATACAGCAGTACAGGGACAAAATGATTGACTTAAACAATTGGCTAAGCATCTGGTGTCATTCTAAGGGGATATGTCTGCCAGGGACAACATGGTTGACAGACCAAGATGCTTTGCCAGAGATGGCCTGCACCTGTCGCCCCTGGGATTCTGGATACTGACCAAGGCTCTTGCTGCCCCTATAGTGCCTTTTTTAGGCAAGGTTCAAATGACCAATTCACCACTGTAACAGGAACAGGCACACAAAAATGGAGAGCAATGCTACAAGTCTAAATCTCCAAATGCACTCACTTGAAGCACTCCTTAAAATGGAGAACACAGATATACTGTGCAGTGACCGAGACCTGGTTCAAGGCTCCGAAGGGCACCCCTGCACTACTAGGCTATAACTCATACCACACTTTCCAGCCACATAACCTGGACCGGAACACCAAAGGCGGAGTTGTGTCTGTACTCAAAGGATATCCACACCTCCAATCTAGATGCTCAGCATAATGCATCCGGAGTTTTCCTCGAGTGCAACTAACTCTAGGCAAAACAGCAATCCAAATTGTAACTTGCTACAGATCCCCCACCATGCCCCCAGATTCCCACTCTTTTCTTGATATACTGGATAATATTAGGGTTCAACCAAATACCCCAATGGGCGATTTCAACTACCCTACCATTAACTGGGAAAATTCCAATGCCCTGGATCAACTTATCCACATCCCCACCAGGGACAATATCCTAGACCTAGCCATTATCAACATGAGTGACTAGTGTTCCACACCTGAAGTTAACTCCTCATTGATCAGATAAGACCATAAGCTAATCACCCTAGATATCCACCCTCCCCCCATTAAGGAAACCACAATAAAAAAATTCTCCAAAGACAACTTCATGCTTAAGACAGAAATGGTGAACTTCAAGACACCCATGCAGATGGACAATACAGTTATGACTGCCGAATCATAGACAAATGCAGTCTATAAGCACTTACAAGTGCATGGATCGCGCTATCCCAAACAGAACCAAGACGCTATCCTCCAAAAATGGAAGCCAATCTGGTGGTCCAATGCCATAAACAAACTGTTGCGCAAAAAAAAAAAAAAAAAAGTAAAATCCCATGAGTGGAGTAGCTCCCTGGTCAGCCTCTGCAAAACGCAAAGATCCCTCATAAAATCCTCCAAAGCTAGCTATGAAAACAAAATCATTGATTCCAAGAACAACCACAAAGCATTCAACAGCTACGTCAAGAACCTCTTTGGCAACACCCAGATCTGCTCTGAGTTACAGCACAATGGCATGAAAATTACAGAACTGATATTGTCAACATCTTAGCGGATAGGTTCAGTGCTAACTTTACCCCCCCCACCCCCTAAAGGTTCAGTGCTAACTTTACCCCACCCCCTAAAAGGTTCAGTGCTAACTTCACCCCACCCCCTAAAGGTTCAGTGCTAACTTTACCCCCCCACCCCCTAAAGGGCACATATCTATACAGGACGATTGCAGCGTCCCTGTAAATCACAACTACACAGGTAAAAGCTGCACTTTGTAAAGCCAAAAACATAGCATCCATGGGAAAGGACAACATCCCACGCTGCTTCAGAATGAACTGGCTCCCCACCTAAGCACCATGTTCAATCATAGCCTCACATCAGGCTTTGTGCCCACTGAATGGCACACAGCAACAGTTATCCCACTCCACAAAGGGGGAGCCACCACTGATCCCAGGAACTATCGACCTATTACCCAGACAAGCCTGGTCTGCAAGGCCATGGAATTCAAGACATTGGTAACCTCCAAAACTCTGGACCCCACCAAGTTCGGTTTTGTGAAAAGCAGATCATGCCTCCTGAACCTGATGGACTTTTGAGGCAGGCACCAAAGCCGTAAATAAGGGTAAGGTGGTTCACACAGCCTATCTTGACCTTGCCAAGGCTTTCAACACCATCCCCATTCTGGAATTATAGCTAAACTCACTAAACTAGGTAGAAATCCCTACATCACAAGATGGGTTGCCAACTGGCTCCCCTGACAGAACACACACTGTAAAAGTTGCAGACTCCAAATCTGACTTGAAACCAGTGACAAGTGGAGTACCACAGGGTTCAGTCCTGGGACCTCTCCTGTTTGGCATCTACTTGCTGAAGTACAGGCTAACACAGAAGGCCTCTGGCTAATGAAGTTCGCAGAGGACTGCAAACTAGGAGCCATAGTGGATTCCCAAAATGATGTGGACATCCTACAGAATGGCCTCACCGAGATAGATGCCTGGTGTCAAGAGCCATGGTCTCAAGCTCAAAATGCCAAAGTGCAGCGTCACCCCCTTTGGTAAAAACTCTGTACCCATGAACCACCACATAGGCAGCAGTCTACTTAATACTGAATGTGTGATAAGAGACCTTGGGACCCAAGTGGGCAGTAGTCTCTCCTTTGATAATCACATCGCCGAAGTAGTGAGGAAGTCCTACGTGGCACACCATCACAAAGGTTCTCACCCAGGAGAAAAAAAACAAAGAGGTCATTGTTCCCCGCTTCTCACTCAGACTCATTACATAGAGTACAATGCCCCTTTTGGAATGTACCTCACAAGCCATCTGCAGCAGATGGAAAAGCCACAGAAGTACCTCACAGAGGATTACTGGTCTCAGAAGCCCTACACTGACCGTCTCAAACAACTCCAGCTTTACTCTGTAGCATACTGCCTACTCTTGAGGTGATCTCGGCCTAACATATAAAGCTATGTCAAACCCAGAGCTGTTGGACATGCTACACCTAAAGAAATTTCAATCCCACCGAGCTACATGGTCTAGGGACCTAAACCTTGTCACCACAATAAACAGGACATGCTGGAGGGAGATTCCTGTCCCAGAGACTTCCATACTCTAACAAGCTACCCATCTATGCCAAGCAAAGTTCCTCATTAGCACTCAGGAAATACACCCTGGGATCACTTCTGTGGATCTGCTTAACAGTGGTACAGAAAATAACTTTTAGGTGGCATAAGCCAGGGAACCTTGTTGACTAGAGTTACTTAGGCCCTTGGGCCGATAGCCTAGTATGAACCTATAAGCAGAGGACCAAAAAAAGACAACCATGAATTTGCTCACAAAAGTTCTTCCGATACAAGACCAAAGTGTAGTGTGTCTGTGTGACAGGAAATCTTCCTAAGTTATATGGGACGTCCATTCAAGGATATGACCCAGCCATTAAGATTTTTAGGCCACCTTTCACATGCCCTAGCCACTGTGAAGATAAAGGAGCACTATAAAAGTTGACTACGGCACTAAAATATCATAACTTTCTTGCTTCAAAAGAGACCGTCTATAGCCATATTAGGTAGAAACATTAACAAGAGGAAAAAAGGCACCCATACAACAAAAATGCGAAGAGAGGTATTGTAACAGTGATAAAAAAAAAAAAAAAAAAAAAAAATTGTACTATGCTCTCCATTAAATCACTGTTGCTGTAACTACATGAAACAAGTGAGAGAGCTTAGAAAATAAGGGGGGGGGAGAGGAATTAAGAGTCCAGGAGCCCTGGAGAATAGTCCAAACAAAGCCAGTTTCATACTTAAAAATGAATAAATCCAGTATGTGTTTGGCAGAGGTGTGTACAGATTACCAAGTTGCTGCTTCGCGAGTCTACCATTTCCAAAATGTCACAGAAGTAGCCAGAGCACTGAAGTGGACTATAACACTGCATGAAGTGTCTTGTTATAGTAAGAAGAAAACAATGAATTAGTATGAGCTAACCATCGGTATTTCTCTAGGAGATGGACTGCCATTTTTTCTTTCCTTCAGATATAATAAAAGATACGTACTTACCATAACATTCCATCTGTGTTGTCAGTTTTCATTCTTCCTTAATTGATGGGTTTGGATCCAATGCTTGGACCAGTCTCAATTGCTAAAGCTGGCAACCCGGCACCATAAAAATCTACTGCCAATTAGTGGACTGGAGTTCCACTGTGGGAAAAGCCGAAAAGACAAAACAACCTAACTACTTTATCTGTAGTCATAGGTAGGTACTACACTATCGGCCCTAGGGCCCATACAAGCCTAGCCAAAAAATGTACCCTAGCTTTCGCCACCCAAGAAAATTATTTTCCTGTGCCCCTGTCGAGCAGAGCCACATAAGTGATCCCCGGGTTGAATTTCCCATTTCCCATCCAATCAAGATTTTTCTTGGAGCGCCAATGAGGAGCTCTGTTTGACAGACACGTAGTGTGTTCCAGAGTATGGGAAGTCTCTGGGACAGGAATCTATCCCTCCAGCATGTTCTGCTTATTGTGGTGACAAGGTTTAGGTCCCTAGAGCGTGTAGCTCGGAGGGATTGGGATTTCTTGAAGTGGAGCATGTACAACAGCTCTGGGTTTGACATAGCTTTGTATGTTAGGCAGAGATCGCCCCTGAGTAAGCGATATGCGATGGAGTAAAGCTGTGGTTTGAGACAGTCTGCATAGGGCATCTGTTTAAGGCCATTAATCCTCTGTGAGGTATTTGTGGTCTTTCCAGTTGTTGTAGAGGTCTTGTGAGGTACATATCAAGAGGGGCGTTGTACTCTATAATGGGTACAATGAGTGATGAGTAGAGGGGAACAATGACCTCTTTTTCTGGAGGAGAATCCTTTTGTGAGGAGATGAGCCACGTAGAAGGATTACCTGACCACTGTGGCGATGTGATCAAAGGAGAGACTACTGTCCACCTGTGTCCCAAGGTCTCATCACATTTTCGCCATTAAGTAGACTACCAGCTATGTAGTAGTTCATGGGTACAGAGTTTTTACCAAAGGCGATGACAATACACTTTTTGGCACTGAGCTACAGGCCATGGCTTTGACACCAGGTATCCGTCTCGGTGAGGCCCTTTTGTAGTTTGTCCACATCGTTAGAAGTTTCGATTATGGCTCCTAGTTTGCAGTCATCTGCAAACTTTGTTAGCCAAATACCTTCTGTGTTGGCCTGCACTTCAGAGAAGTAGATACCAAACAGGAGAGAACCCAGGACCGAACCCTGTGGTACTCCACTTGTCACTGGTCTGATGTCAGATTTGGAATCCACTACTTTCACAGTGTGGGTTCTGTCAGTGAGCCAGTTGGCAACCCATCTTGTGACATAGGGATTTATACCTAGTCTAGTGAGTTTATCTGTAATTCCAGAGTGAGGGATGTAGATCTAGATAAGCTGTGTGAACCATTTTACCCTCATCTATGGCTTTGGTGACAGTTTCAAAGAAGTCAATTTTCATTCTCTTCTCAACTGACAGGACAGAGTCCCTAGCTAACTAAATTCCAAGGTGGACAACACAGCTGAACCAAATGATGCTCTACCCCTGGGGACCAGATCTAATTTGAATTCAATAACAAGATTATTAGGAGAAGTAGCCCACATTGCTGAACATATGTCATCCATGGACCCCCACTGATCTAGCTGAATGAGCCCTTGCCAGTTGCAGTAAATATCTAACTTGGAAAAAAATTTCTAGTAGCAATTACATCTGCCAGACGAATTTAAGAAATTCTGGCATAATCTTCAAAAATTCTTTCCTTGATTTTTCACAAGGATAGTTACATTATGAACCAATGCATCCTTTCTTCCCAGGGTGAGGTCAGAAACTAATATCAGTCTATTAACTTTCAAGTTTTCTTCCCCAAAGTTGCTAACACAGAAGAATATATGTTGCATTAAATTAGACATTCACAGACAAATTACTTCTTACTTACAAAGAAGAAAAAGACACAAGTCGTCCTTGCCCAGAAGAGGGATAATGGACTGAACTGCAACCATACGAAACTTGGTGCAAAACTGACTTGTTCAAGTTGCCGAGATCAAGAATTGGTCTCCAGTTCCCAGTTTTCTTTGGCAGTATAAAGAATCTTCAATAAGTTCCTCATTCTATCTGCTTTGGTGGGACCACTTGGATGACTTTTTCCTAGCAGCTTATTTATTTGTATTGCTGTTTCTTCCCTCTGACTGAGTGGCACATTGGGGAGTTTTCTTAAGACCAGAGATCGAAGGGAAAAGGGTATTTTACAAGCCACTGGAAATAATCCTCTGCACCACGCTCTCTTCTGTTTGGTCTATCCAGGCTCTTTGGTGCAGGGATAAATAGACCAAAGACTGTCTCCAGAGATAAGCAACTGGGCATCCTTTCAGGAGCCCTGGTAAGGTCAAAAAATCTCTAGACCACTGGTTTTGCAGGCAACCTCTGCCCAGATAGTGTCGTCCATAGGAGCTCCCCCCTCTACCCTTGGGAGAACTTCCTCCACTTGTGGCCTGGATTTCTTAAACCACATCTTCTAACCACCTCCGATTCCTATAAAAAAGGATCTCTGAAGGATGGAAAAAAATGTACAACCACTGCAGACAGGGTCCTTCCATCCTTCTTACACCTGGATAACACATGTCCTTCACTTCTGGGCCAAACAAAAAAGACATGTCGTCAAAGGGAGCACTGACGGATGACGACTTTAAGGGCTCCACAAAAATCACATGAGCTCATCCTAATGAAAAAGCCTGCAGTCGCTTCTCCAGAGATTCCTTCAGCTGTATGCGAAATGAGCCTCAAAGGAATTCAAAATATAGAATGAATGGTAGACATCTGAGAAGTCAGACTGGACTTCTGCAGAATAGGGTATTAGAGTTAATCAAATCCTTCTGTAACCTTATAAAAGGTGCCAAATATTTCAGAGACTTTAAAACGAGAGTTGCTAAAGCATAAACATGCTTCCCAAACCTGTCCATTACCCTAGACTCCTTGTTAGGGGGAGTGAAGAGTAAAACTTGAATCTGCAAGTTCCTTTTTAAATGGCCACCACCATGGCATCAATGGGCACCCCTTTACTCCAAAACAATCTGAAGGTGGTACCATAATCCTTTTCTGGTCTCCCTAGGCACAGGCTCCTTCCATGCCCGCTGACATACCAATTCAATAAGCTTTTCAGCAGGTGGAGTCACCCAGTACCGAAAGCCACCAGGAACACAGACTCCTCAGATGAAAGGTTACTCTGCATCCAACCACCTCTCTGCTTTAGGGTTTCAAGAACGTCACTAAAGGAGACATCTTCAGTAAGTGACCGTGGCGACCCTTCACCAATGTCTGTATCCACGGTGATTCTGGAGAGTCTGAAAATACCCTGCTGGGTAGCCGGAGGTTCCTGGACCGACTGTCCCTGTGGCAGAGTGATGAGGCTCCGGAGCACAAAAACATCAGGGTTGAAGAAGGGGTAGGCTACATCTGTTCTATTCTGGCAAATAGAAATCCTCTTCACAGCTCCAAGGGTAGTTCACCCTGGACAAAGAAAAGACCTCTAATCTGAAAGAACAAGCGTTGACCCTCTCCACTTCGAAAATAACCCAACAGCATGGTGGAAGCCTACGTCTAGCTACCCAAAGCAAAGGCACACACATGGCTCCGACAATTTCACCTCACCTCACATCTGACAGGTAAGCTTCGGCTCCAAGAGTTCTACACTTTCAATAAAAATCAGAGCACTCAGGGTAATCTTCGGATCTGAAAATATAGCAATCTTCAGATCTGAGTCAGATGGAGTTGGACAGTTCGGATCAGAGGGCTGTGTAACAACTGAAGGTATCAGAGGAGGAAGTTGCAGCGGGGGAGAGGTAGAAGCAAGGACCTCCTAACCCAAAGGGGTAGGAGCCGGTAAGACACCCATCTGACTTCCTCCATAACCTGATATACATATATACACACACACACACACTCTCTCTATATATAATCCATATATATTTATTCTCTATATATGCATAATCAGAGAGACAGAGACATCTATATATCTCTAGAACACACACATTATATATATATATATATATATATATATATATATATATATATATATATATATATATATATATATATATACACACACACATATATATATATATATATATATATATATATATATATATATATATATATATATATATATATAAAATCTCAATCATACATCTATAATCTATATATATATATCTATAGAGAGATTTATATATATATATATATATATATATATATATATATATATATATCTATAATCTATATAAAAAAATCTCTCAGATATATATGTGTATATATGAGACTCAGAAAATGAACAGTCAAAAAATTACGCGTTTCATCCACTTAATTAACATGAAGTGCACCAGAAAATAACGTATCACTTTTACCAGTGTTTAAATAATGTTCCATATAGTCACATGTGACATCAATGACCAATCAAAAAAATTATTTATAGAAACAGTAACCAAAAAACAAACTGTAGACAATTGCATTTCGGAACAGAAAATCCAAAGCCCAAACAAGCAGTCTGAACGCTGATTTATTATTTAAAATATTCTTAGCGTTTTCGCAACTCACACTGAGAAGCTTCTTCAGAGAACTGTTCAAAAAGGCGCCAAAACGTTTTGAACGTTTATCAAAATTACATCACTTCCTATATTCACACCAAAAAAGGAAGAATAAACAGTTCATTAATTGAAACTCTTATAATAAACATCAACTTAAAACCAATCTTCCAGAAATTTAGATGAACATGAAAACTGTAAACTGTTCATACTACAATAAATAAATATTAAGTATAAAATTATAATAAATATTAGAAATATTTAAAAATCTAATAACTTAGTAATAAGTATTTAATAAATCAAAATAGTAGTTACCCTGATAATGTACAACAAGAAAAGTAAAAATCACCTCAAATAGGATTTGAATTTCAATACTGGTGCTATATTACAGCTGTCATTTAACCTAGGAGCATTGAAAGCATCTAGTTTAATCTGCCATTCAAGCTCACGTTTCTCGAGTAATAGAGAAAAAGGACCTCCCCGAATATAGTTACTGGTATATGATCGATCCCCATAAACTGAAAGCTGTGACCCGGATTGTTCAATACGTGTTTGGCCAACGCATTTTCGCATTTGCCATTTTTAATAGCATAGCAATGTTGACATATACGCTCTCTAAATTTTCTGTCGGTTTTACCAACATAAAAGGCAAAACAGCAGACACAAAATGCAATATAAATAATAGACTGTTTCACAATTAATCTTGAATTTAATTTCATATTTTTTCTCTCTAATAGAAAAAGTACTACCAGTCCGAATTACCTTACACCAGTTACAGGAACCACACATCAATGTCCCCTTAAATCTATTCAGGGGATTGGGAACAGGATTCCTTTGTAGTAGTTATTTTTATATCTGGGTTTGTTTCGTTTCCTTTCTCCGCTAAAAAAAGTTACTAGTAATGAATGAAGAGTTTTTTTTCTGGATTTCGAGAAGATTTGTTAGATGTGTGTTTAAAAATGTAAAAAAAAAAGAAAAAAAGGGATTAATAATGGTTCCTCCTATATCACACCCCTGTGTAGGAGAGCTTAATAATGTTTCAGTGTTGACTGCATTCTCTCCTATGGTTATATGGTTAAGGTTTTCATAATTAAAAGGTTTATAAAATCCTTTACTTCTCTTGGTTTCAACCTCACAAACTAGCTCTTCAATCATGGCCTGAGGGTAACCACGATTAATAAAAAGATCTTTTAAAAATTCACATTCTAAAGTGAAATTGGATGGTTTACTACACATCTTAACTGCCCTAACTAGTTGTCCTTTGACAATAGCTCTCTTTTGTTTAAAAGGGTGAGAACTCGAATAGTGCAGAAGGAGTTGCAGTATGTGACCTTCCTAAAAATTGTAGACTGGTACCTAGAGTTGGTTCGATCTTTTATCAATTTTACGTCCAAGTAGTCAATTTTGTCAGTTGAAAAGTTATACGTAAATTTAAGGAATGGTGTAGTTTCCTTAAGGTACTCAACTAATAAATGTGCTAAAGGTGCTTCCCCTTTAAAGAGGATGAACACATCATCCAAAAAACGCGTGTAGTAACAAATGTGTTCCATCCAATCTGGATTGTTAAAAATGTTGCGTTTCTCCCAATATGTCATAAACATGTTCGCTACACTAGCACCACAGGGGGAGCCCATCGCCACCCCCTGTTTTTGGAGATAGTAATCTTTCTCAAAAGTGAAAAAGTTGGAAGTAAGGACAATGTCCAATAATTCTGTGACAGTATCAATTTCACTTTTTGGTGCCTTAAGTTCACTTAAAGTACCTATCCATTCTATGGCTTCCTGGTGAGGTATACAAATCGACAACATCGATTGTAAGAAAGTTACAAGAACTGTTGTAATTAATACTACTGATGTTAGATAAAAAGGACCAAGAGTCTTTACAAATACTTGGTATAAGCTTAATGTATTTAGAAAATAAGAAATCTATAAATTTGGAACATGGGTAGGTCATAGAGGATCTCCCATCCACTAACGCTCTCATAGGGGGATCTCTGAAATTCTTGTGGACTTTCGGTATCCCAAATATAACTGGGACTTTTGGTGAAATGATGTCAATATACTTATATGTGTCCACGTATATTCTCCCTGCAAGGTAAAGGTCCCTAAAATATCCTCTCAACCTATTAAAACAACTGTTCATTTCATTTAGTGATGAAATTCTATAGGCAGGGGAGTCCAACACTCGTAGCATTCTTTCTATATATTGTACTTTCAAAAATAACCAAACCACCCCCTTTATCTGGTTTGATGACTCTCACTGGTGAGTCGCATAAGTTAAGCGCTACTAGTTGTTCCTTTGTTATATAGAATGTATTCTTTTTAAACCAGTGGGAAAGTTCCATGGGTCTAATATCAAGTTCGCAAATATTTTCAAACATGCACAACCCTATATGTAAGGGGGGGGGTTAAAGGTACTAGATAGTTTCAAAACATTATTTTGGCCATCAGTGGCATTGTTGAACAATAATCTCAAATTAAGTTTTCGAACAAAACATTTTAAATCTATCAACAATTTAGCTACATCGCATTGTCTTGAAGGGACAAAAGTATTGCCAAGGGATAGCAGTTCAACCAATTCCGGTTCCAAAACTAGTGGGGAGAAATTGTAAATCTTAAAATCTCCTCTATTGTTGAACAAAATATTAGGAAAATCTATATTATGTTCACCATGTACAGAACCATTTACTTGTTCCAATTCCTGTTCTTGCCCTTTTATTGTTGGTTGTTGCGGTTCCCTAAAAAGCTTTGGTTGGACCTTGTATTGACATTATTATCATTGCAATTTTGAGTTGCTATTGTATGTGTCAAATTTACCATCCTTTTTTCTGTTTCTATTACTCCGCCTAGGCCCCCCTTCCCCTTCTTCAGCAATGACATCAGCACTAACAATCACTGGTAATGGATTGTCATTATTGTCATCTGTAACACTATTGGCAGTTTCAGTGTGTTCCCCTTGTGTATTAGCCCCTATCAGTTTAGGGTAGGCTTTATTCTGTTGGTACGCAGTCCTATCCCTAAATAGCTTTTTAGATTTGTTAGATTTCATTTTAGTCATAAATGCATCGATACTTGAAAAAATACGATTATAATCAAACTTGAATCTAAAAAAAGTCTGTATCAAGTTTGATATCACTGTCTGATTTCTTTAGTGAGCCTATCAATATTCACAGAATAATGCTCAATAATAAGCTCTAATAGTTGCGCGCCTTGTCTTTGAAAAAGCGCTACCAAATCTGACAGGAAATCAGGGTCAGGTATCAAACTGGATGGAGAAAAATTGTTTTAAGTCCTTTAGGAATTATGTCTTCATTAAGACATTGCTTGAAGTAAGCTACTTCAAGCTGCAGCTTTCTGAGTTTCAGTACCTTATTATCAAAAGATTTAAGCTTGTCCACGAAGTCTTCTTGGCGGACAGGTAGAGGACCAGCCATCCGCACCGGCGAGCTCTTCATTGGAGGTTTAAAAAAGGCAGAAAAGTCCCCCATATTGGTAATCCATTCTGTTAGGGAAGAAATGCCAATAAGTGCAGGTCCCTGGTTAGAGGGAGCGGGAATTCCATTGTATACAACGGCTGGTACGTCTGTTTGAATATTAGGTGTTACTAGAGAGCGAACAGGCTGAGCCGCTGGCAAGGAACACTGTTCAGTGTCTCCTGTTCGTTCCAGAATGGTTGTATTTCCTTGGGTATCCGAGGCAGCAAAAGAACCGTTAGGGCATCTTTTGTCGATGTTGTCCAAATGTAGATTAAGCGAATCTAATCTTTGAGAGACAGCCATCAAGAGTGAAGTAATGTCTAAATTGGTGGGGGTATCGGTCAAAAAGATGTTTGGACTGGTAGGACTGTCTGGACGATCCAAAACCATAAAACAAACTTGTAGAAACAGTAACCAAAAATCAAACTGTAGACAATTGCGTTTCGGAACAGAAAATCCAAAGCCCAAACAAGCAGTCTGAACGCGGATTTATTATTTAAAATATTCTTAGCGTTTTCGCAACTCACACTGAGAAGCTTCAGAGAACTGTTCAAAAAGGCGCCAAAACTTTTTGAACGTTTAAATACAGACAATCAAAATTACATCACTTCCTATATTCACACCAAAAAAGGAAGAATAAACAGTTCATTAATGGAAACTCTTATAATAAACATAAACTTAAAACCAGTCTTCCAGAAATTTAGATGAACATGAAAACTGTAAACTGTTCATACTACAATAAATAAATATTAAGTATAAAATTATAATAATTAGAAATATTTAAAAATCCAATAACTTAGTAATAAGTATTTAATAAATCAAAATAGTAAAGTTACCCTGACAATATAAACTCTATTTTGAAAGTGTAATAAGTACAACAAGAAAAGTAAAAATCACCTCAAATAGGATTTGAATTTCAATACTGGTGCTATATTACAGCTGTCATTTAACCCAGGAGCATTGAAAGCATCTAGTTTAAGCTGCCATTAAAGCTCACATAGAGAAAAAGGGCCTCCCCGAATAGTTACTGGTATATGATCGATCCCCATAAACTGAAAGCTGTGACCCGGATTGTTCAATACGTGTTTGGCCAACGCATTTGCCATTTTTAATAGCATAGCAATGTTGACATATACGCTCTCTAAATTTTCTGTCGGTTTTACCGATATAAAAGGCAAAACAGCAGACACAAAATGCAATATAAATAATAGACTTTGTTTCACATTTAATCTTGAATTTAATTTCATATTTTTTCTCTCTAATAGAAAAAGTACTACCAGTCCAAGTTACCTTACACCAGTTACAGGACCCACACACCAATGTACCCTTAAATCTATTCAGGGGATTGGGAACAAGATTCCTTTGTAGTAACTCTTTAATGTTACTTCCTCTTTATATACCACTCTGGGTTTCGTTCCCAGTTTCTCCGCTAAAAGTGGATTACTAGTAATGAAGTACCAGTTTTGATTCAAAGTCGATTATTTATATTGCATTTTGTGTCTGCCGTTTTGCCTTTTATGTCAGTAAAACCGACAGAAAATTTAGAGAGCGTATATGTCAACATTGCTATGCTATTAAAAGTGGCAAATGCGAAAATGCGTTGGCCAAACACATATTGAACAATCCGGGTCACAGCTTTCAGTTTATGGGGATCGATCATATACCAGTAACTATTCGGGGAGGCCCTTTTTCTATTACTCGAGAAACGCGAGCTTGAATGGCAGCTTAAACTAGATGCTTTCAATGCTCCTGGGTTAAATGACAGCTGTAATATAGCACCAGTATTGAAATTCAAATCCTATTTGAGGTGATTTTTACTTTTCTTGTTGCACTTATTACACTTTCAAATAGAGTTTATATTATCAGGGTAACTCTACTATTATTACTTGGTTATTAGATTTTTAAATATTTCTAATAATATTTATTATAATTTTATACTTAATATTTATTTATTGTAGTATGAACAGTTTACAGTTTTCATGTTCATCTAAATTTCTGGAAGACTGGTTTTAAGTTGATGTTTATTATAAGAGTTTCAATTAACGAACTGTTTATTCTTCCTTTTTTGGTGTGAATATAGGAAGTGATGTAATTTTGATTGTCTGTATTTAAGCGTTCAAAAAGTTTTGGCGCCTTTTTGAACAGTTCTCTGAAGAAGCTTCTCAGTGAGAGTTGCGAAAACGCTAAAAATATTTTAAATAATAAATCAGCATTCAGACTGCTTGTTTGGGCTTTGGATTTTCTGTTCCGAAAAAAATTTATGCTTTCTATCTTATTTAAAGTTAATTATGAAATACTATCGCAACTAAAAATATCTATATAATGTACATCTAAAACACTAAAAAAAATATATTAATTTATAACATTTATAAGGTTTATAATATTTGTAATATTTATATTTATAATCTTTGTGCCTGTAAAAAACATTTTATATTGATACCATCGTTCAAACCAGGGAACTCATCTGCATTAAGCATAATCTGCCGTAGGGTTTCTTTACATTCCAACTTTAATTATTTCCAGAAAAAAAAATCATCACTAACTTTTTCTAACACAGAAAATGTAAATTTCTTAAAATCAGGACAAATGGTAGCATGTTTTGCTAAAGCATTCGATAAATCTTTGTTTTTGATGGCTAATGTATGTTCATAAATTCTTTTATTTAACATCCTAATGGTTTTTCCTATATAAAATTGTTCACATGAATTACATAAGGCAACATAGACAACATTTTTTGTCTTACAAGTAAAATGCCCTTTTGTATGAAAAACTCGCTTAAGATGTTTAAAGAATACTGTACTACTACCTGAAATGTATCTACACTGTTTACAACATTTGCACGGAAATGTACCATACACTAAACTATTGTCACGTGCAGTAACACCCAAATTATAGTTTTCTAACAACATTTTTAAGTTCACAGTCTTTTTATATGTGAACACAGAAGTCCTTCCAACAACAGCGCTTAAATCATTATTACCTAAAATAACTTTCCAGTTTTCGGCAATAACGTTTTTAACGATTGCCATCTCATTGGTGATAGGAATTGTAAAGGCTAAATTGAAAATTACCATTCCTTTGTTAGATTTGCAGCTCAAAGTAAAGTTAGAAACTTCATATAATATAAGACTAGCTTTGTTTTTCCTTAAAGAATTGACTTCCTTAAGAATGTTGTTAAGCCATACTTCATTGTAACCTCTGTCCATAAAAAGCCACTTAACTTGTAAGCTTCTTCCATAAAGGTCTTGTCCTTACTTGTTAACCGACTTAATCTAATGAAGTGTCCCTTCACTACTCCTTGCTTCATGAACTGTGGATGTAAACTATCAAGTGTAAATATTGAATGGTGAAACTCGATTTCCTAAAAATGTTACTCTTAAAACGTGTGACATCATCTCTTAAGCTTAAATGTATATCCAAAAAATCTATTAAATCTCCAAAATGTCCTGTAGTGAATTAAAAAAAAAAAACAGACAATCAGTGGAATGATTCAAATGGTCTACAAATGCTTCAAAGGAACTAATATCATTGTCCCATAAAATAAATAAATAATCTATGTATCTCATAAAATAATAGGAGTTTAGAAAATGGATGCAAGTATAAAAACTTATTCTCCCACATGGCCATAACCAAATTCGCGAAACTAGGTGCAACCCTAGACCCATGGGCAATATCTGTAGTTTGCATATAATGTGTACCTTCAAAACAGAAAAAACATATTTTCTAATACCAAATCCATCAAGGTACATACTGTACTAACCAAGGTGTTGTCCAAATCTGTATGAGAACTTAAATACTCTCTCAGAAATTCAACACCTATAGATTGATTAATACAAGTGGACAGAGATTCAATACCCAATGATGCAAAACAAAAGGACATACCTTGAATGTTAAATTGACTTAATTCCAATAAATGCAAAGAATCTCTTAAACACAAATTAGTTTTCTGTACTACAGGATTTGGAATATTATCCAACCATATGGGAATAGATTCTGTTTTAGAAAAAACAGCTGCCACTATACGTCTAGGTAACACAGTAATAAATTTGTGCAGTTTCAGAATACCAAATATGGTGGCCAATTTGGGGTATTCCATGAACAAAAATAAAAAATTCAGAATATACAGTCACATCCAGAAAATTTATACTCCTACTGGAAAAATCTACAGTAAGCTTTAAAAGTGAATCCATGTTATTCAATTCATTGACAAAGGAAAGGAGCATATTGTGTGTACCCAAATGAATCCATGTTATTTAATTCATTGACAAAGGAAATGAGCATATTGTGTGTACCCTTCCAGAGAAAGAAGAGATCTACAATCTTCTGTAAAAAAGTATATTCGAATTGTTTACTATGTATTCCGTTTCCCAGGCAGCCATGACTAGATTGGCATAAATTTTTTCCAGTAGGAGTATAAATTTTCTGGATGCGACGATATATTGTGAATCCAAATTGTTATAAAACTAAAGTTTATTGCAAACCATGCTATAAACCAGTATACTTACACAGAACAAGTATGCATAGTCCCATGGTTTTTAACCTACAAATATACATATACATACACACTAATCATACATACATGACTGGACACTAAACTGGCCCTAGGTGTGTACCTTCTGTGGAAAGTTGGGCGCTGGGCTGGCAACTTGACACCGTAAAACTCCACTGCCAATCATGAGCAGACAGGTGATCTGCTGTGGTGACCCCTAACCGGGAAAAGCCGAAAGAGAAGACCAACAGCAGGCGACTGCCTGGCAAATTGCTACCTGCAAAGAAAGCATCTAAGACTGGCTGGCAGCAAAGGTGAACTACAGAATAAGGAAAATCCACCTGCAGCAAAATCAATCTCTGCTGAAATTCTGACATTTTGTTCCTACTGAAGAGAGTCATTAGGACATCGGCATCAGGAAAGAAAACCAGGGGCTGAAGGAAAAAAACAAAGTTACTTATCCAATTCCCCATTTGGATGGCTGGGAATCTGAGAAACCATCCAAGTCTAAATTGTGTCCTTAGATTGGATTTTTTTTTTTTTATATATTAATGGGGGGGGGGGGGGGACACAACCACTCAGCATGCAAGACTGAAGGGCTTTAAATAAAGCCCAGACATCTCAAAGCAGATTAGGAGATCCAGTGTCAGTCCTTTATGTTCCTTTTCTAGGAGAAACCTTCCCCCCAGCAGAAGACAGTGGCTTGAAGGATAATCTCTTCTCTGGGAAAGGAACTCCAAGAGGCTTAGACAAATATCACCCTGTCATTTCTCTGCTGCTAACAAGAGCGGTTCTCCTTTACTGACAGGGGCAACTGAACAGCCTTACAGAATGCGGCTACCTCTCAAGTCCTCAATGGTTTCAAAAGCAGCAGCAGAGGGAAACAGACAAGACACATACGTGGCTCGAGGGACCAAAAAAAAAAAAAAAAAAAAAAAAAAGGGATTACCCAAATGAGGGTCACACAGAATGCAGCAAAGGGGAATTGGAGACTTAAAAACTTCCACTGTGGTACTTGTGGTTAATTCACACGTTCTTGGTCATAACAGTTACCTATAGCTTGTTGTTCAGTTCCTGAAAGGGGCAACAACATACAAATCATGGTTTACAGTCACAGACAGCACACCAGTAGTGCAAGGCTTTAATGACTTCCAAAACATTTAGACAAGCTACTACAAAGATAAGAACTAAATGTTGAGGTGTTTTGATTACAGTAAAACTAAACAAACTGTAAGGCTGGTCACAGGACAATGCACTTAAGCTTCTCCAACTTAAATTTACCACAAGCAAAAATCAAACACTTCCTTGCATGCTACAGGTCCCACTCTGACCCAGGAAACCCATAACATGTATTTAAGCTTACAGGAAACACTCATTATCCAACCCAATAACATATTCATGGGCAGCTTCGATTACCCCACTAATAACTGGGAATCATATAGGGCACCAAAATGTGCAGGCAGAGAGATTTCTGGATTTTGAAAAACTCCCCTCAGGAAATACCATGAAGTATAACTCCCCCTACCACCACTGGAACAAGTCCTCAATGTTCTCTTAAGGCCAAAATGTAGTCTAAATAACATGAATCATCATCATCATCAGGCCCTCTAGAATTGCTATTTAACTGTACCGTTCAAACAGACTTTGTGCCACTCAAATGGACAACAGCAACAGTCATTACTGTACAAAGGTGAGCAATCCACACAACCTACAAAACAAGCCCATAAGTCTAACATGGAAATGACTGAAAATGGCATAGGAAACCTCAAAACGGACCCAACCCAATATGGCTAAGTCAAGGGCAAGTCATGCCTACTAGGTTGAGCAGGCATGACCTGTCTAATATTGTTTTGACAACGGCAGCTCAAGCCTATTGAGAAGATCACCAAAGCAATGATCAAGCAAAATGGTTCACACTGCCTACCCTGACTTGACCAAGGCATCAGACACTGACAAACCCAAGAGGTTGGGTATAAACCCTTTTGTCACCCAGTGTACAGCCAGCTCACTCACACACGAGCCAAGAAGTTATAACTGAGGATTGCACCTCTATACAAGGCCAATCCCAGAGTCTCTCAGGATCAGTCCTGGGACCTCTTTTTTGGCATTTACTTTTCTGAAATAAAAGGCCAATGTCAAGCGCCTATAGTGGACTAAATTTGCAGAGAACTACAAATTAGAAGCAGTCTGATGCCATCATTCTTCAGGACTGGTCGACAGACAAAATCTTGTGTCAGAGCCATAACTAAAACTAAAATGCCAGGAAATGCATAATAGTATCCCTTTGGAAGCTAAACACCCCCCCGCCCACCCCAGAGTTGACCCGGTAGTCAGGGACATGGGGCCATAAACAATTATCCAGCCTTTGACCACAGTGTTGTGCAATTTATAAACAGTATGGGATCTAGGTCCAAGGAGGACACTGTTGCACTGTATTCAGCATTCAGACCTACCACCAAATACAATGCACCCTTTGGTATGCCAATAACCAGGCGTACCCAACAACTGTAATGTCCACAGAGGTTCCTTACCAATACAAGAATAAGTTACATGTCCTATGAGAGGTCCACGCCTGGCATACAAGGCATTATCAGGCCCCACCTCTATGGTCCTCCTGCATATCCCCAAAACAAAAAAGCACCAGAATTATCCATTCTAAAAAGACTTAAACCTTTCTTGCGATATAAACATGACCTGCTAAAGAGAGTTATGCACCCAAGAGACTACCCCTTCTCAGGAACAGGCTTCCCCGTCCATGTGAAAACAGAGCTCCTCCCTAACCCAATTTAAGTGCAACATGGACAACTGGACAGGAAATTACCTGGCTTAGGACACGTCTCTAGCTAATAGCTGAGAGACAGTTTGAAAATGGTGCATCTCCCAGACCCTTGTTTATACTTACCAAGAAGACCAGAGCTCAGAGATTTAGGATTCCCGCCTAGGCTTGCAAAGGCCATTGTGGTTGTTAGTCTAATACACATACATGAACCCAAGTTCTCTATACAACAGTTTCCTCTCTGAGCTGTTAAGAGGGGGAAACAATCAAGTTACTGGGACACAGATCAATATCCTGGCTGCAAAAGTGTAGGACAATCAGTTAACCTACTCAGTCCTGACCACCTTCTGACAAAAGTTCCAAGTTAAAAATAGTTTTTTGTGACAACAACCCAATGCATTGGCCCCAGTCCTTCACACAACACTGACAGAAAAGTGTCTTTACATCAGTGTTGTACCTTTAAGTATTCCAGTCAGAGGGCACGTGCATATAAATACTGCGAACTTGCAAGCAATAGTGACATTTTGAGTGAGCACCCAAACTGAAACCCTGCGTGTGTAGCAATCAGTTTAAGTTTAATGTTCCAATCATCCATCTTGATGCGTGTGTGTGTAATAAACTACTTGAACACCCCAGCCTCACTGCCTTATCTGAATACACAAAAGACGAGCGACATAATGTCATAAGCAGGATCTGGAGTCAAAACCATGAGGCAGTCAGTAATAGAGGAATACACAGGGGTGGATAATCTGAACCTCAAACAACTCACAAACAGGTCAGAAATGAATATCCCGGTACTAAAACTCACTTTTTACCCAACGAATATAAAACAAAGCATTCAATACTATTTTCTAATTAAACAAAATGTTTAACTGTTAACATCGAAATTGCGAAACGTTTGAAACAATATACGAATCGCATAAAATGTATAAAAGAAAAACACTATACTATTGCGCATTTGAATATTATTACAAGTACCTAGTGCGTGTGCAAAAAAGGGAAAACATTTGTGTACTACTTTTTGTATTAACTAAAGCTATTCAAAAGTATCTGAACTGTGCAAAGTGTTGGCAAGTGTATGCAGTATTACAGTAGTTCTTTAGCTGAGTACTGCCATTTCAAAGAAATTGCACATTTGAATACTCCTCCTACTAGGTGTGTGTGCATGTTCGTACCCAAGTTTGCACTGTGCTGCAAATTAAATTTGTTGGCATGGAAGAATGAGTTTGCAGACCCAATCCACTTGTGTTTAACAATACTGCAGAAAACTGGAGACTGAGGCATTATACAATATTTGCCTATAGGCTGCTTTTTCTGACAAAAATGCAAATACAAAAGCATTTATTCCGCTTAATTTAGCTGGGTCAGAATCCACTGAAAGACAGCGTTCATTTGCTTATGAACCTGCTGTGTTACCACAGTATGGGGATCTTCCCTGTCCCTTGCTACCAGCTGAAACGCAGGACATCCCCCACCCCCCTCAAGTGCTTAAAACAAATTTAAAGAAATGTGCAGCACCCAAACGAATTATAATACAAATGCACTTATTTTTACACAAGAGATCAAAAGCTAAGTGAAACTTTTGCAGCATACATACCTACTTGAGAAATAACGCCAAAGCGTGCAGATTTGCGAGATGAGTTGTTAAGACAGGTTTGTGTGTGGTGTTAATGATGCAGAGAGAAAGATTTTGCTTTGATACCATGATTTAACTTTAAACAAGAGCACCGAGATTTGTCAGATATACGACCCGACAGAGCAGCACACAATTTTGCTTACAAATGAGAACAGCATGCTTACAGTGCCTTCCAGTGCGAATGCTGATAGTGTGCATAAAAAAAAGTAAATCGAAAGAGCTCATTGTTACTTCCAACTCTAACACCAGCTATAGAACAAAGTTAGCTGCAGTACCTAAATTGTCAACTGTCGTAACTGTGGTGGAAGCCACTTAGCTTTTGGTCAGCAGTACCACACGTAAAATCTGTAATCATTTCAAAAAGATCACATTCTTTCATTAAATTAGAGCACATTCTTTTATTAAATTACAGCACACAAAGAGGCAACTTGATCAATTAGAATGCTACTTTTATGTTGGTGTGTCAGTGCTTGTTGAAACAGTCAATGCAGTAGATTTGTGGGCAAAAGGTTAAGTATTCTGTACTGTTCAGATCAATGGGGGACCTGTAGAGCTCAAAAGTAGACACTGGTTCAAAGTGCAATGTTATGTCAGCAGAAACGTTTGCTACAGTAAAAGCTGAAGAACAACTTGATTTGGAAAAATGTGGGAAGCTTGTTGCTTATGGTGGTGAAGATTTCAGACTGAAGGTTCAGTGGTGCTTTCATGTTATTCTTCTGGGAATGGCTATGACTTGCAGTTTTATGTAGTCAAGGGACATGTAGTCATAAGGCCTCGGAGAGGATTTGAAAATGGGACCACTTTCATTTAATAAAGCTGTTCGCTGTGTAAGCTTGAATGACAGCTCAAATTTCACGCAAGCTATTTTTTCTCATTACGCTGATATTTTTGAAGACAAAACTAGGCAAACTCCCAGTTGTATACTCCATGAAATTAGAACACAAGGCAAGCCCAGTCATCAGACCTACACGGAAAGTTCCAGTAGCTATGCAGAACAGTCAAAGATGAGCTAGACAGAATGTGCACATGCAGCTAGATGTAATTTGTCCAGTAAAAGAACCAACTGTAGTTCATTAGAAAAGCTCAGATGATATTAGAATATCTATTGGTCCAAGAGATTTGAACAAAGCACTAAACAACCTCATTAACCAATGCCAACAAAGAAATTGCTGCCATCATGCCAAATGCCACTGTTTGTCTTGGATAGAAAAAGTTTATTTTGGCAAATTTTGCTCGATAGCAAATCTTCATTGCTAACCACATTTCAGTACACATTTTGAAAGTATGTACTTTTGAGAATGCCATTTGGAATAAATTCTGCCAGTGAAGTTTTTCTGCACACAATGTAACAAGTTTCTTTTATGGTTATCCATGTACGATTATAGTAGTGGATTATTTTAGGAGAAAATGGTAAAGTCGAACATTATAGAAGCATCAGAAAATGTTCTGAATTGTGCTTGTATAGTGAATCTTAAATTGGAATCCTCAAATGTAAATTCTGGCTAAAAAGTTACTTGTGGGTCATTTGTTCACCAGTTCAGGCTTACGACCAGATCCTTACAAACAAAACTGCAATTCTTGAGATGCCAGCGCCAGACAGTGTCCAAGCCTTACAACATCATCTTGGCATAGTCAACTATTTAGGAAAGTTCTTTCCAGATTTGAGTCAACTTTCAGCACCACTAAGCCAGCAGACACACAAAGATGCAACATGGTCCCAGTTAAACCATCACCAAAGAGCATTTGATAACTTGAAACAGAAAACTGTCAGTCCACCCACTTCAAAATGCCATGATGTTCACAAACCACTCTTTCCTGTGATGCTTCAAAGTTTGGTCTTGGTGAAGTCATTCTTAAAGAGGTAGACCAGTAACCTATGCACATAGAACTCTAACCCAAACCGAGACAAGAGAGAGGGAGGGAGGGAGGGGGAGACAAGAGAGAGGGAGGGAGGGAGGGGGAGACAAGAGAGAGGGAGGGAGGGAGGGAGGGAGGGGGAGACAGTATGAGAGAGGGAGGGGGGAGACAGATCACCAACTTTGGTCACTATTCTGAAAAAGCCAATGCACACAGCTCTTGCTAGAGTGCAATGCATGAAGCTCAAATTGCAAAAGTAAATTTCAATCTTGATTATACAAAAGTAAATTTCAATCTTGATTATACAAAAGGCAGACGTTTTTCTCTCGTCGATACTTTATCCTGATTGCCCAAAACTCTGAACATCGTGAAAATGAGCAACCTGATTTTCAAGTCATGGAAGTGAAAAATTTATGTCTTAAGCTTAGAACTCACACGGCTTCAGATCCAGATCTCCGGGGAAACTCAACCACTTTTATCAGTCAAGGATGGCTTTCAAAGCAATATCGTTTACCAACAGATGTGTAGCAGTATTTTCCCTACAGAAAACAAGATTCTGTGGACAATGGTCATCATGAAAGATTTGTGATTGTACCAAAAGCCTTGTTAACAAGTGTATATTAAAATCTTGCATCATGGCCACCTAGGAACCAATTCTACCAAAAGTAGAATGAGAGGACTAGTATTTTGGCCTTGTATGTCAAAAAATAGAAAGGAAATCTCATCTTGTTCGGTCTATAATTGTGCTAAACCACACCAGCAAAAAGAACTACTTCAATTAAGTCAGATTCCAAATACCTTGATCGACAGTAGCTACAGATATCTTCAAGCGGAATGGTCAGCATTACTTGGTGTTAATAAGACTCATTCAAATTGGTTTGAGACTGACCTACTTCCTAACCTGACATCCAGTACTGTCATTATTTACTCAGTTTCAATTACATTACAAGGTCAGGTTGTGCACAACTGCCTAATCCTAGAGACAGGACAACCGGGGCATGATTGTTACTTTTTATTATTGTCTGTATTATTTGCATACCTATTCAATTGTCAATACAAGCCAGATTAGTAAAAGAAGGAGAATGCAGATCAGTGTGTTGTACCTTTAAGAAGCATTCCAGGAAGTGGGCACTTGCATTTAAATACTGAGAACTTGAAAGTTTGAGTGAGCAGCCAAAGTGAAAACATGCCTATATGTAGTAGGGTTACCACCTATCCCACTTTGCGAGGGATAGTCCCTCTTTGGGCAGATGGGTCCTGGGGAAAAAAAAAAAAAAAACAAACAAAATGGGTGGCCTAATGGTTAGGGCGTTTGCCTTACAAACACAAGGTGTAGGATTGGAGTCTCACAAGGGATAATTGGCTAGGCTCAAAATGGCTCGCAAGGGCAGTTAGCTTAGTACTAACCTATGAACATGTCCTAAGATTTTAGGACAAAGTTATTTCCTATATTTTATGTAGTAGTTGCATAAAAACAGTTATGCTGTATCCGAAACACCTAAATGTTATAAGAAACAGATATTACAAAAATATTTTTATTTAGGCAAAAAAGTGAAGTTATTTCCTTTGTACTGGCCATGGATATGTTTTCACCCTGCAAAATCTGACGTTTGTACCAAAGACATCCCACTTTGGGCATTCGAAAAGATAGCAACCCTAATATGTAGGGGTCAGTTTTTAAGTTTAATTCTCCCGTCATCCATCCCGATGTGTGTGTAATAAACTACTTAAAGAAACACTCAAGCCTCATACTCTTATTTGACTACGCAAGAGGAGCAACAGTGCCCCACCCCCCACCCCAACTTGGATGTCTGACAGACAAAAAAAAGTGTCAAGCTTAAGACCGTCTGTAAACAACCCAACAAGAAAAATAAGTTTGGTAGTAACATTTGTGTTGATGGCAGCAGCAAAAAAAAAATCAAGTTTGAGACAATAGCCTTACATTTGGACCAAATCTGAAAGACGCATCCCACTGGAAACAACGAACAAGTGTCAAATTTGCTTACAAACAATTACGTAAATATTTGCTAAAGTCTCTAACCGTTTTATCACGGAGAACTATTTTCCCAAAAACCGATGAAGTGGAAGATATTCATTCTCCAGTGGAGTGTTAATCTGCCCGAACTTGGCGAAACGCTAGCAGTCAATAACTAGAAGCCCATAGGGTACAACTTATTTCAACGGCAAAGCGGTTCTTCTTGGCGCTCTAGCCGACGGATTTTATACTGCTTTCTTCGTACTGTACAATGGCTACGGCACATAGAAAATATCCTACAGCTTTGGAAGATTCCTGCTCCTCTCCTTGGCAGGGTGTCCTACATAACTACTGCAACACTTACCCAAATATATGCAAAATCTCACAACAAAGTTCTAAGATTATAAGAAAACAGTAAAACCAGGAAAAGCAAAACTTTGATGATCAAAGTCACGATGCTATTCCTAAATTATGGTAATTGATAAAGCGAAGAGATCGAAAGGTGGGATAAGTATAGTTTTAAATCACTAAACAGAGCAGTAGTACCGAGAAAGATACGTCTCCGCCAGTTGGTTTAAAAAAAAATCCACCGTCTGTATTGTTTGTCACACCCACCATAATCTTGCTCCATCACCTTAACGGTTTGACTTATTATGGCAGGTATAGTATTTGTAATTCAACATTTCACACAGCCCGAAATCAAAGTGGTACAAAACAATAATGACAAGTCACACTCCGAGTATCCACTGTACTTGCAAATGCTAAGTTTAAAGCCTGCCCTTCAAGTTCATCTGTGAATCTGTCACCTATAGCACGTGCACTCTAAAGCTATAGAGAAACAATCGTCAACACTACCAATAATGGTATAATAAAGTGATTCACACTTACCAGCTGGGGTATACACCACGCATCCGACCTCGTCGCACAGCATAATAAAACACTCCTTTCCCCATTGTATTCAAACCGTTAACCACACCTGACAACCTTAGTCGAACACCTACAACCCTTAAAAAATAAAACAACTTCAACATAACTGAATCACTACATCACTTCAAGAATAAGCACTGCGTCCCCAGGTGCGCGTAACTATTGGTCAATGAAAAATTGACCTAGCCAGTCGATTAGAGCGAAAGGTGGGACTTCCGTAAGGAGTCAACTGACGTCGTGCGATAGTGGGTTGGAAATTTAATGGGGAAGTAACTGTTACTGTATGTAGTTCTTCCTACAGGCTTAGGTTAATCAGGTATAAGTTTATGTGACATGGTTTGAAATTCTGTTTTTGGTTCTCTGGACAAATCGTGCTAAGATACAGTGGTTCCCACGTTTTTCCTTGACACGGGTGTATGCCATTCTGATGACAATGACATTTGCGTAGCAGAAAGTTTGAGAGATGATACAAAGGTAATTTTATTGGCGTTAGGTTAACTTTGCCCCTTTTATCATTTACATTATGCAATCATCTCAAAAAGCATCATAGCTTACAGTTAAAACCCCACAGTATAATTTCAAAAGGCGTATATCCAGGCTGCCAACGCTACAATATGGTTTCTTTCTGGAGGGGGTGTGGGGTGGGGTCTGTAAATTTTGAATAAATCTGCGCTGGGTATAGGTTCATACTAGGCTATCTGCCCTAGGGCATTTATAAGCCTAGCCAGAATGTGTTTGGCTTTCGCCATCCATTTTAAATTTATTTTGCTATGCCCTTTTTCGAGGTTAGTATACTGTGCCTCTGTCTAACAGTGACAGAAGTAATACCTGGGGTAAACCTACGATCTCCCATCCACTCATCAAGATTCCTCTTGAAGAGAGTCGATGAGGGACTCTGCCTAACCTGGACTGGGATTTTATTCCAGAGTGAAGGGAGCCTCTGGGTTATGAATCTGTCCCTCCAGCATGTCCTATTTATTTCAGTGCTGAGGTTCAAGTCTCTCGAGCGCGTAGCTCGATGGGATTTGGATTTTCTGAGGTGCAGCATGTCCATTAATTCCGGGTTGGACATGGCTTTATACGCCAGGCACAGATCACCTCTGAACAGGTGGTATGCCACTGAGTAGAGCTGGAGTTTCTTTAACCGGGCAGCATATGGCATCTGTTTGAGCCCTTTGATCCTCTTGGTGAGGTACTTTTGAGGTCTTTCCAGTTGCTGCAGGTGTCTGGTAAGGTACATCCCAAAAGGGGCATTGTACTCAATTATGGGCCTGATGAGGGATGAGTAAAGAGGCACGATGACCTCCGCTGATCTAGATGTGAATCCCTTCATGATTAGGTGGGCAATATAAAATGTTTTTCTAACCACTTTGGCCACGTGGTTGTCAAATGAGAGATTGCTATCAACTTGGGTCCCCAGGTCCCTAATTACTTCTTCTGTACTTAATGGATTACCACCTATGTGGTAATTTGTGGGCACTTTGTTTTTGCCAAAGGGGATGACTATACACTTTTTGGCATTTAGCTTGAGGCCATGGCTCTGGCACCAGTTGTCTGTTTCTATGAGGCCCTTTTGGAGGATGCTTGTGTCGGCTGGAGAGTCAATTATGGCGCCCAGTTTGCAGTCATTTGTGAACTTGGTCAGCCACAGTCCTTCCGTGTTGGCCTGTACCTCCGAGAAATATATACCGAACAAGAGATGTCCCAGGACTGAGCCTTGTGGGACACCACTTGTAACTGGTTTGGAGTCTGACATGGCTCCAGCAATTCTAACCATGTGGGTTCTGTCCTTGAGCCAGTTTGCAATCCATCTAGTGACATAGGGGTTTATATTTAAGCTGGTGAGCTTATCTATAATGCCCGAGTGGGGTATTGTATCGAAGGCTTTTGCGAGGTCCAGGTAGGCTGTGTGGACCACCTTCCCTCGACAATGGCCTTGGTGACTGTTTCAAAGAAATCAACCAGGTTTAAGAGGCAGGATCTGCCCTTAACAAAGCAGAACTGGGTAGGATCCAGTGTCTGTAGGTCCCCAATATCTTTATTTATGAGGTCCATGATGATCCTTTCCATAGCTTTGCAGACCAAGCTAGTCAGGCTTATGGGGCAATAGTTTCCAGGATCCATTGAGGCACCACCTTTATGGAGAGGGACCACTGTTGCTGTACGCCACTCTTTGGGCACATATCCTGTAGCAAGGCTGTGATTGAACAGTAGTTTTATGTTTGGGTTTAGCTCTTCTTGGAGTTCATGTAGAACGCAGCCCGGGACACCGTCTGGTCCCATTGATGCTGTGTTTTTTGCTTTGGAGAGGGCGGCTCTTACCTGAGCATCTGAGATGTCAGGGGGGCAGCACTCTGCTGGGATAGATATTTGCCCTTTTGGTGGGGGAGGGAGTTTGCGCTGAACCTGTCAGCTAGGATGTTGGCAATGTCTGTGGGTTTGGTGTATTTTTTGTCATTTTGGACTAATTCTGAGCATGTCTGGGAATTACCACCCAGGTTCCTAACATAACTAAAGAAAGCCTTGTGATTATCCTTAGTGTCCTGTGCAATTTTTCTCTCGAAGCTGGCCTTAGACAATTTTATGAGTGCCTATAGTTTTTTGCTAATACTGATCAGTGATGCCTTCCCTTTTTGGGATTTTGCTCTATAATTTAGTAGCTTCCTCCTTCTATTGTATAGTTTGTTTATGGCTGGGGTCCACCAGACAGGACGTCTGCCTTTGGAGGATTGGGTCTTGGTTTTATTTGGGATCGCATGATCCATGCATTCCTGAAGGTGTTCATAGAATGCGTTTATAAAGGATTCTGCGGTCTGGGCTGTATTTTCCACAGGCCCGGGGGCTTTGAAGGATTCCACCTCGGTTTTGAGGAGTGTGAAATTTGCTTTAGAGAAGTTTTTCACTGTGGTTTTCTGGGCAGGGGGTGGGGTCGGGATGTGAATATCCAGTGAGATTAGTTTATGGTCTGATCTTACCAGTGAGGGTTACACTTCTGGTCTGGAGCATAGAGTCCTCATGTTGGTGATGATCAGGTCCAGTATGTTTTCCCCTCTTGTGGGAGTGGTAACAAGTTGCTCCATAGCATTTGAGTTTATAAATTCTAGGAACCTTTGGGCTAGGGTGTTGGAGCTAGAGTAAAGCTCCCAGTCTATGTTTGGGTAGTTGAAGTTGCCCAATATAATGGTGTTTGGAGAGACCTTCATATTTTCCAGTGTTCTCAGGAAGGCCGAGTGGGGTTCCTGGGTTTGGGAGGGTGGTCTGTAGCAGGCTATAAACTGGAAGGCAGTTTTACCCACTGTTAGTTGCACATGGATAGTCTCTGATGCTTTGTGCTTTGCCACCAACCTGGAGGTGTGGGTGTCTTTGATGAATATCGATACTCCCCCTCCTTTTGTGGTTCGGTCCAAGTTTTGGGGCCGAAAAGCATGGTATGAGGTATAACCTGGTAGTGCTGGGGTGCTCTCGGGAGCCCTGAACCAGGTTTCTGTTACTGCACAGATATCGATGTTCTCCATGCTAAGGAGAGTTTCAGGTGTGTGCATCTTGAGGTTTAGACTTCTGGCGTTGAGTAGCATTACTCTTAGTTTCTTATCCCTTGTGATACCTATGGAGGTGGGTTTGTCTTTTGAGCCTTGCCTAAAAAAGGCACTATGGGGGTGGCAAGAGCCTTTGCCAATATCCGAAAGCCCAGGGGTGACAGGTGCAAGCCGTCCCTAGCGAAGCAGCGTGGCTTGTCGAGCATATCATCCCAAGCTGACAGGCATTGAATCCCCATTGAATGACACCAGTACTTAAGCCAGTTGTTGAAATTGATCATCTTGTCTTCATATTGTGGCATCATTCTTGGTGAGGGTAAGATGCTACTCAAGGTCAGGGTCATACTGGCCTGGGCTACATGCTCAGAGAGCTCCTCTGTGTCTCTTTTCATGTAGTCCAGGGAGGTACGTATCAGGTCATTCACACCAGCATGGACAATGACTGAGTCATATTTGTACTTGCCTTGGAGTGACCTGAGTGCTTGTGTTATGTGGCGGATCCTATCGCCCGACAGGCTGATCACCGTGACCCTCTCCTTGTTCAGCCTGGTGAGCGGGACGTCAGTGTGCCTGACGATAGAGTCACCTATTACAAGTGTATCAGGTGTGTTGTTTAATCTTAAGGGCTGTGACTGTTCGGCACACTGGCTTTGTGAGATATGTGTTGCACGTGTTTTGTTTTGGGGTAGCGGTTGCTTGGGGGTCTGCTTTGGAGGTCTCTGCTGCTTAGGCAGATCTTTATTTAGAGCCTCCGAGTATGTTTTTGTGTGATTATGTGTTTGGTTTGCTGTCATGGTATGTCTGTGTGAGACTGGAATTGTAGTGAGTGTGGTTTCCTTCTCCTCCTGACTGGTTATGTCAGTAGTGAGTTGAGAGAGCTTAGCCTCCAGTTTGGCTATATGGTTGCATCTCTCACATGTGTTGGAATTTGTTGGGAGGAGGAGAGGGTTGTCTGTGTACATGAGACAGTTGTAACATTGCCTCAAGATTCCCAGATTCACCAGCTGGACCAGAGAGGAGATTGACAACTGACCTTTGGACATGCTAGAATAATATTGGGAATTCCTTTATAATTGAAAACAAGGGCCAGTAGGGAGTGAGGGTGTAGTGCTTTTAATTTTTAGTGCTGACTTATATAATTGCTTTAGTGAGCAAGTGCCAGGTAACTTAAGTGCAATGTGTTACAGGTAACTTAAATGCAAAAACGACAAACAGTAACTTTCTTTCAAGTGAAACAAGGAAATAAGTACAGTAAGCAATGCAGATATCACTAGTGATCCACAGAAGCTGAGAAGCCGTATTAGGTGGAATTAGCGTTCCAGGGAAATAACAAGCAAACAAACAACAAGCATATAAACAAAGCTAGATTCAGCAGGCCTGGATCTAGTCTATGCTACAGCAAACAAGGTGTACCAATTTCAGTAAGGTACAGTTCAAATATTCAGGCACTATAAACCTTTAACCATAAATTCCCAGCTCAGAAGGGCAGAGTCCAGCCTCTCCTCCCACAAGAGTGCAGACCACGAACCCTCTTAATGTAAAATAACTGGCCTGAAAGCCCAAGTGCTTAAACCAGAATTAATACACTTTTAGAATAACAGACACTGAGCCCTCAATCAGCAGTTCCCAACCTAGAAGGATGTAAGCTACCTGTTCTGCCACTATAGTGCAGACCACAAACCCTCTCAGTGCAAAACAACTGGTCCGAAGCCCAAGTGTTTAATCCAAAAGGCTTAGAATGAGTTACACCAAGCAGTAATAAATACAATTGAGTACTTTTAAGATGATGCAAAAGTAAAATAAAGTAGGTGGAAACACAAGTACAGTAAAAGCAGATTAAATTTTTTTTTTTCTGAACAAGTGCTGAGATCAAAGAAACAGATTTGAGTGCTGAAACTAGAAAACTGGCTAGTTATAAGAAAAAAAACTAAGCTAGAAGGCTTCCCTCCAACACAGAAGGGCTTGGGGGCTCAGAAGCCTACAAATAGTCTATACCACTTAACAGGAAAGGCAGGAAACAAGCTTAAATTTTTTTTTCTGTTTCCCAGATGCTCTCTTTGTACACAGTAGGAGTGCCTGAAATCAGAATATGATCTCACTGCACTCAGTTGAGTGAGCAAATGAGATGGGCCAAATGAGCTGCATTTCTCCCCCCATGCTAAAAGCTTTATTTTATCATGCTAAGAGATTATCTTCATGTGTACGGGTATATTCACGCAGTCCTTTACCTCTCAACCGTCCAGATTTTCCCTCATATTTTTGGACTGTTTCTCATAAAATTTGCGATTTCCTGACATCACTGAGGATTGAAGTCACTAAATAATACATAATGACAGAGTTTCAGACTTTATATCCTTTATAAAAATATATCATAATGCAAAACTTGTTATTTTAACAACTTTCTAAGTTTCTATGAGTAATATTTAAAATGGGTTTCTGTTTTTGGTCCTTTCACCCCTATTATTTCTTGCTTTGACCAGATTTCTTGAGCTGAAAGGTTGAGAGGTATGGTGTCCTTTAATCCTTCGAAATAAAGTATTCTCTCTATACACACCTTCAGTTGTAAGATGCATAGCCCTTTATTCATTTTATCCCCAAACTTCGTTAGAATGCTGTACAACAACATTTTCCAGGTGTAAGCTATGTTAGGTAGTCAGGTCCCTCCCCACTCTTTATTTGTTTACCGAGGTAGGGCACTGAACTCGGTGGACCTTTTAAACATAGCCAGAGAATGTATATTCATATACTAAAATGCATTTAAATAAGTACTCTGCTGATGTACAAAACAAAATAAATAACAGAAGGCAGTGATTCATATTAGGAGTTGAACATACTAGGGTACCAAGTAATGTTTCCTAATATGACAAAGTAATTGAAATCAGGAAGAGTAAGTACAAAAGTAATAATCTGACATGGATTCAAACAAGCTTAAGAAAACAATGTACAAGTAAGCAATCTTGTATGCAGTCAAGGGTGGATGAATATTGTCCATCGTGGGGGCCGGGGGCTTGTCACAGAACAAAATGCATGCTGTCACAATCCCTTGGTGAATGGGTGGCATTGCATACGTGTCCCAGATACGGATTTATGGCCCACCAATCTACCATCTGGTGATATCCCTCATTAGCAAGTGCATTCACAGGGGCAGGGAATTAAGGATCCCCTATGATGATGTTACTATTTCATCCCTACACCTAAGGGCTGCTGATCAGCCATTCCAATGTCCTCATAGTCAGAATACCAATAAGGACATAACAAACCCTACTGGCTGCCTGAATGGTGGTCCCTCCAGCCATCTCTCACCTATATGATATTGCGAACTTCCACCACAGAAGAATGAATAGGCTTTTGCCCAAGTTTGAGGACGTTTTTAGGTAGTTAGTTACTGGACAAACACAGTACAGGAGACCATTGATGAGTCTATCCCAGTTTTCAAGATGACCCAAAGCACTGTCTGATTAAGTAACTTACCCAAGGTCATACATTAGGCAAAGGAAAACGGGGAATCAAACCTTGTATAACAAGAAGCAGATCTTTAATAGCTCATAGTCTTAATCCTTTGCAGTAATTGCCATACAGCAGGCTTCATGGTCAGCAGGCATGGGAGCAAAAAGAATATAAGCATATGGAGATTTTTAGGAAAACTTAGAATGTGTGTGTGTTTGTGAGATAAGTAAACTGAAAGTGGAAATAATAGATATCTATATTTATAGGAACATGATAAAATGAAGTACTTAGGAGTATGGATTAAAAAGGATTCTGGTGTGGCAGCTAAGGATATGTAGGGGAAATACTAGACAAAAGATAATACAAAAACTGAGAAACTGGAAGCTCTGTTTTATGTTTATGGATAGCAAGGTACAAGCAGTTAAAATGTTTTTAGTCCCTTTAGTTTTATACACAGGTCAGGCATTTTTTTTTTTATCAACCAGAAGAGAAGTTATGGATAGCAAGTAAGCTGAAAACTTTTGTCTGGGAGGGAAAGATGTCAACAGTCAAATGGGATAGATTCTTTCAAAAGAACAAGGCAGTCTGGGATTACCCAATTTGGAGGGGTATTTCAGAGCTACACAGTTATGGATTCTATACATAGCACAAACAGAAACCTATAATTCAAATTGGAAAGGGATGATGATGAAACGGGGGAACCTCAAGAAACAAGGAGAGACTGGGACTTTGGATGCAGATCCTTAAGGAGAATAACAGTAATCATCTTCTTTTTCTTTCGGCTGTTCACATTAGGGGTCGCCACAGTGGATTATCTGTTTCCAATTCTTCCTGTCCTTTGCATCTTGCTCTGTCACACCAACCACCTGCATGTCCTCTCTCACCACATCCATAAACCTTATCTTAGGCCTTCCTCTTTTCCTCTTACCTGGCAGCTCCATACTTAGTATCCTTTTCCCAATATACCCAGCATCCTTACTCACCACATGTCCAAACCAACGCAATCTCGCCTCTCTGGCTTTGTCTCCAAACTGTCCAACCTGAGCTGACCCTCTGATATACTTTTTCCTAATCCTGTCCATCCTCATCACACCCAGTGAAAATCTTAACATCTTTAACTCTGCCACGTCCAGCTCTGGCACCTGCCTTTTTGTCAGTGCCACCATCTCCAACTCATACAACATAGCTGGTTTCACTACCCTCTTGTAGACTTTCCCTTTCACTCTTACTGGTACTCGTCTGTCACAAATCACAGCTGACACTCTTCTCCACCCACTCCATCCTGCCTGTACTCTCTTCCACACTCACCATTACTCTGAACTGTTGATAATAATCATGCAGAATGTTATATTCATAAAGTAACAGAAAGTATTTTAAAAACTAAGCCAACGTGAGAATGGAGAAAGGAGATTCTGCCAGTGGGGCTGACTGCAATTAGGGATACAGACAATAGGCAAAAAGGAGCTGGAATTTATTGGAGAAAACTGGCAAAATAACCAAGGTATTGGGAGCAAATAATTAGAAATGGAAGGATAATAGAATGTGAAGAGGCCAAGAATTTATTTGGACTGCAGGCAGGAGATTACCTTCCATATCAAGGACTGATAGAGTACAGGCAAAGAGAAAGAAGCAGGAGTATCCTAAGAGAAAGACCAGCACTGGTAGAGTTTTTAGTAGAATCTAGAACAGAAGCTGCTGTTAAAAAAGGAATAATTAGTAAAGCATGTAAAATATTGCATGATAACTCAATTAGAGGAGGCTAGAAAGGACTTGGAAGACAAACTGAATAAACAATTCACAAAGAAACAATGAGGGGATATATGTATGTCTCCCAAATATGCAACAAAGTCAAGAAGATATAGGGTCTTTGCTTGGAAGTGTTTACATAGGTATTTTTATACTCCACCTAAACTTCAAAGATTTTTCCTCAGGTAGATAGCAAATGTTAGAAGCATGATGGGGAAGAAAGAGGTAATAGGAAACATATTTTGGGAGTGTAATGACTTGGCAGACTTTAAAAAAATCCCTGCAGACTACTCTAGCAGAAATACTGCGTGAACTGGTATGACTAAGGAAACAGTCTTTTTGAGTTGTAATAAATAATCGTAATTGCCTAGACATATTAAGGCTTTGCTGAGTCTAATTATTGTGGCTGCCAAAAAAACAATTACTAGGAAATGGAACTCATAGTCTAAACAATATGTACTAGAAGTACTGAATATAGTAACAGAGATAAAACAACTGAGAATGGGATCTTTAGAAAAGGGTAGGAGCAAGTTACATAGAAATAAATGGAAACTGTGGGAATAATACATGCAGACAAGGAATGAGGTTTAAAAGAAGGCAGGATTTGAATGAGCTATGCAATGTTTGACTGACAGTGACTGTATAGATTATAAGTGATGTATAATGTTTGCAACTAAAATTACGTCAATATGGTTTGTTTTCATTTATATAAATGTATGATTGCCTATGTCATAAATTATAATTTAATAAAGATGATTCTTGTTTAGTAAAAAAAATCAAAACAGCCCTATTCTCCATTGCATGTTGTTTGTTGCAAGATCAGTATTTTATTTATGTTGTTGAACGTTTGCTTCCCTGGCATATACCCACATTGATCCAAGTTTATCAGATGTGGAAGTATCTTTGTTACCCTACTTGCCAAGACTGTCACAAAGATTTTAGAATCTTGATTTAGCACTGATATGGTCTGTACTATTCAGAATCTGTTGTGTCCCTTCCCTGTTTCGGTAAGACTTCTACCACTGCTTCTCTGCAAGAGTCTGGCACTGCCCACTATATCTATGATCCTATTAAATAGTTTTTGCCACACCTCAATGATTAAGTCCACACCCAGTTTCCATATAGCTAATGGTAATCCATCACTACCTGGGGATTTTGCCATCACCTGCCATTTAATTACTTCCTTAATTTTTTCCCTGTTACTTTCTGCAGTAAAGCCCTTCCTGCTTCTACTCCTACCGTTGGTGATTCTATACCTATAAGGAACTCCAGACTCAGTTTATCTTGGTCCGCTATACATGAATCCCCCATTATTTAGTATCTTATAATACCTTATCATGCTTCTAACATTTTTCCATTTGTTTTGAGCCACTCCCTTGACCCTAGGTGCCATGGTTTAAAAACACTTTTTTTCCATTTTGTTTTGTCTTAGTCTTTATACCACAATTTTGTATGCCTGGGGCTACTATCAAAATGTACATGTGCTAACACAGTCTTTTAGTACTCATTAATATAATTTAATATTCCTCAATCTCATATTATGCCTTCCACCAGTCTTCCCTGTCATTATTTGTTATATCTGCCCCTTTTTTTCTAAAATTCCATAACCTTGCTCAGGACCTGCATAAAGTTCTTCATTGCTTTCTGTCTCCGTTCTCGCTATCTCTCTCTCTCTCTACCTCTCTTTAATTATTTTATATTTCATCCTATTTTTGTTTTTTTACCAAAGCACTACTAATTTATCCTCATCTAACTCCTGCATGCCTCTCAGGCGTCATCATATTATTCCTGTTATCTATTCCTTAAACCTCATTTTTATGTAGAGTATAGAGAATCTCCAATATCTTTATTCTCCCACATTCTGTGACTTGCCTAGTTGTACTACCACTGGTGCATGGTCTGATATTGATATTAGATGTTTATCATTTCCCTCCAGCAACTCAATATGTTCTGTTGAAATGTATAACCTGTGCAGTCTAACCCAGCATTCATATTGTGAAGAATAATGTGTAAAATTTATTTATTTTATTTTTATTTTATTTTACATTTGTTGACCGGGCTAGTCTAGCTGGATATATTTCCATTTTCAGTAGAGGCCCGGGGAGAAAAGCTCCACATAAAACATAACAATGAGACATATTGTTAATAAACACATAGAATAAAAAATAAGAAAAAAATTAGTAATAAAAAATTGGTAATAATAATAATAAATTGGTGATAAAATTAACAAAAATTAAGGCACATCATCAATAGAAGTCATGACTAGAGTTAGGTCAGTTTGAAAGCTTCTTACTTAATACAAACAGGCTATGCCATAAGGCTCCTACTATAATAAGAAAAAGTACAAGAGGGTAGAGAAGAAGGAGGAAAAGTGTAAGGTAAAAAGAGAGGGAAGAGACAGTAGTCAAGAAATGAGAGAAGAAACGAAAAAGACAAACAAGAGGAGATGGGAGAGGTGAGAGAGATAGGTCAGAGTATAGAAGGACTACAAGAGAAAAGAAAAGGTAATTGTTAAGAATAAGTACAAAGTAGGGTTAAAGGTCGGGGGGGGAGTCAGTCAGGTGTTCTACATGAACAAAGCCAGTGATTTTGGAAGTACAGTTTGATTTGTTGTTTGAAGAGGGGTAGGGATGTGATTAGAGTTATATCCCTAGGTAGCAAATTCCATACTCGGCCTACAGTATTAGTGAATAAAGAGTCACCAGCTAAGTTGTGAGCTTTTATGGGTTTGGTCAAGAGTTTACAAGAGGAACGAAGGGAGGTAAGATTGTTATAAGGGAGTAAAAGCTGTGATAGAAAAGGGGTGTTATCAGGTTGGTACAGAATTTTGTGGGCAATAGTAAGTTGTGAGATTTTAAGATAGTTTTGTAGTTCTAGCCAGCCTAAAAGTTTCAAATTAAAGCAGTGATGGGTTCTGAAAGGGTTACCAGTGGCGAAGCGGGCAATGTTATTGTAACAAGTTGCTAGTTTGTTTAGGTTGGTTTTCTTGAGGTTAGTAAAGATAGGATAGGCGTAAAAGAGAGTGGATATGAGATGGGAGTGGGCAATGGTAGCTCTAGCAGATGGGGTGAGAAATGGTTTAATACGGTATAAGGATCCAATCTTTCTGTTTACTGATTTGATGGTGTTGTTGATGTGTTGATCAAAAGAGAGATTGTTATCAATGGTTATTCCTAGCAGTTTAGTTGTAGAGTCTGGAGAGATGACAGTGTTGTTGTTTGACAGGATGGTGAAATTTAATGGGGAGGTACGAGTGGTGGGGGTGAAGAGGAGAAGTTTAGTTTTTTTAGCATTAAGGAGGAGGTATCATCTAGTAAACCATGTTTCTACTGTGTTGAAGATATTTTGGGTTAGTGAGATTAGGTCAGAAGAGGAGGATGCTGAACATATAATAGTGGAGTGGTCAGCATACTGAATGTAGGTGGCTTGAGGAATTACAGAGTGGAGATCATTAATATAGAGGGAGAAGAGAAGTGGGCCAAGAATAGAGCCCTGAGGGACTCCAATAGAAATGGGCAGTAAGGAGGAGATGTGGTTGTCCCAAAGAACGGCTTGTTGTCTGTTGCTGAGATATGAACTAAACCATTTTATGGTACGTTTATCAAATGAGAGGGATTCAAGAATGTTCATTAAAGAAGAGTGGTTAACCATGTCAAAAGCTTTTGAGAGGTCAATGAAAAGAGCAGAATAAAAAGGTTATTATTGTGATTGCTGTTGATAGTATCAACAAAGGAAAGGAGGGCAGTGGTGGTGCTATGGTGGGGTCTAAAACCATGTTGACAGTTAGCTATAATATTGTGTAGGGAGAGATATTGTACAAGTTGCTGATGAATACATTTCTCCATAATCTTAGCTAAAGGTGAGAGAAGTGCAATTGGTCTAAAGTTAGAGTAGTCAATAGAGTTACTGCCTTTGTGTAGTGGGATAATATGAGAGACTTTCCAGATGTCAGGGATGGTTCCTTCTTGGATGGTCCTATTTATGAGTATAGTTATTGGGTATGCAATTTCTTTGGCTGCCTTTTGCAGAAAAAGGGAAGGGAGCTTGTCAGCAGAGGGGGTACAGGGTTTCAGTTTGAAGATAAGTCTATAGATGAAGGAGATAGAGATAGGTTGTAGAGAGAAGTTGTAAGAAGAGTCTACTAGATTGTTTGGAGGGTAGAAGTTATTAGTGTTCAGTTGACTAGCAAGAGATTGAATGGTTTCAGTAAAGAAAGAGTTAAAAGCATTTGCAGTTTGGTGAGGGGTGTCTGGGTCAGCATTTAGTGGGGAGGGAGTTTTGGCTGTTACTGGTGATAGGAGTCTATTGATTGAGGACCAAAATTGTTTTGGTTTATTAAAATGGGTTTCTTGTAGTTCACAGTAGAACTTTCTTTTGTCAGTGATTATAGCTTTTTTGGTAAGGTTTCTAAGTTGGCGAAAATGAAGAAAATCAGAGCTGATTCTATGGCATCTCCATTTGGCCCAAACCTTGTTTTTAGAGAGGATTAGTTTCTTAGTTTCATTTGAGAGCCATGGGGCTGTATTCGACTTCATTCTAATGGTACACTCAGGAGCATGTTTATTCAAAATGGAAAGAAAAGTAGAATTAAATAATAATACTGCTTCGTTAAGTGGAAGTATTGTTAAGGGGTTCCAGTCACAAGCTCTGAGTTTGTTTTGAAATAGGTCAGTTTTAAAGTGTTTGGTAGAACGTATTTTTCTTATATTAGGGAGGTGTAGATAGTCAGTCTTCTCTCTTGTAATATAGGTTAAGCAATGATCACTGAGGTCATTAGGCATAGTTCCTACTTTATATGTGATGTTAACTTTGTTTATGAGTATCCAGTCTAAAATAGTCTGTTTTTTACTTAGTTCATTAAGCCTTGTAGTAGAGGTAATGGTTTGGGTGAAACCATTTAGGTTAATGTGAGAGGTGGGATTGTCAGCGTTAATAGTATTCCAGTCTATATTAAAGTCACCAAGAATTATAGTTTCTTGGGGGTAGTTGATGGAAACCCAACTAAGAAAGTCTTCTATGATAGGTATATTGTTACCAGGTGGTATGTACATGCAGATGATGTAAAGGGCTTTCTTTGCATTTAGTTGGAGTTTAGTGATGATGGCTTCCACTTTACTGTCCTGGGTTGAACAGGCTGAAAGGGTAGAGATGTTGAGATGATTCTTAAACAGAATTGCTACTCCACCACCCTTTCGTTTAGTACGGTCAAGCCTTAGTATATTATAGCCTTGGGGTATAATTTCAGTGTCTTTGGTGGCTGGCTTAAGCCAGGTTTCAGAGAGACAGAGAATGTCAAAACAGTGAGTGTCTAGGAGGGCATGTAGGTAGGGTACTTTGTTGTTTACACTACGTATGTTAAGATGCCCTAGGAGAAGGGTATTATTGGAGATTGGTCTGGATGTTTGAAGAGAAGGGTTCATGGGTCCAGGGTTGGGGTGAACATCACCGTCTTGTAAGGTAGAATCCTCAGGTGTGGGTGTAAGGCTGCTCTTTAGAAGGGTTAGAGGTTTCACTTTTTTATCTGAGGGTAGGGTGTAGGTGAGGTGAGAATGCCTATGGAATTTAGGTAGGTTGTAGCTAGAGGTGGAATTGACATTTAGGAATGAAGTGAGAGGAGTGTGGAAGGTAGAAGTATATTTCTGTATGTGGATTGGCTGAATATTGAGTGGGTATTCTATGAAGGAAAGGAGGTAAGTAGAGAAAAGTGTAGTTAAGAGTAGAACTGAGAGTATAAGCAGTGTGGATAAGTTGAGGGTCATTTTTACGAGTAAGTGAGGTAGAAGTGATTACAAAGTAGAGGTATATGATTAGGGTTAGCAAGGTGGTAGTATATGTATAAGTTGAAAAGAAAAATAATATAGAAGTAAGACAAGTGATAGGGATATTAAAGTATATACAAAAAAGAGGGACAGGTTAAGTGAGTGGAATGAAATAGAATAAGAGATAATAGAGGAAGAGGAGAGAAGCAGGTCTTAAGATAGGAGGGTTAGTAAGCAAAAGAGGAAAGCAGAAGGAGGATGTGGGGTGTGGAGAGGTTCAATTTCGGAGGGAAGCAGGAGGATAGGATAGTAGGGTAATGGGTGGGACTAGAGATGTATAAGGTTAGGACCCCTGGGGGTGGGTGGGAATTGGGGGTAGGGAGAGGAGCAGAGTGAGCCCGCAGGGCGAACGGAGCGGGACACACAGAGTAGACCAAGGAGGAAGGAAAACGTATCAGAGAAAGCTAGGTAAGTCAAGGTAAGAGAAGGTAGCCTAGGAGGAGAGGATAAGAGAGAATATCAAAAGGAGGAGAGGGATAGGGGTAGGAAAGGTGAGAATAGAAGAATAAGGTATAAATAAATACTAGTATAATGATTATAGATGGGGATAGGCTGACATCTAATGTGCAAAAGCGGAGGTGCAGTAAGCATACAAAGGAGCATCCAAATGTAGAACTAGACTAATGGGAGAAAGAGCATAAGGTAAGTAGCAGTCCAAGGAAAATGGGAGGAGGTAATAAAGGAATATGGGGGGGGGGTTGCGGCTGGCTGCTTAGCTAGTGGCAAACAAAAAGCTTAGCAGGGAATAGTTGGTTAAAAAATTAAAACAGCATGATGTAGGTAGACATACTTTCTTGTTATCTTGAGGTAGTGGGTAGCAGAAGGCAAAGTCCTGAATGTTTCCAAGGGTAGTAGGCAGAGAGCACCCTAGTAGAGGTAGTAGAGAGATTCAACCCAGGCAAAAAACACAGGGTAAATCAGGGGATAGCTAGTACAAGAGGAAAAGTGGAAAAAAAGATAATGTTAAAGAGAATATTACCATACAGAGTTTCCAATACAGTGTCAAATACAGATAATGCAGGTTATTCAAATGTTGAGCAGAGCAATATAACACATGAGGATATACAAACAGTCAGGCAAGGCCAAGCAGTATCATTAGGGAAATTGAACGTTTAGGCATAGTAGATACTATAGGTATACCGCATAACAGGCTACTACAGGCTATATCATATACACAACCATAGTGGATACTGTAAAAAATGCAAACAATTTAGTAACAGAAAGTAGGTTGGGTAAAGGGAAGGCCTTAGCAGAGTGGGATCCCAGCCCAGTCTGCACATGTAAGGCCACTACAGATTGCACTCAGAGCAGTTAAATGGCGAGTAGAATTCAATTAGATCTGTACAATATTAAGCCAGTGTATAAAGGAGAATTAACCCCTAGCAGGATGAAAACCCTTAGATCAATAGTAATCCAAACAATTACCAAGTGATATCAGTATGGAGTTCAGTAGAGATAAGTAGCCTTGTAGCAGTCGCTAAGCAGTACTAGTGTAGTCAAACACAGAGGTAGACAAACAATACTAGGTACCAAAAGTCTAAGTCCTCAATAGTACAGCAGATAACTGTGTTAAACTGAAGAAATCTAAACCTCCTAAGCTGACACACAGTCGCTAAATAGTGCTAGTATAATCAAATACTGCGTTAAGAAAAATAAAGCGCTGCAAGCACCAAAAAGGCTAATTCAACAAATGTACAGTAGTAAGCAGTAGTTATCCAATAGAAAACACTCAAAATCGATGTTGACACGCTGTCGCTACAGTTGGCAGCCAGTAAATAAGGTTATAACATACTACACAGCCTTGTCAGTGATGATACTCTACATATAGAATGTATAACAACAACAAAAGCAGATTAAACTGCTATACATACACAGTAGGGCAAATTATTATGCACTTCCAGAAAAGGCATGATTAAATGCAGTCGCTAAAGGCAGGATGTGTAACAAACGCAAACACAGCTGATAATACAGAGACTAGCATAGGAGAAATCCCAATTCAAAAGCAATACATAGAGCAAAACGCATTCGCGTCTACAGGAACATCATGAAAACACAAGCTAAAACATAGAAACCATACAGTTCCACCAAAAAATGTGTTTGATAAATAAGTCAAAACTTACTGCAGAGTTTGAGCACACAGCCAAGCACACACAGCAGCAGCGAGGTGGCTGAATTAAAGATGGCGCCCTAGGAATTGGGACGGGCTTTAACTACTTTCAGAGGAAGTCCCTAGGGAGGGGGGGGTGGACATAGCAGGGAGGCAGGTATAGACCGGAAGGGGTGGGTACAGGTGACTAGAGAAGGGGAATACAGAATCCTGACAGAATAGGGATAGGATAGTATACGTTTACAGAAGTGAAAACAATATAGTGTAAGAAGGGGGATAAGAGGATGAATAAGATAGATAGGGGAACAGAGAGGATAATACAGATCAACAGAAAGCAAAAGTGGTAGGACCAGGTAAAATCAATATTGTATGAGAAGGGTTATAATATGTAGGTAATCCTGGACACAGATGAGACTGGGAAAGAAACCAGGAAGACCCCAAAAAGATAGGTTAGGCAGGGCACAGAGTAGACCAAGGAGGATGGAAAAAGTATCAGAGAAAGCTAGGTAAGTCAAGGTAAGAGAAGGTAGTCTAGGAGGAGAGGACAAGAGAGAATATCAAAAGGAGGAGAGGGATAGGGGTAGGAAAGGTGAGAATAGAAGAATAAGGTATAAATAAATACTAGTATAATGATTATAGATGGGGATAGGTTGACATCTAGTGTGCAAAAGCGGAGGTGCAGTAAGCATACAAAGGAGCTTCCAAACGTAGAACTAGACTAATGGGAGAGAGAGCATAAGCTAAGTAGCAGTCCAAGGAGAGTGGGAGGAGGTAATAAAGGAATATGGGGGGGTGGTTGCTGCTGGCTGCTTAGCTAGTGGCAAACAAAAAGCTTAGCAGGGAATAGTTGGTTAAAAAATTAAAACAGCATGATCTAAGTAGACATACTTTCTTGTTATCTTGAGGTAGTGGGTAGCAGAAGGCAAAGTCCTGAACGTTTCTAAGGGTAGTAGGCAGAGAGCACCCTAGTAGAGGTAGTAGAGAGATTCAACCCAGGCAAAAAACGCAGGGTAAATCAGGGGATAGCTAGTACAAGAGGAAAAGTGGAAAAAAAGATAATGTTAAAGAGAATATTACCATACAGAGTTTCTAATACAGTGTCAAATGCAGATAATGCAGGTTATTCAAATGTTGAGCAGAGCAATATAACACATGAGGATATACAAACAGTCAGGCAAGGCCAAGCAGTATCATTAGGGAAATGGAACGTTTAGGCATAGTAGATACTATAGGTATACCGCATAACAGGCTGGCTATATCATATACATAACCATAGTGGATACTGTAGAAAATGCAAACAATTTAGTAACAGAAAGTAGGTTGGGTAAAGGGAAGGCCTTAGCAGAGTGGGATCCCAGCCCAGTCTGCACGTGTAAGGCCACTACAGATTACACTCAGAGCAGTTAAATGGCGAATAGAATTCAATTAGATCTGTACAATATTAAGCCAGTGTATAAAGGAGAATTAACCCCTAGCAGGATGAAAACCCTTAGATCAATAGTAATCCAAACAATTACCAAGTGATATCAGTATGGAGTTCAGTAGAGATAAGTAGCCTTGTAGCAGTCGCTAAGCAGTACTAGTGTAGTCAAACACAGAGGTAGACAAACAATACTAGGTACCAAAGGTCTAAGTCCTCAATAGTACAGCAGATAACTGTGTTAAACTGAAGAAATCTAAACCTCCTAAGCTGACACACAGTCGCTAAATAGTGCTAGTATAATCAAATACTGCGTTAAGAAAAATAAATTGCTGCAAGCACCAAAAAGGCTAATTCAACAAATGTACAGTAGTAAGCAGTAGTTATCCAATAGAAAACACTCAAAATCGATGTTGACACGCTGTCGCTACAGTTGGTAGCCAGTAAATAAGGTTATAACATACTACACAGCCTTGTCGGCGACGATACTCTACATATAGAATGTATAACAAAAACAAAAGCAGATTAAACTGCTATACATACACAGTAGGGCAAATTATTATGCTCTTCCAGAAAAAGCATGATTAAATGCAGTCGCTAAAGGCAGGATGTGTAACAAACGCAAACACAGCTGATAATACAGAGACTAGTATAGGAGAAATCCCAATTCAAAAGCAATACATAGAGCAAAACGCATTCGCGTCTACAGGAACATCATGTAAACACAAGCTAAAACATAGAAACCATACAGTTCCACCAAAAAATGTGTTTGATAAATAAGTCAAAACTTACTGCAGAGTTTGAGCGCACAGCCAAGCACACACAGCAGCAGCGAGGTGGCTGAATTAAAGATGGCGCCCTAGGAATTGGGACGGGCTTTAACTACTTTCAGAGGAAGTCCCTAGGGAGGGGGGGGGTGGAGATAGCAGGGAGGCAGGTATAGACCGGAAGGGGTGGGTACAGGTGACTAGAGAAGGGGAATACAGAATTCTGACAGAATAGGGATAGGATAGTATACGTTTACAGAAGTGAAAACAATATAGTGTAAGAAGGGGGATAAGAGGATGAATAAGATAGATAGGGGAACAGAGAGGATAATACAGATCAACAGAAAGTAAAAGTGGTAGGACCAGGTAAAATCAATATTGTATGAGAAGGGTTATAATATGTAGGTAATCCTGGACACAGATGAGACTGGGAAAGAAACCAGGAAGACCCCAAAAAGATAGGTTAGGCAGGGCACAGAGTAGACCAAGGAGGAAGGAAAAAGTATCAGAGAAAGCTAGGTAAGTCAAGGTAAGAGAAGGTAGTCTAGGAGGAGAGGACAAGAGAGAATATCAAAAGGAGGAGAGGGATAGGGGTAGGAAAGGTGAGAATAGAAGAATAAGGTATAAATAAATACTAGTATAATGATTATAGATGGGGATAGGCTGACATCTAGTGTGCAAAAGCGGAGGTGCAGTAAGCATACAAAGGAGCTTCCAAACGTAGAACTAGACTAATGGGAGAGAGAGCATAAGCTAAGTAGCAGTCCAAGGAGAGTGGGAGGAGGTAATAAAGGAATATGGGGGGGAGGGGTTGCGGCTGGCTGCTTAGCTAGTGGCAAACAAAAAGCTTAGCAGGGAATAGTTGGTTAAAAAATTAAAACAGCATGATCTAGGTAGACATACTTTCTTGTTATCTTGAGGTAGTGGGTAGCAGAAGGCAAAGTCCTGAACGTTTCCAAGGGTAGTAGGCAGAGAGCACCCTAGTAGAGGTAGTAGAGAGATTCAACCCAGGCAAAAAACACAGGGTAAATCAGGGGATAGCTAGTACAAGAGGAAAAGTGGAAAAAAAGATAATGTTAAAGAGAATATTACCATACAGAGTTTCTAATACAGTGTCAAATGCAGATAATGCAGGTTATTCAAATGTTGAGCAGAGCAATATAACACATGAGGATATACAAACAGTCAGGCAAGGCCAAGTAGTATCATTAGGGAAATTGAACGTTTAGGCATAGTAGATACTATAGGTATACCGCATAACAGGCTACTACTGGCTATAGCATATACACAACCATAGTGGATACTGTAGAAAATGCAAACAATTTAGTAACAGAAAGTAGGTTGGGTAAAGGGAAGGCCTTAGCAGAGTGGGATCCCAGCCCAGTCTGCACGTGTAAGGCCACTACAGATTACACTCAGAGCAGTTAAATGGCGAGTAGAGTTCAATTAGATCTGTACAATAGTAAGCCAGTGTATAAAGGAGAATTAAACCCTAGCAGGATGAAAACCCTTAGATCAATAGTAATCCAAACAATTACCAAGTGATATCAGTATGGAGTTCAGTAGAGATAAGTAGCCTTGTAGCAGTCGCTAAGCAGTACTAGTGTAGTCAAACACAGAGGTAGACAAACAATACTAGGTACCAAAGGTCTAAGTCCTCAATAGTACAGCAGATAACTGTGTTAAACTGAAGAAATCTAAACCTCCTAAGCTGACACACAGTCGCTAAATAGTGCTAGTATAATCAAATACTGTGTTAAGAAAAATAAAGCGCTGCAAGCACCAAAAAGGCTAATTCAACAAATGTACAGTAGTAAGCAGTAGTTATCCAATAGAAAACACTCAAAATCGATGTTGACACGCTGTCGCTACAGTTGGTAGCCAGTAAATAAGGTTATAACATACTACACAGCCTTGTCGGCGATGATACTCTACATATAGAATGTATAACAACAACAAAAGCAGATTAAACTGCTATACATACACAGTAGGGCAAATTATTATGCACTTCCAGAAAAAGCATGATTAAATGCAGTCGCTAAAGGCAGGATGTGTAACAAACGCAAACACAGCTGGTAATACAGAGACTAGTATAGGAGAAATCCCAATTCAAAAGCAATACATAGAGCAAAACGCATTCGCGTCTACAGGAACATCATGTAAACACAAGCTAAAACATAGAAACCATACAGTTCCACCAAAAAAATGTGTTTGATAAATAAGTCAAAACTTACTGCAGAGTTTGAGCGCACAGCCAAGCACGCACAGCAGCAGCGAGGTGGCTGAATTAAAGATGGTGCCCTAGGAATTGGGACAGGCTTTAACTACTTTCAGAGGAAGTCCCTGGGGGGGGGTGGAGATAGCAGGGAGGCAGGTATAGACCGGAAGGGGTGGGTACAGGTGACTAGAGAAGGGGAATACAGAATCCTGACAGAATAGGGATAGGATAGTATACGTTTACAGAAGTGAAAACAATAAAGTGTAAGAAGGGGGATAAGAGGATGAATAAGATAGATAGGGGAACAGAGAGGATAATACAGATCAACAGAAAGTAAAAGTGGTAGGACCAGGTAAAATCAATATTGTATGAGAAGGGTTATAATATGTAGGTAATCCTGGACACAGATGAGACTGGGAAAGAAACCAGGAAGACCCCAAAAAGATAGGTTAGGCAGGGCACAGAGTAGACCAAGGAGGAAGGAAAACGTATCAGAGAAAGCTAGGTAAGTCAAGGTAAGAGAAGGTAGCCTAGGAGGAGAGGATAAGAGAGAATATCAAAAGGAGGAGAGGGATAGGGTTAGGAAAGGTGAGAACAGAAGAATAAGGTATAAATAAATACTAGTATAATGATTATAGATGGGGATAGGGTGAAATGTAGTGTGCAAAAGCGGAGGTGCAGTAAGCATACAAAGGGGCTTCCAAACGTAGAACTAGACTAATGGGAGAGAGAGCATAAGCTAAGTATCAGTCCAAGGAGGGTGGGAGGAGGTAATAAAGGAATATGGGGGGGGGGTTGCTGCTGGCTGCTTAGCTAGTGGCAAACAAAAAGCTTAGCAGGTAATAGTTGGTTAAAAAATTAAAACAGCAAGATGTAGGTAGACATACTTTCTTGTTATCTTGAGGTAGTGGGTAGCAGAAGGCAAAGTCCTGAACATTTCCAAGGGTAGTAAGCAGAGAGCACCCTAGTAGAGGTAGTAGAGAGATTCAACCCAGGCAGAAAACACAGGGTAAATCAGGGGATAGCTAGTAAAAGAGGAAAAGTGGAAAAAAAGATAATGTTAAAGAGAATATTACCATACAGAGTTTCTAATACAGTGTCAAATGCAGATAATGCAGGTTATTCAAATGTTGAGCAGAGCAATATAACACATGAGGATATACAAACAGTCAGGCAAGGCCAAGCAGTATCATTAGGGAAATGGAACGTTTAGGCATAGTAGATACTATAGGTATACCGCATAACAGGCTACTACAGGCTATATCATATACACAACCATAGTGGATACTGTAGAAAATGCAAACAATTTAGTAACAGAAAGTAGGTTGGGTAAAGGGAAGGCCTTAGCAGAGTGGGATCCCAGCCCAGTCTGCACGTGTAAGGCCACTACAGATTACACTCAGAGCAGTTAAATGGCGAATAGAATTCAATTAGATCTGTACAATATTAAGCCAGTGTATAAAGGAGAATTAACCCCTAGCAGGATGAAAACCCTTAGATCAATAGTAATCCAAACAATTACCAAGTGATATCAGTATGGAGTTCAGTAGAGATAAGTAGCCTTGTAGCAGTCGCTAAGCAGTACTAGTGTAGTCAAACACAGAGGTAGACAAACAATACTAGGTACCAAAGGTCTAAGTCCTCAATAGTACAGCAGATAACTGTGTTAAACTGAAGAAATCTAAACCTCCTAAGCTGACACACAGTCGCTAAATAGTGCTAGTATAATCAAATACTGCGTTAAGAAAAATAAAGCGCTGCAAGCACCAAAAAGGCTAATTCAACAAATGTACAGTAGTAAGCAGTAGTTATCCAATAGAAAACACTCAAAATCCATGTTGACACGCTGTCGCTACAGTTGGTATCCAGTAAATAAGGTTATAACATGCTACACAGCCTTTTCGGCGACTATACTCTACATATAGAATGTATAACAACAACAAAAGCAGATTAAACTGCTATACATACACAGTAGGGCAAATTATTATGTACTTCCAGAAAAAGCATGATTAAATGCAGTCGCTAAAGGCGGGATGTGTAACAAATGCAAACACAGCTGATAATACAAAGACTAGCATAGGATAAATCCCAATTCAAAAGCAATACATAGAGCAAAACGCATTCGCGTCTACAGGAACATCATGTAAACACAAGCTAAAACATAGAAACCATACAGTTCCACCAAAAATGTGTTTGATAAATAAGTCAAAACTTACTGCAGAGTTTGAGCGCACAGCCAAGCACGCAGAGCAGCAGCGAGGTGGCTTAATTAAAGATGGCGCCCTAGGAATTGGGACGGGCTTTAACTACTGTCAGAGGAAGTCCCTAGGGAGGGGGGGGGTGGAGATAGCAGGGAGGCAGGTATAGACCGGAAGGGGTGGGTACAGGTGACTAGAGAAGGGGAATACAGAATCCTGACAGATTAGGGATAGGATAGTATACGTTTACAGAAGTGAAAACAATATAGTGTAAGAAGGGGGATAAGAGGATGAATAAGATAGATAGGGGAACAGAGAGGATAATACAGATCAACAGAAAGTAAAAGTAGTAGGACCAGGTAAAATCAATATTGTATGAGAAGGGTTATAATATGTAGGTAATCCTGGACACAGATGAGACTGGGAAAGAAACCAGGAAGACCCTAAAAAGATAGGTTAGGCAGGGCACAGAGTAGACCAAGGAGGAAGGAAAAAGTATCAGAGAAAGCTAGGTAAGTCAAGGTAAGAGAAGGTAGCCTAGGAGGAGAGGATAAGAGAGAATATCAAAAGGAGGAGAGGGATAGGGGTAGGAATGGTGAGAATAGAAGAATAAGGTATAAATAAATACTAGTATAATGATTATAGATGGGGATAGGGTGACATCTAGTGTGCAAAAGCGGAGGTGCAGTAAGCATACAAAGGAGCTTCCAAACGTAGAACTAGACTAATGGGACAGAGAGCATAAGCTAAGTAGCAGTCCAAGGAGAGTGGAAGGAGGTAATAAAGGAATATGGGGGGGGGGGGGGGTTGCTGCTGGCTGCTTAGCTAGTGGCAAACAAAAAGCTTAGCAGGGAATAGCTGGTTAAAAAAATTAAAACAGCATGATGTAGAGGTAGACATACTTTCTTGTTATCTTGAGGTAGTGGGTAGCAGAAGGCAAAGTCCTGAACGTTTCCAAGGGTAGTAGGCAGAGAGCACCCTAGTAGAGAGATTCAACCCAGGCAAAAAACACAGGGTAAATCAGGGGATAGCTAGTACAAGAGGAAAAGTGGAAAAAAAGATAATGTTAAAGAGAATATTACCATACAGAGTTTCTAATACAGTGTCAAATGCAGATAATGCAGGTTATTCAAATGTTGAACAGAGCAATATAACACATGAGGATATACAAACAGTCAGGCAAGGCCAAGCAGTATCATTAGGGAAATTGAACTTTTAGGCATAGTAGATACTATAGGTATACCACATAACAGGCTACTACAGGCTATATCATATACACAACCATAGTGGATACTGTAGAAAATGCAAACAATTTAGTAACAGAAAGTAGGTTGGGTAAAGGGAAGGCCTTAGCAGAGTGGGATCCCAGCCCAGTCTGCACGTGTAAGGCCACTACAGATTACACTCAGAGCAGTTAAATGGCAAGTAGAGTTCAATTAGATCTATACAATATTAAGCCAGTGTATAAAGGAGAATTAACCCCTAGCAGGATGAAAACCCTTAGATCAATAGTAATCCAAACAATTACCAAGTGATATCAGTATGGAGTTCAGTAGAGATAAGTAGCCTTGTAGCAGTCGCTAAGCAGTACTAGTGTAGTCAAACACAGAGGTAGACAAACAATACTAGGTACCAAAAGTCTAAGTCCTCAATAGTACAGCAGATAACTGTGTTAAACTGAAGAAATCTAAACCTCCTAAGCTGACACACAGTCGCTAAATAGTGCTAGTATAATCAAATACTGCGTTAAGAAAAATAAAGCGCTGCAAGCACCAAAAAGGCTAAGTCAACAAATGTACAGTAGTAAGCAGTAGTTATCCAATAGAAAACACTCAGAATCAATGTTGACACGCTGTCGCTACAGTTTGTAGCCAGTAAATAAGGTTATAACATACTACACAGCCTTGTCGGCGACGATACTCTACATATAGAATGTATAACAACAACAAAAGCAGATTAAACTGCTATACATACACAGTAGGGCAAATTATTATGCACTTCCAGAAAAAGCATGATTAAATGCAGTCGCTAAAGGCAGGATGTGTAACAAACGCAAACACAGCTGATAATACAGAGACTAGCATAGGAGAAATCCCAATTCAAAAGCAATACATAGAGCAAAACGCATTCGCGTCTACAGGAACATCATGTAAACACAAGCTAAAACATAGAAACCATACAGTTCCACCAAAAAATGTGTTTGATAAATAAGTCAAAACTTACTGCAGAGTTTGAGCGCACAGCCAAGCACGCACAGCAGCAGCGAGGTGGCTGAATTAAAGATGGCGCCCTAGGAATTGGGACGGGCTTTAACTACTTTCAGAGGAAGTCCCTAGGGAAGGAGGGGGTGGAGATAGCAGGGAGGCAGGTATAGACCGGAAGGGGTGGGTACAGGTGACTAGAGAAGGGGAATACAGAATCCTGACAGAATAGGGATAGGATAGTATACGTTTACAGAAGTGAAAACAATATAGTGTAAGAAGGGGGATAAGAGGATGAATAAGATAGATAGGCGAACAGAGAGGATAATACAGATCAACGGAAAGTAAAAGTGGTAGTACCAGGTAAAATCAGTATTGTATGAGAAGGGTTATAATATGTAGGTAATCCTGGACACAGATGAGACTGGGAAAGAAACCAGGAAGACCCCAAAAAGATAGGTTAGGCAGGGCACAGAGTAGACCAAGGAGGAAGGAAAAAGTATCAGAGAAAGCTAGGTAAGTCAAGGTAAGAGAAGGTAGCCTAGGAGGAGAGGACAAGAGAGAATATCAAAAGGAGGAGAGGGATAGGGGTAGGAAAGGTGAGAATAGAAGAATAAGGTATAAATAAATACTAGTATAATGATTATAGATGGGGATAGGCTGACATCTAGTGTGCAAAAGCGGAGGTGCAGTAAGCATACAAAGGAGCTTCCAAACGTAGAACTAGACTAATGGGAGAGAGAGCATAAGCTAAGTAGCAGTCCAAGGAGGGTGGGAGGAGGTAATAAAGGAATATGGGGGGGTGGTTGCTGCTGGCTGCTTAGCTAGTGGCAAACAAAAAGCTTAGCAGGGAATAGTTGGTTAAAAAATTAAAACAGCATGATCTAGGTAGACATACGTTCTTGTTATCTTGAGGTAGTGGGTAGCAGAAGGCAAAGTCCTGAACGTTTCTAAGGGTAGTAGGCAGAGAGCACCCTAGTAGAGAGATTCAACCCAGGCAAAAAACACAGGGTAAATCAGGGGATAGCTAGTACAAGAGGAAAAGTGGAAAAAAAGATAATGTTAAAGAGAATATTACCATACAGAGTTTCTAATACAGTGTCAAATGCAGATAATGCAGGTTATTCAAATGTTGAGCAGAGCAATATAACACATGAGGATATACAAACAGTCAGGCAAGGCCAAGCAGTATCATTAGGGAAATTGAACGTTTAGGCATAGTAGATACTATAGGTATACCGCATAACAGGCTACTACAGGCTATATCATATACACAACCATAGTGGATACTGTAGAAAATGCAAACAATTTAGTAACAGAAAGTAGGTTGGGTAAAGGGAAGGCCTTAGCAGAGTGGGATCCCAGACCAGTCTGCACGTGTAAGGCCACTACAGATTACACTCAGAGCAGTTAAATGGCGAGTAGAATTCAATTAGATCTGTACAATATTAAGCCAGTGTATAAAGGAGAATTAACCCCTAGCAGGATGAAAACCCTTAGATCAATAGTAATCCAAACAATTACCAAGTGATATCAGTATGGAGTTCAGTAGAGATAAGTAGCCTTGTAGCAGTCGCTAAGCAGTACTAGTGTAGTCAAACACAGAGGTAGACAAACAATACTAGGTACCAAAAGTCTAAGTCCTCAATAGTACAGCAGATAACTGTGTTAAACTGAAGAAATCTAAACCTCCTAACCTGACACACAGTCGCTAAATAGTGCTAGTATAATCAAATACTGCGTTAAGAAAAATAAAGCGCTGCAAGCACCAAAAAGGCTAATTCAACAAATGTACAGTAGTAAGCAGTAGTTATCCAATAGAAAACACTCAAAATCAATGTTGACACGCTGTCGCTACAGTTGGTAGCCAGTAAATAAGGTTATAACATACTACACAGCCTTGTCGGCGACGATACTCTACATATAGAATGTATAACAACAACAAAAGCAGATTAAACTGCTATACATACACAGTAGGGCAAATTATTATGCACTTCCAGAAAAAGCATGATTAAATGCAGTCGCTAAAGGCAGGATGTGTAACAAACGCAAACACAGCTGATAATACAGAGACTAGCATAGGAGAAATCCCAATTCAAAAGCAATACATAGAGCAAAATGCATTCGCGTCTGCAGGAACATCATGTAAACACAAGCTAAAACATAGAAACCATATAGTTCCACCAAAAAATGTGTTTGATAAATAAGTCAAAACTTACTGCAGAGTTTGAGCGCACAGCCAAGCACGCACAGCAGCAGCGAGGTGGCTGAATTAAAGATGGCGCCCTAGGAATTGGGACGGGCTTTAACTACTTTCAGAGGAAGTCCCTAGGGAGGGGGGGGTGGAGATAGCAGGGAGGCAGCTATAGACTGGAAGGGGTGGGTACAGGTGACTAGAGAAGGGGAATACAGAATCCTGACAGAATAGGGATAGGATAGTATACGTTTACAGAAGTGAAAACAATATAGTGTAAGAAGGGGGATAAGAGGATGAATAAGATAGATAGGGGAACAGAGAGGATAATACAGATCAACAGAAAGTAAAAGTGGTAGGACCAGGTAAAATCAATATTGTATGAGAAGGGTTATAATATGTAGGTAATCCTGGACACAGATGAGACTGGGAAAGAAACCAGGAAGACCCCAAAAAGATAGGTTAGGCAGGGCACAGAGTAGACCAAGGAGGAAGGAAAAAGTATCAGAGAAAGCTAGGTAAGTCAAGGTAAGAGAAGGTAGCCTAGGAGGAGAGGATAAGAGAGAATATCAAAAGGAGGAGAGGGATAGGGGTAGGAAAGGTGAGAATAGAAGAATAAGGTATAAATAAATACTAGTATAATGATTATAGATGGGGATAGGGTGACATCTAGTGTGCAAAAGCGGAGGTGCAGTAAGCATACACAGAAGCTTCCAAAGGTAGAACTAGACTAATTGGAGAGAGAGCATAAGCTAAGTATCAGTCCAAGGAGGGTGGGAGGAGGTAATAAAGGAATATGGGGGGGGTTGCTGCTGGCTGCTTAGCTAGTGGCAAACAAAAAGCTCAGCAGGGAATAGTTGGTTAAAAAATTAAAACAGCATGATGTAGGTAGACATACTTTCTTGTTATCTTGAGGTAGTGGGTGGCAGAAGGCAAAGTCCTGAACGTTTCCAAGGGTAGTAGGCAGAGAGCACCCTAGTAGAGGTAGTAGAGAGATTCAACCCAGGCAAAAAACACAGGGTAAATCAGGGGATAGCTAGTACAAGAGGAAAAGTGGAAAAAAAGATAATGTTAAAGAGAATATTACCATACAGAGTTTCTAATACAGTGTCAAATGCAGATAATGCAGGTTATTCAAATGTTGAGCAGAGCAATATAACACATGAGGATATACAAACAGTCAGGCAAGGCCAAGCAGTATCATTAGGGAAATTGAACGTTTAGGCATAGTAGATACTATAGGTATACCGCATAACAGGCTACTACAGGCTATATCATATACACAACCATAGTGGATACTGTAGAAAATGCAAACAATTTAGTAACAGAAAGTAGGTTGGGTAAAGGGAAGGCCTTAGCAGAGTGGGATCCCAGCCCAGTCTGCACATGTAAGGCCACTACAGATTACACTCAGAGCAGTTAAATGGCGAGTAGAATTCAATTAGATCTGTACAATATTAAGCCAGTGTATAAAGGAGAATTAACCCCTAGCAGGATGAAAACCCTTAGATCAATAGTAATCCAAACAATTACCAAGTGATATCAGTATGGAGTTCAGTAGAGATAAGTAGCCTTGTAGCAGTCGCTAAGCAGTACTAGTGTAGTCAAACACAGAGGTAGACAAACAATACTAGGTACCAAAAGTCTAAGTCCTCAATAGTACAGCAGATAACTGTGTTAAACTGAAGAAATCTAAACCTCCTAAGCTGACACACAGTCGCTAAATAGTGCTAGTATAATCAAATACTGCGTTAAGAAAAATAAAGCGCTGCAAGCACCAAAAAGGCTTATTCAACAAATAAGTAGTTATCCAATAGAAAACACTCAACATCGATGTTGACACGCTGTCGCTACAGTTGGTAGCCAGTAAATAAGGTTATAACATACTACACAGCCTTGTCAGCGACGATACTCTACATATAGAATGTATAACAACAACAAAAGCAGATTAAACTGCTATACATACACAGTAGGGCAAATTATTATGCACTTCCAGAAAAAGCATGATTAAATGCAGTCGCTAAAGTCAGGATGTGTAACAAACGCAAACACAGCTGATAATACAGAGACTAGCATAGGAGAAATCCCAATTCAAAAGCAATACATAGAGCAAAACGCATTCGCGTCTACAGGAACATCATGTAAACACAAGCTAAAACATAGAAACCATACAGTTCCACCAAAAAAATGTGTTTGATAAATAAGTCAAAACTTACTGCAGAGTTTGAGCGCACAGCCAAGCACGCAGCGAGGTGGCTTAATTAAAGATGGCGCCCTAGGAATTGGGACGGTCTTTAACTACTTTCAGAGGAAGTCCCTAGGGAAGGGGGGGTGGAGATAGCAGGGAGGCAGGTATAGACTGGAAGGGGTGGGTACAGGTGACTAGAGAAGGGGAATACAGAATCCTGACAGAATAGGGATAGGATAGTATACGTTTACAGAAGTGAAAACAATAAAGTGTAAGAAGGGGGATAAGAGGATGAATAAGATAGATAGGGGAACAGAGAGGATAATACAGATCAACAGAAAGTAAAAGTGGTAGGACCAGGTAAAATCAATATTGTATGAGAAGGGTTATAATATGTAGGTAATCCTGGACACAGATGAGACTGGGAAAGAAACCAGGAAGACCCCAAAAAGATAGGTTAGGCAGGGCACAGAGTAGACCAAGGAGGAAGGAAAAAGTATCAGAGAAAGCTAGGTAAGTCAAGGTAAGAGAAGGTAGCCTAGGAGGAGAGGATAAGAGAGAATATCAAAAGGAGGAGAGGGATAGGGGTAGGAAAGGTGAGAATAGAAGAATAAGGTATAAATAAATACTAGTATAATGATTATAGATGGGGATAGGCTGACATCTAGTGTGCAAAAGCGGAGGTGCAGTAAGCATACAAAGGGGCTTCCAAACGTAGAACTAGACTAATGGGAGAGAGAGCATAAGCTAAGTAGCAGTCCAAGGAGAGTGGGAGGAGGTAATAAAGGAATATGGGGGGCGGGGGTTGCTGCTGGCTGCTTAGCTAGTGGCAAACAAAAAGCTTAGCAGGAAATAGTTGGTTAAAAAATTAAAACAGCATGATGTAGGTAGACATACTTTCTTGTTATCTTGAGGTAGTGGGTAGCAGAAGGCAAAGTCCTGAACGTTTCCAAAGGTAGTTGTCAAGTCACTGACATTCCACGTAACAAATTTTAAATTATTCATAAACAATTATAAGATTTTTCCCCTTGTATCAAACTTTACCTTGCATTTTCCCCATCTTGTCTTTTGTTTAAACAAGCAATATCTTTATTAAATTATCACTTGTAATACAGGCAATCATACATTTATATAAATGAAAACAAACCATATTTACATAGTCTTAGTCGCAAGCATTATACATTACAAACCCCATTGATATAATTTTAGTTGCAAACATTACACATCACTTATAATCTACATAATCATTGTCAGTCAAACGTTACATAGCTCTTTCATATCCTGCCTTCTTTTAAACCTCATTCCTTCACTGTATATATTGTTCTCACAATTCCCATTTTTTCCTGTGTAATTTGCTGCTACCCATTTCTAAAGATCTCAATTTCCAGCTGTTTTATCTCTGTTACTATAATCACTACTTCTAGAACAGTTGGTTTAGACTTTGATTGTTATTTTCTAGTAATGGCTTTTTTAGCAGCCACCATAATTAGACTCAACAAGGCCTTACTATGTCTAGTTAATTCCAATTCTGTATCATAGCTCAGAAAAACATAATTTCCCTAGATACACCAATTTGCTCACCCATTATCTCTGATAGAGTAGTCTGGCGGGAATCTTTAAAGTCTGCCAACTCATTAGACTCCCAGAAAATATGTTCCCAATTGCCTTTTTCTTCCCAAACACACCTCCAACGTTTGCTGCCTACCTGCAGTATAAAAATACCTGGTGTTCTAGATTCTACTAAAAACTCTGCCAGTGCTGGTCTTTCATTTAGAGCCTCCCCCCAATTTATTTCCTTTTGCTCTGTACTCTGATATCAATCCTTGACAGGGAAGGCAATCTCCAACTTGCAGTACAAATCCATTCTTAGCATTTTTCCATTCTATTACCTTTCCCTCTCTAGTTATTTGCTCCTGATACCTTGGTTACTTTGACAGGTTTCTCCAATAAATTCCAGTCCCCTCTTACCTATTGTTTGTATCTCTAACTGCAGTCATCCCTATCATCAGATTCTCCTTTCTCCATTCCCTTGTTGGCTTAGTTCTTAGAATACTTTCTGCTACTTTATAAATATAATATTCTGTATGGTTATTTATTTTTAAACATATTCTATTATAGGTTCATATGTTTATAGGTTGGTACTAGGCTATTGGTCCTAGGGCCTATACAAGCCTAGCCATAACAATTCACTGGTTATTTCTTCCTGGAATATTTACTTCCCTGATCCCCTGTCTAGCAGGGTGACTGATGTGATCCCTGGGGTGAATTTCCTATCTCCCATCCAATCGTCAAGGTTCCTTTTGAAGTGAGGCGCTCAGCTTGACATGTATGGGCATCTATTTCAGAGTATGGGGTGTCTCTGGGTCAGGAACGTATCCCTCCAGCATGTTTTGTTCATTGTGATGACCAGGTTTAGATCCTTGGAGCATGTGTCTCTGAGGGATTGGGATTTTTTTTAAGTGTAGCGTGTCCAACAGCACTGGGTTTGACATGGCCTTGTATGTTAAGCAGAGATTGCCTCTGAGTAGGCGATATGCGACAGAGTATAGCTGGAGTTTTTTTTAGATGGTCAGCAGAAGTCATCTGCTTTAGGCCTGTGATGCTTTTAGTGAGTTGGGTGGGTGGCCTAATGGTTAAGGTGCTTGCCTTACAAGCACACGGTGCAGGGTTTGAGTCTCACAAGGGATAATTGGCTAGGCTTACAATGACTCGCAAGAGCAGCTATCCTAGTATTAACCTATGAACCTATGAAGGTATTTCTGTGGTCTTTCCAGTATTTGCAGATGTCTTGTGAGGTACATACCAAACATGGCGTTGTACTCTATAATGAGTCTAATGAGGGATGAGTACAGTGGGACAATGACCTCCTTTTTTCTGGTTGAAAAGCCCTTAGTGATGAGGTGTGCCACATAGAAGGATTTCCTGACTGTTGTGGCTATGTGGTTATCGAAGGTGAGATCACTGTCCAACTGTGTCCCTAAGTCCCTTATCACACTTTTGGTGTTTAGTGTACTGCCACTTATGTGGTAATTCATGCGTACATGTTTTTTCCCAAAGGGGATAACTATACATTTCTTGGCATTGAGCTTGAGCCCATGGCTCTGGCACCAAGCATCTGTTTCTGTAAGGCCTTTTTGTAGAATAGCAACCTAATTTGGGGATTCAATAATGGCTCCCAGTTTGCAGTCATCTGCAAACTTTGTTAGTCAGAGTCCCTTAGTGCTGGCCTGTACTTCAGAGAAGTAGATGCCAAACAAGAGCGGTCCCAGGGCTGAACCCTGAGGTACTCCACTTGTCACATGTCTGGAGCTGGATTTTGAGTCGGCTACTTTTACAGTGTGGGTTCTGTCAGTAAGCCAGTTGGCAACCCATCAAGTGACGTAGGGATTAATGCCCAGCTTAGTAAATTTATCTATGATTCCAGATTGGGGGATGGTGTCGAAGGCCTTGGTGAGGTCCAGATTGGATGTGTGGACTGCTTTACCCTCTTCCATGGCTCTGGAGACTGATTCGAAAAAGTTAATCAGGTTGAGGAGACAAGATCGGCCCTTTACGAAACCAAACTGAGTGGGGTCCAGTGTTTGAAGGTTGCCAATGTCTTTGTTTATAAGTTCCATGATAATGTGTTCCATGGCTTTGCAGATTAGGCTCATCAGACTGATGGGACGATAGTTCCCGGGATCCAAGGTAGATCTCCCCCTTGTGGAGTGGGATAACTGTAGCTGTGCGCCACTCATTGGGCACAAATCCTGAGGTAAGGCTATGATTAAACATGACACTTAGGTGAGGTGCCAGTTCATTTTGTAGTTCATGTAGTGCACAGCCCAGGATGTCGTCTGGTCCCATGGATGCTGTATTCTTAGCTTTGGAGAGTGCATTTTTTACCTGTGTGGCTGTGATGACCGGAATTTGGCAATCGTTTGGTACTGAGATGGGCCCTTTAGGGGGTGAGGGGGTGAAGTTGGCACTGAATCGATCTGCCAGGATATTATCACTTGTGACAGGAACATTTACATTTATATAAAAGGAATCCAACTGTATTAACAAATTAACATTATGCTTCACATATAGTATTACATATCATATAATCTAAGCAACATTACATACATTATTCAATTCCTACCTTTTTTATTACACTAGAAACAGCTTTATTAAACCATCACTTATGGCATAAGCAAACATACATTTATATAAATGAAAACAAACCACACCGACACAATTCTAGTTGCAAGCATTTTACATAAGCCATACTGACACACTCCTACTTGCAAACATTATACATCACTTATAATCTACCCAATCATTTTCAGTCAAACATTACATATCTCATTTAAGTCCTGCTTTTTTTAAGCCTCATTCCTCCCCTGTAAGTATTGTTCCCACAATTCCTATTTTGGCCTATGTAGTTTGCTCTTACCCTTTTCTAAAGAGCTCAATTCCAGCTGGTTTAGCTCTGTTACTATAGTCACTACTTCTAATACAGTTGGTTTAGATTTTGATTTCCATTTTCTAGTAGTTGCTTTTTTGGCAGCCACCATAATTAGACAAAACAAGGCCTTATTATGCCTAGGGAATTCCAATTCTGTATCATAGCTCAGAAAAATTATCTCCCTCATTACCCCAATCCACCCACCTAGCATCTCCGACAGTGCATTCCACAGGGAATCCTTAAAGTCCAACAACCCACCGCACTCCCAGAAAATATGTTCTCAAGTACTTTTTTCTTTTCTGTCACACCTCCAACATTTGCTGTCTACTTGAGGAAAAATTCTCTGGAGCCTGATATAAAAATATCGATGTAAACATTTCCAACAAAAATCCTAAATCTTTTAGATTTTGTTGCATATTTGGGAGACAAACATATATCTCCCCATTATCTCTTTGTGAATTGCTTATCCAGTCTCTCTTCCCAATCCTTTCCAAGCCCCTATGATTGATTACCATACAATATTTTATATGCTCTACTAATTAATCATTTTTTAATGACAGCTTCTGTTCTAAATTCTATTAAAAACTCTACCAGTGCTGGTCTTTCATTTAGGACCCCACTATTCTTTCTCTTTGCCTATAGTCTGATATCAGTCTTCAAAAGGGAAGCAATCTCTAACCTGCAGTCCAAATAAATTCTTGCTCTCTTCTCATTCTATTACCTTCCCCTTTCTAGTTATTTGCTTCCAATACCTTGGTTCCTTTGCCAGTTTTCTCCAATAAATTCCACCCCCCTGTTGCATATCATCTGTATCCCTAACTACAGTCATCCCTATTAGCAGATTTTCTACTTCATTCTCATGCTGGTTTAGTTCTTAGAATATTCCCTACTATTTTATGAATATAATACTCTGTATGATTTCTGTTGATCACCTTAAGAGTCTGCATCCAACATCCCAATCACTCCTTATTTCGTGAGCTTCCTCCCCGTATCATCATCATTCATTTCCACTTTGAATTATAGTTTTCTGCTTGTGCTATGTATAAGAGCCTTTGCTGTGTTGGTCTAAAATACCCCCTCAAATTGGATAATCCTAGTCTGTCTTGTTCTATTGGCAGAGTCATCTTATCCCACTTGAACCTTGCTGTCTTCCCTTCCCAGATAAAATCCTTCAACTCTTTTTTAATTGTTATCCACAGCATCTCCTCTGGTTGATAAAAATATGCCTGACCTGTGTATAAGACTAAAGGGACTAAAAATATTTTAATTGCTTGTATCTTAGTATACATAGCCATACAACAAAGCTTCCATTTTCTCAAATTTTGTATTATCTTCTATTTAGTCTCTTCCCAAACATCCTTAGCTGCCACAACATAGTAATTTCTAATCCATACTCCTAAATGCTTCATTTTATCATGTCCCCATAAATATGGATATTGTTGGACCAATTCGTGTGTGGATAAATAATGTACCACTGTTGTCTTTGTTTTAGCTTCATTAAATTTGTATCTCAAAAATATCTGAAACTGTCTCAAAATATTCCACAACACTGCAATGTCTCTTTCTGGTTTTGTCATGTATAAAATAATATAATTTGCAAACAGAGCCAGCTTTTCCTGACTACCATACCAATTATATCTGAGTCCCTTATTTTCTTTGCCAATGGTTCTAAATATAATGCAAACAACAAAGGGGAAAGAGGACAACCCTGCTTGGTTCCTCTACTCAAGGTGAAGTTTTCAGAGAGGACCCCACCCACTTTAATTTTCATCTCCAATCCATCATATATACTCCTAATCAACCTTATAATTGTTTCAGGGAAAGTACTTGCTTCCATTGCCCTGCTCACAACATCCCAGTCTACTCTGTCAAATGCTTTCTCTGCATCAAGACCCACCAATAACAGTGGTATTTTCTTACATTCTACTGCCTTCTGGATCATCAATTTATGTTAATGTTAAATGTTCGCCTCCCCTCCACAAAACCACACTGATCCATATCTATCAGTTTTGGTATCACTTTTGCCATTTTTTAGCCATTATAGACATAAACACTTTATAATCATGAATACAATAAAAAAAAAAAACAGCAGCAAACAGGATAAATGGTTTGCTAAGTCCAAAAGTGTAAAAAGTGTAGCAAAAAGTAGGATTGTGAACCAAACCACAGCAACAACCAATCAAGCAACACACAACCAATCAAAAATTCTGTACCACTACATGACAGTGTTTAAAGTGCTACAGTACTAAAAAATTCATACATAAAACACAATAAAAAATTGTGAATGCAATCCAAACATAACATCCACATGTATAAATGAGCTACAAATAAATAAATAAATATATATATATATATATATATATATATATATATATATATATATAGCTACATAATATGTGTTTATAGAAAACAGTTTAAATATTGAGATGGTATATAATGTTTTGATTGGTTGTTGTGTGTTTTTAAAAAGGAGAAAAGTTGAAGTGTATTGTTTTTCTGATGAAGCAGTAGTGATTACTGCAAAAGTGCTCACAATAAACTTGGATTACTTGACACTTTGTACTGTTTTGTGCTGAATAGCTACGTATGCTTAAAGCTGTTGCTGTGGTTTGGTTCACATTCCTACTTTTTGCTACACTTTTTAATCATGGTTTAGTATTGAAATGGGCTTGTATGAAGCTGGATCTGATGACTCTTTACCCTGTTTAGGTATTACAGATACCATTGCTTTCTTCTAGGATGCTGGTACTTCTCCTTATCTTAAAATACTGTTTAACAAAACTTTCCAGATCCTTATCAGTTTTTTTCCTTCCTAGCTTCCAAACATCCACAGGAATACCATGTATTTCTATACCATGTATTTCAATATTTCAAATACTTCTATAGGATCTCTTCTTATCTTCCTTGTTATATACACACTAAGTTGGGTGGCAGCCCTTTCTACTATCTGTTGCCTGAGTTGTTGTGCTAACAGTTTTTGTTCTAGAATTATTATGTAAAAACAGTTGCTTAACAGTAGTCTTTCTAAACTTGTGCATATTATCGAAGTAATACCTTATTTTCTGTTTAGCATTCTGCAGTTGTTCCTTTTCTTGTTCTGACAGATTTCCCCTATTTTGCAATACTTTAATGCTTGTCAGTCCCTCTAAATAATTCTTGATACTTCTTAGCCATATCTCCTTTTCCTTTATTTCCACCCTAGTTTTAAACTCCACTTTAATTTTATTCCACACTCTAGCTATATTTTCAGAAGAATTTTTTATCTTCTCTAGTAGCTCATGAATTAATTCCAAAATCCATTCAGTAAATTCCTCTCTTTTCAGCTGATAGATGGGAAAGTGCCAGTGTCTCATTTTATTTCATTACCTTGCATTTTTATTTTAGTTATTATTGGCACATGATATGAAATACTTACTGGGTGCGTTTCAAGACCTTTGATTAAATGCACATGTTCATGTGAGATATAAATTCTATCTAGCCAAACCCAGTTTTTGTATCTTGGAGAATAATATGTAAATTAAATCATAACTCCTAGTACTGAATTTACATCTTCTATGCCAAACATTTTCATAAAATTCTTCAAAAATCTACCCTCCTTTGTTATATTTTCCCTTCTAGGCCCCCCCAGACACATCTTCACTGTTGCAAAACCAAATTCTAGTTTCCACCTATAGGTAATATTCCTTGCTGAAAGCTGGTTATTTCTCCTAGAATTTACTTAAGCTCCATTTTAAGTGAAATGTAAATGCAAGGCAGTGTAATCCTCCTCCCTTGCCAGTAGCCCCTTAATACTATAGATCTTCCATTATTATCTTTTTTTTCCCTCTTCTATCACTATTGGAGCTCCTATTGCAATTAATATAAGTACTTCTCTTTTTCTTTGCCCTAGGTATTCCACTGGATAACCACCCTGAAACCTTTATCAAATTCACATGTTCAGTTCTTTCCGCGTATGTCTCCTGTAGCATTGCTATTTGCACTCTACGTTTTTAATATAGTTCACTACGCTTTCTTTTTTTACATTTATCTGTAAGACCATGCAGATTGAAAAACTTTACAGAAAGCATCATTTTCTTATATAGTTATTATTACCAACTTTTATGTATAACTGCTTTTTTGTTAAATGTCTAGTTCCAACATTTATGTTACATGCATATACTGTTCAGAAGGTTGGTCTTTTATACAATTGTTGTTTTGTCATATTCATTTGAGCCTATGCCATATCTTACATTATTTTTTTATTTTTTTGAAAGCCATCAGACAGAACAAACAACCCCCTAAAACCAATTAACTTAATAATAAAACACAAAACTATATACAGCCTCAAATATTTAAGTTTTTGTTTTCTAATAGGAACAAAAGTTCTAAGTTGATAGCCACACAGACAGGCTAGAGTTAACCAAAAAAAAAGTTAGTCATGCTAAGATGCATGATACACCCTGTGCTATTAGTAAGTGCTATTTGATTTTGTCTATCTTTATAGCTCTCCCAGCTGAGAAAACACTTGAATGCTTTCAGTATACACCCCTCTCCAAGGCATTTCTCTTTATCAAATTGTCTTCTACTGACATGTAAACCAAACACAAAACTGATAAGGGCACCTTGTTTACCAGAGAAAAGCCTTATAATATTCAATATTATTTTTCATTTACATGCTTAGTAATAAATGTGTTACTGGATAATGCCTAAGGACTTAAACCAGTCATTTCCCTATGCAAGCATGGGAAAACATACACTGCTTTTTCTTTTGTCATACTCTCCTAACCAGACCTTCCCTCTCTCCCCCTTTTTTTTACATTGCAGTGCCTACATTTCGTAAAACTGAACAAAGAAAAAAGAAAGGAGAGAAAAAGGAAAAACAAACAAACAAAAGCACCTGTTTATATTAGTATCCCCATTGCATTTAAAAAAAATTGAGAAGACTTTACTTCAAGTCTGATTTTTTTTTTCTTCTTATCTTTAAAGCCATCCCTGCTGGGAAAATCCATGATTGCTTTCAGAGAACATTGTCCTAGCCAATTTCTCTTTTCTTTTTTTCTTTTCCCTCAGCCAATCCCCTTCCACCAGACTGTCTCTAGTATTTTTTTATCAGATTGTATCCATGGAGACATGAGAAGCAGACAGCCAGTTTCTCTTTATCAGATTTTTTCCATGTACACATGAAAACCAGCTGCAGAAATGCTACTAAGTATACATGCATTTGCTATAAAAAGCCTCATAATATTCAATATTTTTTTCATTTACTTACTCTGTCTTAAAACTAATCAATCTGAGATCTTTAATACAGTAATTTCCCCATGCAAGAATGAAAAAGCACATTAATTTTAACTTTGTCATACCTTTTTAATGTGTCTTTTTTTTACATTGCGTTGCCTGTATTTCTCAAAAGTGTACAAGAAGGAATAGAGAAGAGGAGTGAAAAAGAAAAGACAACAGCACCTGTTTACAATCCCCATTACACTTAAAAATAGCATGCAAAGAAAACCATACACCACAAATACAGTACTATTAAGAAAATGCTTTCTTTACTTAGCGTTAGCTTTCTCACCTCTCTTCCCCTCTCCAAAGTATTTTTCCAAACATTAATGACATGAAGTAGGGGATATACTTTAGAGTCCCCTACAAATCCAAGAAATTTTGAAAAAGTCCAATATTTCCAGATTTTCTTGTTTTGTCACATTTCACAAATTTAATTATTGCATTGTAATCCCACATTGCATTACTGGTTTTATTACTGTTCTTCTCCATCACCCAAATCCTGTCTCTGCTTCCTTTCCAGCATACTCTCAGTTCTTCTAGTCAGCTCTCATGCCCCCTTCCTTCTCTCCAACATTTTCCATTGAAATACTGGAAAAGGTTTTACAGGTACAGTCTCTCTATGGTCTTTCTTACAAGAAGACTAAGCAGCAGAATCTGTTTCTGTTTCATGGCTCACTTTTTGTTGGAAAAACTTTTGTATTTCCTCCTTAACATGTACTTCATCAAAAAGTGATTTTGTCCCTCCAGGGAAGAATACTTTAAAGACAGCTGGATACGGCAGTTTGAATCTCACACTCATGTCTCAACATTCCCTGAATAGTGGAATGAATTTACTCCTCTTCTACCTGGTGTACAGTGAGTAATCATTCTCCACAAACACTCTACTGTCTCCCACTTTTAGTATTTTGCCCTTCTGCCACAGTTTTGTCAGAATCAACTCCTTCTGCTGGTGGGATTGCATCTTTACTATCAAAGGTCTAGGTTGCTTTCTTATAGCTAGGTTTGGAGCATACACACAATGTGCCCTTTCAGTTAACTCCTGCCGTGGAATACCATTACAATTGCTTATTTGTGCTTTCATAAAATTAATGCAGTCTGTTCTTTCCAGCTTTTCTGGTATAGCTGAAAATCTCAGGTCTTCCCTTTATGCTCTGTCCTCTAACTGTATTTTTTAAACATCTCTTCCTGAGCAGTTTCATATTCATCCAGCCTTTGCTTAATATTGACCTATGATTTTTGTAGCTTTATCATCTCTTCTGAATATCTGTTTAAAGCTTCTTCCATTTTTTTCCAGCCTTTTGTTGTTTGTGTTGATATACTGCATCAGTGTTTTGTGTTTAACCAGGTCTGTATGCAGTCGTCTTATATCTTCCTGTAGGTTATTGAAAGTCATGTCTGAAAGTTGCATTCCTTTTTGCTGAACAACTGCAGAACTTTCCCCAGTAAGTGTTTCTTGTTCACTTTTTGCAGCTGATTTTTCCAGGTCTTCTGTATTTCTTTATTCCTGGCATCCAGGCAGTGCACTTACTAGCCAATTACTGAAATTTACCCATAAATACAAGTGTACTGGTCTTCTCTGCCGAGTTTCTGTTTTCACACTGGGAGAGCTACAAACAAGCTGTTACTCGGTGTGCAGCCATCTTGGACATCCTCCCATACAATACTAAACCATGATTTTATAAAGGGTTCATGTCTACAATGGCTAAAGGAATGGTGAAAGTAATGCCAAAATTGATAGATATGGATCAATGTGGTTTTGTGGAGGGAGGCAAACATTTGACAAAATTAACAGAATACTGATAATGCAGAGGGAAGCAGAATGTAAGAAAATACCATTCTTCACAGAAAAGGGCAGCAGAGGTACCAGGAGATAGGAATAAAACACCAAATTTATTAACGCTTAACAGAATCGCCATGTTTTTGTCCTCCACACATCAGGACTTCATCAGATACCAATCATCTAATCCCTTACCATTTTATATACCCTGCTCCCATCAATTATACAATAAAATAAAATAATCAACTAATCATTTAAGTACATCATCTACCCTAAACCATTCATCCTAAAATATGATAAAATAGAAAGTACATGAAAATGCTGTGTGCATTAATTAGGAATGTAAAATAGCAAAAACTAGTAAAGGAATCATTAAAATAAACCTGTAAATATATATTATTAAAATGAATATTGTATACCTATATCTTAATGTATTCAATCCATAGTCTAGTGGACACAAGTATAAATAACTAAAAGCCCTTAAATATGAGTCAGATATAAAATTAATAACATTTGTTTCCAATGAAAATACCTATGTAGTGGATAATATGAATAGAATGAGATAAAAATAATAATACTAAAACATATTGGGGGTACTTTCTTAAAGTCTAGCAGCTTTTATTTTTAAAACAGGGACCAGGGAGATATTTTCATTTAAACTTGGTGGTCTAGTGGCCTCAAGAATCAATTGCCAATAGACCTCCCTATATTTTATCTTGGTCTCCCATGGTCTCCCTCTAGGATCCTGAGCTATTTCTTCCAACACAAAGAAGCTAAAACTGGGCTATACGTATTTCAATGTGTGTTTATATAGTACATTCTTTATTTCCTTTTTCTCAACATCATATACATGTTTGTATATTCTCTTTTTAAGTTTACATATGTTTTTTCCTATGTAAAAAGTATGGCAACTGTAGCTCTCAGCTAAATAGGCCACCGCTGCACTGTTACAGTTGGAAAAGGTGGTGGTCTCAATAAGCCTGTCCCTTGCCTTCACATAAACAAACTCCCTGTTTACTATACAGGGGCATTGACCACAGGCCCCACACTTAAAAAAATGCCTTTTTTTTCTTTAATTTTCTCTTTTGGAAGTTTTGTTTCAACAACTCTTTAACATTTCTGCCTCTTTTCAAGACAAATTTAAGAGCGTCCTCAAAAATATGTTCTAAATTTGAGAGGCTAGCAAACTTCTTCTAGTTGCATCTTATCACTTCCTTAATATATTGTATGTCACTATTGTAGTGCATAAAAATGCTCCATTGTAATTCCCTTAAGTTTTGTCTGATCTATTCTTCTAGTTACTAATCCTACTTATACCTTCTCCATCTCCCAAAATACATTTATATTTACCCATTCTTTCTTTCACTACTTCATTCTTTACATCTTCAGTCATATTAATAGGGTATTTTCTCTCCTGAAACATAGTGTTACGTGTTTGACATTCATTTAAAAAATCGTCATTGGAAGTCATCCTAGATGCCCTGATGTATTGTCCTTTAACTATACTTTTTTGTTTGTAAGGGTGAGCACTAGTAAAATACAATTAGGAAATGGAGAATGTATCCTTGTGCTGGATCTTCTTAGATTTAAAACATTGAATCTTATCCATCTTGTATATAGTTACATCCAAATAATCCATTCTATCTCTATTAATATTATACGTAAATTTGAGGAAATCTGTAGTGTGGTTAATATAATTCAGGAACTCCAGTAACATTTTTTCTGACCCTACCTAGAAAATGCAAATGTTGTCGAGGTATGTCTTATAAACATTCCACCATTTGGCATATATGGAATTAAAAATAAACGTCTGCTCTCAAATGGACAACACTATGTTTGCATAAATTGGGGTACAGCAAGCCCCATTGCCAGTTCACTTTCTTATTTAAAAAACTCACCCTAAAATATAAATAATTATTTCGCAATACAAGTTCCATTACTTTGAGGCAAACCTTAAAATCATAGGAGTCCAATTGAATGAGGTATCACTGTAAAAAGAAATAGTTCAGGATCCTAGAAAAGGACCATGGGAGGCCAAGACAGAATATAGGGAGGTCTATTGGCAAGTGATTCTTGAGGCCAATAGACTACCGGGTTTAAATGAAACCCCGCCGTATCTCCTGCCTGGTGTGAACCCTTTTATTTTTTGACACTCCTATACCTTGTGTATGATCCAACCATTCCCATCACCATGTGTCCACCCTCAGTATATATGTATCAGCCTTTGTCACCTCAGCCTAATATGTGCACAGACATCTCTATTTATCTGTACTGTTTTGTGTATGTATATATGTGATAATCCTAGCTTCTTACATTGTATTCCTAAGTTTCATGTATTTTATATCATGATAGCTCACTCCAAGCAACACTGCAAATAATTACTTGTACTCTGCATGTTCTTGTTGCTCTGCTTGACTGTGTGCCTACTGCAAGACTCATGCAGTTTGTTGCAGTTGCTTCACTGTAATGCTACTAAGCAGATCTGAGCTAAAGAAGGATTGCTTAGTAATGACCGATGATGATGATATATACAAGTAGTATTTCTTTCATTGTATAATGGCAACTGTGCACACTTGCACCATGCAACTGTGTAGCAAATGTCTAGGAATGCTATTCATTATCATGTTCATGATAAATGTTTCCACATAAATTAATTGTTCAAACCATTAAGAAATAGAAGTACTATATTTAAAGATGTATTCTGTTGCTTTCAGTTTATACAATGCACTTTATATTAACAGTCCTATCACTTGTATATCACATCAGTATATCACAAAACAAAGAATAGCTGTATCTGTAGTTTGTAGCTGTAACATTATCTAGCAAATGAGCTCCTTATGGATTGGTTCATAAGATTTTTTTTAACTGTCGGGCTGTTTTGCTTATTCACTCATATAATAAATCAAATAGGGACCAGTTAACTAGTATGCAGCACCTCCAAATTTATAATTAAGCATATTAGTAATATTTGACACTTAAGATTAGTAGTATATTATTCAGATTCTCTTTTCACACAAGAACAGATAGAGGAAAAGACCAGATGATTCTTAACAGAACTATTTGACTTGGTAACCACAGCATTAGATCAACAAGGGGAACATGACATGCACAAACTTTAATCCAAATAATGGCTCCAAAAGAATACAGAATTGCAAGTCCATCCAGAATTAAATCTCAGTTGACCACATAAATTATTCTTGAAACTTTATTTCACACACAAAGAAACCTGTACTATCTTCAAATTAAATACTTCCAGAAAAAAAATTCTGTTTGCTGTGATCAGCTTAGCACACGAAGATTACTGAACAAATTGGACACACTTGGTTAAGTCTGGAAGGAGTCTATAAAGAAACCAGTTAAATAACCACAAGATTCTAGAGAATGATAGGCCACTACTGTCTTGCAATGATGGCACTGCAATGCATAATTTTAGTAGAGTGAGGAAAGGGTCCTCAATAGTGGCTATGAGAGACAGCTAAAGTACAGTGTTGGGAGGAGGCAGCCTGATTTCTGAAGATATGGAGTGCTTGGGGCATATGGCCACTCTAGAAAGAAAGTCCACTGGAAGTGGAGATTAAGCTTGAAGTAAAGTATCCAATAAGAGTAACCTGGAGAGACAGAAGATTGCCAGAATATATGGAGTGCCTGAAGCATTACAGGCTCAAAACCATTGGCAGGATTGTGTTAAGTCTGAGTATGTGTACATATATCAAGTATTGTGAGTTTTGCATAAATGAACTTGGAGAGAAACCCAACTGTTTAAGTTCAAGTTTACAATAAAAGAGATATTGTTAAATGAGAAATGGATTTATGTCTGAATCATGACATATAATAGATAAATGTGGTTAATATGTGGAAATGTGTGTGTGTGTGTGTAAATACAAAAACAAGTATACATATATGTGTATAAGTATGTTAAGAATGCATCTATATGAGCAGGCAAATGCATTAAACATAAATATATATTATAACATATATAAGTAGGTATAACATTAGCCTTAGCTTACTTCCGTGTAGGCACCACAGTCCACTTGTAATGTAAATACATGGTAATATGTCTTCCTCAGTGCTCCAAGGAAATAAATCTGAAATTAAAAATATAAAGCCCAAAATAATTACACTAATAATACTTTAATAGCTACTTATTGCAGTGTACTTATTATGCAAAGCATTGGGTCAAATTCAGAAGGCTACCTCAAGGTGTACACCTCTTTTTTGTATTCAGGGACAGAGCTACCACAGTGCTTTTAGCATGAAGACATTCAACATCATGGTGGGCTTTCTCTGCAGCCATGCTAAATGGTAATGTGGCATTTCAGGGGACAGGCATATGTTAATTAACCATGTGTTCTTCCTAAGCACTACCTGCACATTGTAAGGCATTTATGCAGCCACTTTACCCACCTGCGCTAAAGAGTATAGCTAAAAGCTCTTGTTCACCCATTGCAGTAGATGTGCTGGGAAGTTTAGTGGATAGGTAGTGCTGGAGGGTGTGTGTGTGTGTGTGTGTGTGTGTGTGTGTGTGTGTGTGTGTGTGTGTGTGTGTGTGTGTGTGTATGTGTGTGTGAATGCACGACTGGATGAGTGAGTCTGTGAGTGAAGTTAGGTTTTGTGTGTGTGTGTGTGTGTGTGTGTGTGTGTGTGTGTGTGTGTGTGTGTGTGTGCGCGTTTTGGTGGCTTGGGGACTATCATACTTCCGCACTCCCCCAGACTAATAAACAAATTGTGTAACATTGGGTTGGGTCACACTGGTCACCAGGAATAACTCTTTACTATCATGCTGTAATGGCACTTAAGACATGGGTGAGGGAACACTAACCACTAGGGATAGCATCACACTTGATGCCTTAACAGCACAGGATTGGAGGGAACACTAGCTACCAGGGATAACATCACACACTGTATCTTAATATCACAGGGTCATGGGGAACATTAGACACCAGGGCTAACACTTGAATATCAAACCTGAAAGGCACTTACAAAAATAAAGACAATGTGGGTTGGGGGTAGGAAACACTAGATACCATGGATATTTTAAATATGCATTAAAGGCACTGAAAGGGATTGAAATCCTGTCCCCTTCCACCTCATACAGAGGATATTAATACTCTGTGCTACCATTAAACACTAAGAATAGTGTGAAATAACTCATAAAATAAAAGAAAACAGTTAAATTATAAAGGAGGCAGGAAAAGGCTTTGAAACATGCACCATTAGCAGCATTAACCCTCTATTGTGGATCTTGGCATTATTCAAGGACTGCAACAGTTCATGAGTTATGAAAGAGGCACAGGGGACCTAGGCATACTAATTAACCTTGTAACCCAATCAGCCTAACCAAAGCCAAAAATAGTTGGGGGGGGGGTCAAAGACTCAAAATCAGGGATGGATTTTAATTATTCCACTTATAAACTTTGTAAGTCAGTAAGATAACACTTTGAGCATTATTATACATTTACTGAAGGATATGAAGTCTGAAACTCAAGTCTATCATTATGTACAAACTGCATTCCTCAATGGTTTGCCAGTAACCACAAACTGTATGAGGCTAAAATCTGGAAAGTCTACAAAATCTGGACAGTTGAGAAGTATGCCTACAAGAGGCAACAGCAGGAATGTGCTACAAAATCAGGGACAGTTGAGAGGGACTGGGGGTTTCTTTGTGAGGGTAGAAACTTCAGGACAAAGTCAGGAGGAACACTAGTTGATACAAGAGAAAATTTCTGAAATGTGAGTCAGAATAGCTTAAAAAGTTAATGGGGCAACACGTTTAGTATCACAATGCAGTTTCTGCACAATAGGAAATATGAAATTCTAATGTCTGGCATTATTGACTGACTGTAATCATCTATGAATTCTGACACAGGAATTACATAAAAGGAGACATAGGAGATGTTCTGATAAATCAGTTTGAATGTGCATATGTGTGGGAGAATGAATGGGGGCTGTTTAGGGTCTATATCACATCACTGAAAACACTATTTGTCAAATAACTATTCAGCGAACCCAGTTTGTTTAACTCTCACTTTGTCAAATGGCTGTTTAATCGAAGTTTCTTGTAGGGAAAAATAATGGTTGTCCACCACTGGGAATTTGTCATTTTCCCTACTGTAGTGTGATATTGGAGTTGGTATATTTAGTTAGAGGGGGTTGGGGGCACAGCCTCCCCACATTGGAGGGTGTGCGGGTCAAAGCCCCCCACTTGGGTGGGTTTTAAATATTTAGAATTTTGTGATGGGCAGTAGGTTGGACAGCCATTGTTTTTCTCTATGAAAAACTTTCATTAAACGGCCATTTGACAAAGTGAGAGTTCAACGAAGTGGGTTCGCTGAATAGAAATTTGATGATTAGTGTTTTTGATGATGTGCTATAGATCCAGTGTCTGTTCTAATGAGATGCATGGGCTGCTAGTGCTAACTATCACAGGAAAGAACTGATCTGTTCTCGCAGTAGTTAACAGCAAATTCAGAGATATGCAAATTAGATGGTAATGAGGTCTTTCCTCATTATGTCTGATGTGTCCCTGAAATGCAATATATTGCATTACAGAAACAGTCCCTTTTTATCCCACACATGCAGGAAAGAAGCAGCCATTTATAGGCATCCTAACATTTGATTTGTATAACTAAGTATATTAGTTACATGTGAAGTAAGTCTGAGTTGTTTTCTAATGTTACAACAAGGTAGTTCCATTATACTAATTTCTTAGTTTGGAGAGTTATCCATGGAATGAATAGTAAACGTGAGCATTGATTGTGATAAAATATGAATGGAGGCATAACTGACATCATATTGGGTGGAGTTTGGTAGGACTAATATAGGCATGGCTTTATTAGCAACGAAATGCAGTCTAAAATTGGGTGTTTGACTTGGATTGTATGGAGATAGGATTTGCACTTTATATTCAATGTCTAATTGGATCATTTCTTTGTTTCAGTATGTTGCCTCATGACTTTCTTTTTCTTACTAATTACTTTTTCAAACATCATGTCCTTATTTCTCATTTCTCCCTATTATTTGACTGACATTTTATTTTACACACTCCTTAATATTAGTTAATACTTTTAACTGTGCACTGGCAATATTGCTAGCTTTGAACACATCCATAGAGTTTAATAAAATCATTTATGTTTTCTTAAAAGCTTGTTCTTGTTTCATCATTTTCACACCACAGATGATTCTATCACTTGTCAGAGAGTCATGTAGCTCACCAGTTTCATAATCTTTAACTATATTTCTTATAAAAAGTCACCACAAAACAAAAGCAGAGAGGATAAATGGTTCACTCAAAGAAGCAGTACTGTTCAAAAAACACATAAAAGAGTGAGCCAAAACAATGCAGAAGGTGACGTACAAACTGAAACAAATACAAACTTTAATGATATGTTTGTAAGCAGTTTCTGAAGAAGCCGTCCATGAAAAACTGTAGAAGCACTTACATACATATCATTAAAGTTCGTATTTGTTTCAGTTTGTACGTCACCTTTTGCATTGTTTTGTCTCACTCTTTTATGTGTTTTTTGAACAGTACTGTTTCTTATAAAAAAGGTTTATAGTATAGAGTAGTGTAAATCAAAAACATCCAAAATGGAATACCGGTTAGTGAATGATTAACAATGAATTTAGTCCTCATTTATTTTGATTGAAATATAAATTAAATTCAAATAAGTCAATTAGGTCTGATGTCCTTACAAGCCAACAATCATCCAAGCAGCAAAGCCACATGTCAGTGGCATACATGAAAAGATGTGTCTGGTGTCATAGATCAAGATCTCCTCAAGGTATCCCATAATTAGGTCAATGATTGGCATGTGGTGTCACTACTTGGATGATAGTTGGTTTATATGGACATCAGCATTCCATTTTTGGATGTTTTCATAACCAAAGAACATGGTGGTCTGCTTAATGCTATTCTATACCATAAACCTTTTCATAAGAATTCTATTCTTCAAACAAACTGTTGCTACCCCATATTATAAGAAATATCCCTACATCACAATTTTACAGACTCAAACACATTTGATTCCAAGATTGTCAATATCATAAATACTATGTTGACTTAGCACACAGTTTTTTTTTAAATGCAGTTACAATAAATTTGGCATTATTCAAGCACAGTGATCTGCCTACCTATATAATAGAACTGACTTGCTCTTCTAAAATAACACGCAAAACAAATGAAATGTTTAATCTTTATTTGATGCAAATGCTTATAACATTAAGGAACTGGTTCATCTGTATTGGAATATCATACAAGCCAGTCCAGATATCAATATTTTTTACCTGACCAATGCATTTCACTTATAGAAGGAACAAAACTCTAGGAGAACATCTTAACAGCTTAAAAAAAAGACTTCATCAGCATACTCTGTCTGTAGATGGGGCCGTTGTGAAGGGATGTTTCCCCTATGGAAAGCGCCCCTTTTGTAAACAGTTTTTTAGAACTAAACATTTCACCACTTCTTATGCTAAGAAACTATATGACATTAGATGTCTTATCACCTATGAACCTATGAACGTGTACTACTGAATGGATTAACTATTAAGCCAATTGCAGATGCTTTGCATTGATGCTCAAACCTTCAGTATGTTTAAACGCAGAAAATGTAATGCTTTATTTAAACACAATAAAACAGCCAGAAGCCATTTTTAATTTTGTTGGAAATGCCAAACTCACATTTAGGGGTGGTGACAAGGCTGTCTGACATGAGATATTTTCCTTGAAGGAGCTAATAGGTTAGTCAGTTAAGTCTATTATTTCATCCAGAAATTAATGAATGTTTGTAGAATAGAATTTTTCTGTCAAAGTATTTCACTTACTGCCTTATTTAACATAAGTTATTATCAGCTATAAATACATTTTATTTTAAAATCAATTTTCATTACCAACCATGTTTTCTTTTCTTTCTTCTTAATGTGGTGTTTTTGTATAAATATGCTGTGCTCAGGTATGTTTGTGTTTCTACATGATTCATGTCAATAGAATTCATGCTATTTCTTCTTTCATAATGTAAATATTCATTGTTTCATTTCATTCAAGTAAAGTCTTGTTTACTGAGGAGAAGAGTTTCTTAAAAAACAGTCTACAGTGTCTTTAGAACAGCTTTTCATATGTTTATATGTTCCAATACAGTGTTTAGGCCATTCAGCTGTCAAAAACACAGATTCTACAATATATGGCATGTAAACCTTATCACTTGCCCAAATATCCATTTTTTTAAAGCTATCCAAACTATTTAAATTATATAAACTTATAGGGAGATTGCTCCAAAGTCTTGTCATTTTAGCAGTAATAAAGTGCTGTCTGGTTTTTGAGATTCCTGTTTTAGCACAAATATCATACTGTATTCTTATGTGTGTACATTTTAATACATATATTAACTTCAACACTATACATAATTTGTCGTATAAAGGCATGACAGATCTTAAATGCTGTATCTACATATATACATATAACAAAGAATATACAAATTTAACAACTTACACAACTATAATCCATAAATCTGTATGTTTCTATTCTTTTTGTAAATCTCTTTTGGCTTCCAAGTTTGTTTGTTTTTTTCAGTTGCCCCCAAATACCAAAAGTGTTATTGTACACCAGTAATGGTTTTATATAAGATTTTAATACCAAAGTCAACACATGCTCATCCCTAGTAGATAATCTCCTTAACAGGTACTCCATATACTCAGTTGCTTTTATAATAATTTGAACTGCATGTGTGATAAAGGGCAACTTAGATGTAATAAGTATACCCAAGTCTTCATATTCCTGTACCTCATTTAATGGCTAAGACACCAAATATACAGGAAGACTTGGGTGTCTATTTGAAAAATAGAATACATTATCTTAAATTTGTTTAAATTAAATGTTATATCTGTTTACAGTGCCCAACAACTTAGAGAATGTAAATAATTATTCAACTCATTTATATCAGAGGGAGTTTCTATTCAGAAAGCAATTTTGCAATCATTAGCATACTTACAAACCACAAATTTATTATTCTTGGGTAATTTGGCAAACACCATATTAAACAAGATTTGTCCCAAAGCAGAACACTGAGGTATTCCAGCTTTAACATGTGAATAATCAGATTAAGAATGTTGTATTCTTGAACATTGTTGTCTTCCATGTAAGCAATTACTCATCCACCTTATGATGCATGTTGTAACTTTCTGTTCCTGTAAACATTTAATAATAACCTGTGAGGTAAACTGCCAAAAGCTTTCACAAGATCCAGGAAAATAACTCCAGGATATAGGCCCAGATCCAAGGCCATGGTTATCTGTTCATAAAAACTAATCAAGTTACTAAGAGTGGATCGCCCTTTTATGAAACCATGTTGATTAATATCAAGGATTTCTATGTTTCCTTCTGACTTCTCAATAAGATCTAGTAAGCATCTCTCAAAACATTTTCCCAGTAAGGAATTTAAACTGATGGGTCTAAAATTACCCTTCTGATTCTTTGAGCCACTTTTCTGAACTAGAGTTAGCACAGGACAGTTTATAGGGTTTTGGAACAGTTTCTGTTTTAATAGTTTATTAAATATTAAACGTAGAGTAGGTAAAATAGTAGTTTTTACAGAATTCAACAACTGACTTGGGATCAGATCAGGGCCCATAGATGCAGTATCTTTTAAGCTGGCAAGTGCTCTGGTCATTTTCTTTCCTGTTATCACTGGGCATGACTCTGTTACAGAATAGGTGTAGACATCATCCTTATCTATACTATCTTATCAAATGCTGGAAAAGAATACATTCAATTCATTGGCAGTTTTACTAGAATCAATAATTGGCTTGCCATTAATTAAAAACATTGGAGGAAAGTGTTGCGATTAATTTCATTAATGTATTCATAAAAATCCTTTTTATTTGAGATATTATAAATTGATTCATTCTCAAAACACATTTTCCAGTTAGTAATTCCCTTTTTCAAGTTCTTACATGATATATTACATTTCTTTCTATTCATATTTGAATGGAGACCTTACTAAGGTTCTAAGTTCCAATTTTTCTTTGTGTACAATCTCAGAATTTCTCTGTTCCACCAAACTGGGAAAGTGCAATTGTTTCTGTTTTGCTTTGCTGTAGTAGTAACTTCATCCTGAAGTGGCTTCTCCAAAACATCATATCCATAGCAACTATCTGATCTACCAAGTATAGTCATCACATCAGATCTCATGTAATGCTCAGGAAAACTTTTTAAATATGACTTTTCTAATATGTTTTAAATGTGTAGTTCCAATTTAAGGATTGGCTAGGCTTAAAAGGCCCTTGTGGTTGTTAGCCTAGTAAACACCTATGAACCTATGTGAGAGAGTTATGATATGATGACCCTAATAGTGGGAGTATCTTTATAGATTTAACTTTAATCAGTATGTCAGTTAATATAAGGTACAGGATATGTTTCCCCTGGTATTGACTTTTAACAATTGATTCATTCCATATTATTAGACAAGATCAACAAATTATTTAGCAAAATAAGAGCTAGAACACAGTGACTCCCAACATATTGCAGAGTAATTTAAATCACCCAATAATAGCATGTCACCTTTACAATTCAGGCAGTTATCTAAATTATATAAATACTATGCAAATTATTATCCATATTTGGTGTACGATATGACAGTACTGTATATAGCTGTCTTGTTGTACATGTGTGAATCCAAACAGTCATTGTCTCATACAGTGATATATTCTTAAATAGGGCTGATCTGATAGAGCTATTCTCCCATAAAACTACCCCCACCACCTCTTAAACTTTGCCTTAAGCATTCATATTTAACAAAATATTTTAAGTGAAAAAAGAAGAATCCCAAGCTTCTGTTATCACTATGATTTTATATTGTTCTCCAGCTATTAAACAGCTTAATTCGGTGAACTTATTTCCTAAGCTTCGAGCATTACTTAAAAGACATTTTACTGGTTCCTGTATAATTGTACATTCCCTTTTTGTTCTAATACAAAAAGGGTGAAAATGGTCAATAATTGTACTAGCTATGAAGCTCGCCCCATAGGTACTTTGGAGAAAATTGTTTTGAGCAAATAACAGATAATCATGAACAAACTCTTCCTAGTATTTTAGTAATTGTACATTAAACATCAATGAAGTTTCTCTTAATTAATTATTAAAAACATGGGACTTAGTACATAAGTAATCTGTCCAAGAAAAGGATAGAAAAATCTTACTCAGGATATAATGAACACAAATCCTTTCTAAATATCATATTATGCTCAACACTGAGTCCATCACATGCTTCAGGGGTGTGTGTTTTAAATTATTAGTCCCCACATGTATTACATATAGATTATATGCTGGTTTCACATGTCTGTCTTTGAAAACGCTTAATAGTGTCCACTAATCTCAATCCTGAGACAGTAGATACAGTAAGACAGGACTTATCCATTTCTGATAGTTCTTTAGTAACAGGTTTCAGTCTTGAGTCCCCCAGAATTAACACTTCATGTAATTATTTACCACTTCAACTGTTGTCATTTCACTTTCTTAAACATTCAACATAATTTAATCTATAGACTTCCAAGATGGCTGCACACTGAGTAACAGCTTAATTTCAGTTCTCCCACTGTGAAAACAGAAACTAAGAAGAGAGAGCCAGTAAACTTGTCTTTTTGGGTAAATTTCAGAAACTGGCTAGTAAGTCCATTGCCTGGATGTCAGCAAAAAGAAATTCAAAGAACCTGAAAGAAAATCAATCACAAAAGTTGAGGAAAAAACATTGACTGGGGTGAATTCTGCAGATATTCAGCAAAAAGCAGTGCAAGCTCAGGCTTTGGTGCAAGACGTGACTTTCAGTATCTTAGAGGTAAAAAATAAGTAAAATGTACTCAGAGCTGATTAAAATAAATGAAACACTGAATGAGTATATCAACTCAAGTAGCAAAAGGCTGGAAAAAATGGAAGAAGTTTTAAACAGATATTCACATGAGGTGATACAACTGCAAACATTAGAGATCAAAATGAAGACAAGGCTGGCTGAATATGAGACTGCTCAAAAAGAGATGCTTCAAAAAATAATAGAATTAGAGGATGGAGCATGTAGGAAAAAAATTAGATTTTCTGCTGTACCAGAGAAGCTGGAAGGAACAGACTGTGTTAATCTTATGAAAGCACAAATAAACAATTGGACTGGTATTCCATGGCAGGAATTATTAACTGAAAGGGGACATTGTGCATATGCTCCAAACCTGGCTATAAGAAAGCAACCTAGACCTTTAACAGTAAAGATGCAATCCCACCAGCAGAAAGGGTTGATTCTGATAAAACTGTGGCAGAAGGACAAAGTACTAAAAGTGTGAGACATCAGCGTGTTTGTGGGAAATGATTACTTACTGTATACCAGCCAGAAGAGCAGTACATTTATTTCACTAATAAGGGAATGTCAAGAAGCAGGCATAAGATTCAAGCTGCTATATCCAGCTATTTTCTGAATATTCTTTCCTGGAGGATCAATATAATTCTTTGATGCAGCACATGCTAAGGAGGAAATACAAATGTTTGTCCAACAAAAGGTGAGCTATGAAACAGAAGGAGATTCTGGTTCTTGTTCTTCTGGTAATAAATCACATAAAGAGACTGTGCTAGTGAAACCTTTTCCACTGTTTAAAAGGAAAATGATTGAGAGACAGGAAAAAAGCACACGAGCTGACTAGAAGAAGAAGATGGAGTATGATGAAGCAGAGACTAGACTTATGAGATGGAGATCAACAGGAAGAAAACCAGCAACTTGGAAACTGACAAATAAATGTTGGATTACAAAGCCTTAATTATATTTGTGAAATAAGACAAAACAAGAAAATCTGGAAATATTGGACTTTTTTGACTTTGTTAAACTTGTAGGGGACTCCAAAGCCTATGCCCTACTTCATGTCATTAACTTCTGGAAGAAACTGTATGACAGGGAAAGAGGAAGAAAGGAAAGAGATAACTATAAGTAAAATACATTTTTTTTCTAAACAGTAGTATTTTTATAATGCATGATATAATCAGGATGGCACAGTGGTGTAACGGTTAGCACTGTTGCCTCACAGCAAGAGGTTCTCCGGTTCGATTCTCGGCTGGAGTAGCTTCTGTGTGGAGTCTGCATGTCCTCCCTGCATTTGTGTAGGTTTCCTCTGGGTGCTCTGGTTCCTCCCACATATCCAAGACATGCAATAGGGTTAGGCCTTGGGCTAGCAACCCAACCCCATAAAACCCGTATCTGCTACAGAAACAATGAGTGCTGAAGGACGCTCATTGCCTGATGTGCTGTATGCACAGGAGTGAATCCAGGATAATATAATCTGCATGCTATAAAGTAAAGCTTTCTCAGTTATTTCTGAGTGTAATATGGATATTAAAGTAAAACAGGTGCCCATTTTTTCCTTGTTCCAGTTTTAAGGAATGTAGGCACTGCAATGTAAAAAAGAAGAAACGTTTAGACAAAAGAGCATAATACAAGAAAAATGAATGTGCTTTTTCTTACTCTTGCATAGGGGAATGACTGGATTAAGGCCACTGACTTTATCAAGTAACAGGTTTTAAGGGAAAGCAAATACATTAAAAAGAATACTAAATAAAATAAAAAGTTTTCCTCTAGCAAATAAATGAGTGCTTCTAGAGGCAACTGTGTATGTGGTTCTCATGTCTCTATGGAGACAATCTGATAAGGAGCAATAAAAGCAGAATACTTCTTTACTTCAATGGCTTTCTTTCAGTGGCTAGGAGATAATGTTTTCTGAAAGCATACAAGTGTTTTCCCATTCTGGGAGAGGAATAAAGATAAGACAAAAACAGACAGCACTTAGTCGAACCACAGGCTGTACAATGCATCTTTGCATTGTATAGGTTAATCCAAGTCAGCGAGTGTGACTGTCAGTCTGGGACAAACGTTCCTATTAGAAGGGTTAAACTTCAATATTTGAAGATATAGATAGTTTTGTGTGTTAGTATTAAGTTAATAGGTTTTATGGGTGTTCTTTATGGGTGTTCTGGGGGTGTGTTTAATTTTTTATTTGATGGCTTTCACTAAAACAAAAAGTTCTGTAAGATGTGACCTAGATTCAAATGGATATGACAAGAAACAACTGTATAAAAGATCAACCTGCCAAACACTAATGTATGCATGTAACACAAAAACTGGAATTAGACATTAAAAAAAACTGTTACACATAACACGTCGCAATAATAACTTCATAACATAATGACAGCACTTTCTACATTATATTTAAATGCACAAAAAAGAAAGAGTGGTGAACTATATAAAAAAATTTAGAGGGACTCTGAGATAAAAAAAATGCATGTGGATGAAGTCAATCCTCATAAAACCAGGAACAAAAGTAGCTAGTTTTACACGAACTTCAGAACGAACTGGCTCCCCACTTAAGCAGCAGGTTCAATAATAGCCTCACATCAGGCTTTGTTGCAACAGTTATCTCACTCCATAAATGGGGAGCCACCACTGATCCTGGGAACTATCGACCTATTAGCCTGACGTGCCTGGTCTGCAAGGCCATGGAACGTATCATCATGGAACTCATAAACAAAGACATTGGTAACCTCCAAACTCTGGATCCCACCCAGTTCGGGTTTGTGAAAGGCAGATCATGCCTCCTGACTGACTTCTTTGAGACAGTTACCAAAGCCGTGGATGGGGGTAAGGTGGTTCACACAGCCTATCTTGACCTCACCAAGGTTTTCAACACCATCCCCCATTCTGGAATTATAGCTAAACTCACTAAACTAGGTATAAATCCCTACGTCACAAAATGGGTTGCCAACTGGCTCACTGACAGAACCCATACTGTAAAAGTTGCAGACTCCAAATTTGACCTCAAAGCAGTGACAAGTGGAGTACCACAGGGTTCTGTCCTGGGACCTCTCCTGTTTGGTATTTACTTCTCTGAAGTACAGGCTAACACAGAAGTCCTCTGGCTAACGAAGTTCGCAGATGACTGCAAACTAGGAGCCATAGTCAAGTCCCCAAATGATGTGGACATCCTACAGAAGGGCCTCACTGAGACAGATGCCTGGTGTCAGAGCCGTGGCCTCAAGCTCAATGCCAAAAAGTGCAGTGTCATCCCCTTTGGTAAAAACTCTGTACTCATGAACTACCACATAGGCAGCAATCTACTTAACACTGAATGCGTGATAAGAGACCTTGGGACCCAAGTGGACAGTAGTCTCTCCTTTGATAGTCACATCGCCACAGTAGTCAGGAAGTCCTTCTACATGGCACACCTCATCATAAAAGGGTTATCATCTAGGAAAAAAGAGGTCATTGTTCCCCTCTACTCATCACTCATTAAACCCATTGTACCTCACAAGACATCTGCAGCAGCTGGAAAGGCCACAGAAGTACCTCACAAAGAGGATTACTGGCCTCAAACAAATGCCCTACACTGACCGCCTCAAAAAACTCCAGCTTTACTCTGTAGCATATCGCCTACTCCGAGGTGATCCCTGCCTAATATATAAAGCTATGTCAAACCCAGAGCTGTTGGACATGCTACACCTAAAGAAATCCCAATCCTCCGAGCTACATGCTCTAGGGACCTAAACCTTGTCACCACAATAAACAGGACATGCTGGAGGGATAGATTCCTGTCCCAGAGACTTCCTATACTCTGGAACAAGCTACCCATCTATGTCAAGCAAAGTTCTTCATTAGCACTCTTCAAGAAAAATCTTGATGAGTGGATGGGAAATAGGAAATACACCCTGGGGATCACTTCTGTGTCTCTGCTTGACAGTGGCACAGGAAAATAATTTTCTTGGGTGGCATAAGCTATGGAACCTTGCTGGCTAAGCTTACGTAGGCCCTTGGGCCGATAGCCTAGTACCTACCTATGAACAGCATGGCAAAAAAAAGCAGTATTTACTTGGTAAGCACTTTCATGCCCTTATAGCACTTCATCAGACCACACTTATACAAATAAAACCCAAAGTCCTTATATACAACAGAAAATACCAAATTGACATCAATTAATCAATTACTTGCAAAGAGCACAAGATTTCAAGACTTGTTTTAAGGGTATAGTCTCAATTCACAATTTTCAGTCCTGTTTCCATATCCCCAAGTCTTAGATCTTGAGTCATAAGTTGTAGGACCATAAATTTGAAAGAGTATATAGTGCCATAACAATCAACATCTGAAGTACTCCCCCTGGGCCACGAAAGAACATTGCCAGCCTTGAAGTCAGAGTGATCTCTTGCTAACTTCTTTTTCTTAAGATTCTGCAATCTGGTCTCATAGACTGATATGCTGATGCTGTTCATCTCATCAAGGGCTATCTGACATCCTTCGGTGTGAATACCTGAGGTTCTTTTTTAAGAACAGGAAGTCCCTTAAACAAATGTTATGTTATAAGAATGACATTAGTGCTAGGAATGGATTTGAGTGCATAGGGATTTTTCCTTGTAATGCACATGTAGTATGCACCTATATAGCTTCAGAACGATGTTCTGTCCATCCTGTTACAGATAAATGATATGCCCCTATTATATATGTAGACTATAGTAGCAGAAATCCAGTTTATTTGGCTATCTGCAAGGCTTGTCCATGCTTTTATGAAGCAAAAACTAACTGCTCGGTGAGAGAATTAAAAAGCACAAGTGTACTGGCTAAGCATGTTGATTGTTATGGCACTGTATATTTTTTCAAATTTATGGTTCTACAGCTTATGTCTAGAGATCTAAGGCTTGGAGATATGGAAATCAGGACAGGAAATTGTGAATTGAGATGGATGAGCATGTTGCAGGCTGTTTTATGGTCTAAAGGAGACTGTAACCTTAAAACCAGTTGTGAAATCTCATAGTCTTTGCAAATAATTGATCAATTAATGTCAGTTTGGTATTTTCTGATGTATATAAGGACTTTGAGTTTTATCTGTACAAGTGTGGTCTGGTGAAGCGCTGTAAGGGCGTGAAATCACTTACAGAATAAATATTGCATTTATTTTTAGCCATGCTGTTCAGTCCTTTTTGCTACTTTTATTTAGAGGGACTGACAAAGGTTAAAGCATTGCATAACAGGGGAAATCTCACAGAATAAGAAGAGGAGCAATTGCAGAATGCTAAACAGAAAATAATGGATTACCTCGACAATATACATGAGTTTAGAAAGACTGCTGTTAAACAACTGTTTTTTGATAGGAACTCCAAGCACAAAAACTTTTAGCACAACAATTCAAGCAACAGAAAGTAGAAAGGGTTTTTGCCAAGCTTAGGGAGCTTATAACAAAGGAAGATAACAAGAGATCCTGTGGAGGTACTAGAAATATTTTGTAAATGTTATGAATATTTGTACAAAGCATAGAAATATGGAAATGAAGAAAAGGTGTGACTGGAAATGTTTATGGAAGAATTAAATATGCTAAGGTTAGAGGTAGATGAGGCTCAGTTACTAACAATTAGGATAGGAGGAGATGAGATAAAAATGGTGATGTATAACAAATCTACAGAAAAGTTCCCCAAAATAGATAGTATTCTTGTGGAAGTTTGGAAGCTAGGAGGGAAAAAAACTGATAAAGATCTTGGAAGGTTTTGTTTAACAGTATTTTAAGAGGAGGAGAAGTATCAACATCCTGGAAGGAAGTGGTGGTAGCTGTAATACCTAAAGAGGGTAAAGACCCATCAGATCCAGCTTCATACAGGCCCATATCAATACTAAACCATGATTATAGGTTCATAGGTTCATACTAGGCTATCTGCCCTAGGGCATTTATAAGCCTAGCCAGAGTGTGTTTGGCTTTCGCCACCCATTTTAAATTAATTTTGCTTTGCCCTTTTTCGAGGTTAGTATACTGTGCCTCTGTCTAACAGTGACACAGAAGTGATACCGGGGTAAACCTACGATCTCCCATCCACTCATCAAGATTCCTCTTGAAGAGAGTCAATGAGGGACTCTGCCTAACCTGGACTGGGATTTTATTCCAGAGTGAAGGGAGCCTCTGGGTTATGAATCTGTCCCTCCAGCATGTCTTATTTATTTCAGTGCTGAGGTTCAAGTCTCTCGAGCGCGTAGCTTGATGGGATTTGGATTTTCTGAGGTGCAGCATGTCCATTAATTTCGGGTTGGACATGGCTTTATACGTCAGGCACAGATCGCCTCTGAGCAGGCGGTATGCCACTGAGTAGAGCTGGAGTTTCTTTAACCGGGCAGCATATGGCATCTGTTTGAGCCCTTTGATCCTCTTGGTGAGGTACTTTTGGGGTCTTTCCAGTTGCTGCAGGTGTCTGGTAAGGTACATCCCAAAAGGGGCATTGTACTCAATTATGGGCCTGATGAGGAATGAGTAAAGAGGCACGATGACCTCCCCTGATCTAGATGTGAATCCCTTCATGATTAGGTGGGCTATATAAAATGTTTTTCTAACCACTTTGGCCACGTGGTTGTCAAATGAGAGATTGCTATCAACTTGGGTCCCCAGGTCCCTAATTACTTCTTCTGTACTTAATAGATTACCACCTATGTGGTAATTTGTGGGCGCTTTGTTTTTGCCAAAGGGGATGACTATACACTTTTTGTCGTTTAGCTTGAGGCCATGGCTCTGGCACCAGTTGTCTGTTTCTATGAGGCCCTTTTGCAGGATGCTTGTGTCATCTGGATAGTCGATTATGGCGTCCAGTTTGCAGTCATCTGCAAACTTGGTCAGCCACAGTACTTCCGTGTTGGCCTGTACCTCCGAGAAATATATACCGAACAAGAGAGGTCCCAGGACTGAGCCTTGTGGGATACCACTTGTAACTGGTTTGGAGTCTGACATGGCTCCAGCAATTCTAACCATGTGGGTTCTGTCCTTGAGTCAGTTTGCAACCCATCTAGTGACATAGGTGTTTATATATAAGCTGGTGAGCTTATCTATAATGCCCGAGTGGGGTATTGTATCGAAGGCTTTTGCGAGGTCCATGTAGGCTGTGTGGACCACCTTCCCCTTGTCAATGGCCTTGGTGACTGTTTCAAAGAAATCAACCAGGTTTAAGAGGCAGGATCTGCCCTTAACAAAGCCTAACTGGGTATGATCCAGTGTCTGTAGGTCCCCAATATCTTTATTTATGAGGTCCATGATGATCCTTTCCATAGCTTTGCAGACCAAGCTAGTCAGGCTTATGGGGCAATAGTTTCCAGGATCCGTTGAGGCACCACCTTTGTGGAGAGGGACCACTGTTGCTGTACGCCACTCTTTGGGTACATATCCTGTAGTAAGGCTGAGATTGAACAGTAGTTTTATGTTTGGGTTTAGCTCTTCTTGGATTTCATGTAGGATGCAGCCCGGGACACCGTCTGGTCCCATTGATGCTGTGTTTTTTGCTTTGGAGAGGGCGGCTCTTACCTGAGCATCTGAGATGTCAGGGGGGCAGCACTCTGCTAGGATAGATATTTGCCCTTTTGGTGGGGAGGGGGGGGAGTTTGCGCTGAACCTGTCAGCTAGGATGTTGGCAATGTCTGTGGGTTTGGTGTATTTTTTGTCATTTTGGACTAATTCTGAGCATATCTGGGAATTCCCACCCAGGTTCCTAACATGACTAAAGAAAGCCTTGTGATTATCCTTAGTGTCCTGTGCAATTTTTCTCTCGAAGCTGGCCTTAGATGATTTTATATGAGTGCCCGTAGTTTTTTGCTAATACTGATCAGAGATGCCTTCCCTTTTTGGGATTTTGCTCTATCATGTAGTAACTTCCTCCTTCTATTGTATAGTTTGTTTATGGCTGGGGTCCACCAGACAGGACGTCTGCCTTTGGAGGATTGGGTCTTGGTTTTATTTGGGATTGCATGATCCATGCATTCCTGAAGGTGTTCATAGAATGCGTTTATAAAGGATTCTGTGGTCTGGGTCATATTTTCCACAGTCCCGGGGGCTTTGAAGGATTCCACCTCGGTTTTGAGGAGTGTGAAATTTGCTTTAGAGAAGTTTTTACTGTGGTTTTCAGGGCAGGGGGTGGGATCGGGATGTGAATATCCAGTGAGATTAGTTTATGGTCTGATCTTACCAGTGAGGGATACACTTCTGGTCTGGAGCATAGAGTCCCCATGTTGGTGATGATCAGGTCCAGTATGTTTTCCCCTCTTGTCGGAGTGGTAACAAGTTGTTCCATAGCATTTGAGTTTATAAATTCTAGGAACCTTTGGGCTAGGGTGTTGGAGCTAGAGTAATGCTCCCAGTCTATGTTTGGGTAGTTGAAGTCGCCCAATATAATGGTGTTTGGAGAGACCTTCATATTTTCCAGTGTTCTCAGGAAGGCCGAGTGGGGTTCCTGGGTTTGAGAGGGTGGTTTGTAGCAGGCTATAAACTGGAAGGCAGTTTTACCCACTGTTAGTTGCACATAGATAGTCTCTGATGCTTCGTGCTGTGCCACCAACCTGGAGGTGTGGGTATCTTTGACGAATATTGATACTCCCCCTCCTTTTGTGGTTTGGTCCAAGTTTTGGGGCCGAAAAGCATGGTATGAGGTATAGCCCGGTAGTGCTGGGGTGCTCTCGGGAGCCTTGAACCAGGTTTCTGTTACTGCACAGATATCGATGTTCTCCATGCTAAGGACAGTTTCGAGTGCATGCATGTTGAGGTTTAGACTTCTGGCGTTGAGTGCCATTACTATTAGTTTCTTATCCCTTGTGATACCTATGGAGGTGGGTTTGTCTTTTGAGCCTTGCTTAAAAAAGGCACTATGGGGGTAGCAAGAGCCTTTGCCAATATCCAAAAGCCCAGGGGTGACAGGTGCAAGCCGTCCCTAGCGAAGCATCGTTGCTTGTCGAGCATGTCATCCCAGGCTGACAGGCATTGGATCCCCTTTGAATGACACCAATACTTAAGCCAATTGTTGAAATTGATCATCTTGTCTTCATATTGTGGCATCATTCTTGGTGAGGGTAAGATGCTACTCAAGGTCAGGGTCATACCAGCCGGGGCTACATGCTCAGAGAGCTCCTCTATGTCTCTTTTCATGTAGTCCAGGGAGGTACGTCTCAGGTCATTCACACCAGCATGGACAATGACTGAGTCATATTTGTACTTGCCTTGGAGTGACCTGAGTGCTTGTGTTATGTGGCGGATCCTAGCGCCCGACAGGCAGCTCACCGTGACCTTCTCCTTGTTCAGCCTGGTGAGCGGGACGTCAGTGTGCCTGACGATAGAGTCACCTATTACAAGTGTATCAGGTGTGTTGTTTAGCATTAAGGGCTGTGACTGTTCGGCACACTGGCTTTGTGAGCTATGTGTTGCACATGTTTTGTTTTGCGGTAGCAGTTGCTTGGGTGTCTGATTTGGAGGTCTCTGCTGCTTAGGCAGATTTTTATTTAGAGCCTCCGAGTATGTTTTTGTGTGTTTATGTGTTTGGTTTGCTGTCGTGGTAGGTCTATGTGAGACTGGAATTGTAGCGAGTGTGGTTTCCTTCTCCTCCTGACTGGTTACGCCAGTACTGAGTTGAGAGAGCTTAGCCTCCAGTTTGGCTATATGGTTGCATCTCTCACATGTGTTGGAATTTGTTGGGAGGAGGAGAGGGTTGTCTGTGTACATGAGGCAGTTGTAATATTGCCTCAAGATTCCCAAATTCACCAGCTGGACCAGAGAGGAGATTGACAACTGACCTTTGGACATGCTAGAATAGTGTTGGGAATTCCTTTACAATTGAAAAAAAGGGCCAATGGGGAACAAGGTACTCAAGGGGAGCTTGTGAGGGTGTAGTGCTTTTAATTTTTTTAGTGCTGACTTAGTGAGCAAGTGCCAGGTAACTTAAATGCAATGTGTTACAGGTAACTTAAATGTAAAAACGACAATCAGTAACTTTCAAGTGAAACAAGGAAATAAGTACAGTAAGCAATGCAGATATCACTAGGGATCCACAGAAGCGCTGAAAAGCAGCATTTTAGGTGGAATTATAAAGTGTTTATGTCTATAATGGCTGAAAGAATGGCAAAAGTGATGCCAAAGTTGATAGATATGGATCAATCTAGTTTTCTGGAGGGGAAGCAAATGTGACAGCATTAACAGAACTGAAGAAAACCAGACCAGAAAGCAGGAAATGTGAATAGTCCAGTGGTCTACAAAAATCTAAAATTCAATATTTTAAATCCGTTTATCCATGGAAAACACGCTTTATTTAATCAAAACACATAAAATTAGCGTATTTTGTTTCTACCATAAGAAACTTCTTCAGACAGTTTAAAAAACAGTTTAAAAGAAGAAAGCAGTCCATGTTTAAATACCTTCAGTTAGTAACGACTTCATACAAAAAGCCCACCCCCATGATTTCAGCAAATGAGAACAAGTCTCTACATGCATATTTATGAATATTTATAAATATTAATAGATAACTAGGAATATTTATAAAACTTTCAAAAACCATAAAATTAACATTCCAGCACATCTAAAAAATTAAATATATAGCATATATGTTAAATATACATACACAAACAAGTATTTATGTTAAAACCTTATGCAAAACATCCCAATTTAATTTAATTTTATGTTTCCATAAATATTAAAATAAATCAGATCATATTTCCAGTGCCTTCAACCTAAGAATACTGTTGACAGAAATACATTCATTATGACCTGGCCAAATGTTACCCCTTAAACACAGTTGCCAGGTCAGTTCATTCTTCTCCAGATGTAATGACCATGCTCCACCCTTTCACCAACCTTCACTGCCCTTTAGCAACTGCTTGCTTCTGCCTGAATGGGTGGGTTCTTGAAAAGTATAAAAGAAAATCTGAGTATGTCTCTTTTTGAAAAATTCCAGTGACAAATCTCCTATTTGTCACACCTTTACTCAAGTGTATATCTAAAAGGGAGATTTCTTGCTCATCCACACAGTGGGAAAATTTCAAAAACTGCATGGTACTGTTCAAATAAACCAAACACTCCTCAATCAATTATTTGGGACCCTTCCATGACTTCTCATAAGTATTAGGCTCCCAAATGGTCCTTCCTGATCAAGTATAAAATCAGTTCCCTTCCCTAATCTGATCAGTAAAAAAACAGTTCCCTATACTAATCTGGTATGTCCAAGGGTCAGTTTCAAGGTTACTCTCCAGTCCAGCTGGTGAATCTGGGAATTTTGAGGCAATGTTACAATTGCCTTATGTACACAGACAACCCTCTCCTCCTTCCAACAAACTCTAATACATGTGAGAGATGCAGTTACACAGCCAAACTGGAGGCAAAGCTCTCTCAACCCAAGACTGGCACAGTCAGTCAGGAGGAAAAGGTAACCACCCACACCACAAATCCAGTCTCACACAGACCTATTGCATCTGCATACCCAACACATAAACACACAAAAACATACTCGGAGGCTCCAAATAAAAATCTGCCTAAACAGCAAAGACCTCCTAAGCATATATCCAAGCAACAGCCACCCCTCAACAATACCCATGAATCACATATCTCACAAAATCAGTGTGCCTCACAGTCACAGCCCTTAAGGCCAAACAACACACCAAATACACTTGTTATAGGGGACTCTATTGTCCGGCACACTGACGTCCCGCTCACCAGACTGAACAAGGAGAAGGTCACTGTAAGCTGCCTGTCTGGTGCCAGGATCCGCCACATAACGCAAGCACTCAGGTCACTCCAAAGCAAGTACAAGTATGACTCCGTCATTGTCCATGCTGGTGTGAATGACCTGAGATGTACCTCCCTGGACTACATGAAAAGAGACATAGAGGAGCTCTCTGACCATGTAGCCCAGGCTGGTATGACCCTGACCTTGAGTAGCATCTTTCCCTCACCAAGAATGATGCCACAGTATAAAGACAAAATAATCAGTTTCAACAATTGGCTAAAGTACTGGTGCCATTCAAAGGGGATTCAGTGTCTGTCAGCCTGGGATGACATGCTCGACAAGCCACGTTGCTTCACTAGGGACGGCTTGCACCTGTCACCCTTAGGCTTTCGTATACTGGCCAAGGCTCTTGCCACCCCCATAGTGCCTTTTTTAGGCAAGGCTCAAAGGACAAACCCAACTCCATAGACAACCCAAGGATAAAAAAACTAAAGGTAATGCTACTCAATGCCAGAAGTCTAAACCTCAAGATGCACGCACTCGAGGCTCTCCTCAGTATGGAGAAAATCGATGTCTGTGCAGTAAAAGAAACCTGGTTCAAGGCTCCTGAGAGCACCCCAGCACTACCAGGTTATAACTCATACCATGCGTTTCGGCCCCAAAACTTGGACAGAAGCACAAAAGGAGGGGGAGTATCTATATTCATCAAAGATACCTACACCTCCAGGTTAGTGGCACTGCATGAAGCATCGGAAACCATCCATGTGCAACTAACAGCAGGCAAAACTGCCTTTCAGTTTGTAGCCTGCTACAGAACACCCTCCCTATTATAGGAACCCCACTTGGCATTCCTGAGAACACTGGAGAATATGAAGGTCTCTCCAAACACTATGTTATTGGGTGACTTCAACTACCCAAGCATTGACTGGGAAAACTACTCAAGCCCAAACACCCTTGCCCAACGGTTCCTTGAATTTATAAACTCTAACGCAATGTAACAACTGGTCACCACTCCCACAAGAGGGAACAACATATTGGACCTGGTCATCACCAACATGGGGACTCTATGTTCCACACCAGAGGTAAACCCCTCATTGGTAAGATCAGACCATAAACAAATTTTCCTGGACATCCATATCCCATCCCCACCCCCAGCCAAGGAAATCACTGTAAAGAATTTCTCAAAAGCCAACTTTGCACTTCTCAAGACTGAGGTGGAATCCTTCAAAGCCCCTGGGCCAAAGGATAATACAGCCCAATCCGCAGAATCCTTTACAAATGCATTCTATGAGCACCTGCAGGAATGCATGGATTGTGCTATCCCAAATAAAACCAAGACTCACTCCTCCAAAAACAGGAGACTGGTCTGGTGGACCCCGGCCATAAATAAGCTATACAACAGAAGGAGGAAGCTACTACATGACAGAGCAAAATCCCAAAAAGGGAAGGCATCTCTGATCAGTATTAGCAAGAAACTTCGAACCCTCATAAAATCATCAAAGGCCAGCTTCGAAAGAAAAATTGCCCTAGACACTAAAGATAATCACAAGGCCTTCTTTAGTTATGTCAGGAACATGGGCGGAAACTCCCAGATATGCTATGAATTGTTGCATAATGGTACAAAATATACTGAATCTGAAGACATAGCCAACATCCTGGCAGACAGATTCAGCACAAACTTCTCTCCCCCTTCCCCCTCAAAGGAGCAAATGCCTATCCCAACTGAATGTAACCTCCCAGACATCACAGATGCACAGGTGAAAGCTGCCCTCTCCAAAGCAAAAAACACAGCATCTATGGGACAGGACGGTGTCCCAGGCTGTGTCTTAGACGAGATCCAAGAAGAACTGAACCCTCACATTAAGTCACTGTTCAAACTTAGCCTTACTACAGGATATGTACCCAAAGAATGGCATACAGCTACAGTGGTCCCACTCCACAAAGGTGGTGCCACAACGGAGCCCAGGAACTATCACCCCATAAGCCTGACTAGTCTGGTCTGTAAAGCTATGGAGCGTATTATCATGGAACTCATAAACAAAGACATTGGGAGCCTCCAGACACTGGACCCTACCCAATTCGGCTTTGATAAGGGCAGATCTTGCCTCTTAAACCTAGTTGATTTCTTTGAAACAGTGACCAAAGCCATAGATGAGGGCAAGGTAGTCCACACAGCCTACCTGGACCTCGCAAAAGCCTTCGACACAATACCCCACTCGGGCATCATAAATAAGCTTACCAGCTTAAATATCAACCCCTATATCACAAGATGGGTTACAAACTGGCTCAGAGATAGAACCCACATGGTCAGAATCACAGGTGCCATGTCCAAATCCAAACCAGTTACAAGTGGCGTTCCACAGGGCTCAGTTCTGGGACCTCTCTTGTTCGGTATATACTTCTCTGAGGTTGAGGCTAACACAGGGAGATTATGGCTGACAAAGTTCACAGATGACTGCAAACTGGGGGCCATAATCAAATCTCCAGCTGACACAAGCATCCTCCAAAAGGGTCTCACAGAGACGGATGCTTGGTGCCAGAGCCACGGCATCAAGCTAAATGCTAAAAAGTGCATAGTCATCCCCTTTGGGAAAAACAAGGTGCCCACAAATTACCACATAGGCGGTAATCCATTAAGTACGGAAGTAATTAGAGATTTGGGGACCAATGTAGATAGTAATCTCTCCTTTGATAATCACGTTGCCAAAGTGGTTAGAAAGACCTTCTATATAGCCCATCTTATCATGAAAGGGTTCGCATCTAGATCAAGAGAGGTCATTGTGCCCCTCTACTCGTCACTCATCAGGCCCATAATTGAATACAATGCCCCTTTTGGGATGTACCTTACCCGACACCTGCAGCAACTGGAGAGACCCCAAAAGTACCTCACCAAGAGGATCATGGGCTACAAACAGATTTCCTATGCAGCTCGACTAAAGAAACTCCAGCTCTACTCAGTTGCTTACCGCCTACTCAGAGGCGATCTATGCCTGACGTACAAAGCCATGTCAAACCCAGAATTAATGGACATGATCCACCTCAAAAAATCCAAGTCCCTTAGAGCAACACGCTCCAGGGACCTAAACCTCAGCACAAAAATAAATAGGACATGCTGGAGGGACAGATTAATTTCCCAGAGGCTCCCCTCACTCTGGAATAGAATCCCAATTCATGTTAGACATAGCCCCTCGCTGACCCTCTTCAAGTGAAATCTGGACGCGTGGATGGGAAATCGCAAATTCACCCCTGGGATCTCTTCTGTGTCCCTGCTAGACAGAGGCACAGTAAACTAATCTTAAAGGGTACCTTCTGTGACCTACTTTACAGAGGCACAGTAGGCTAATCTAATAGGGAGGCAGAAGCCAAATACACTCTGGCTAGGCTTATAAATGCCCTAGGGCAGATAGCCTAGTATCTACCTATGAACCTATAAATAAACGAGTCATCCAAAAACCATGTATACAGTTGGCAGCATTGGAAAAAGGCATAATTAAACAAAAACAAATGCTCCCATTGCAGCATAATAATGTTAGCATAAGCTCCAGCACATGCTGCACCCATAGCAACTCTTTCTCTCTGCAAAAAATATTCCTTCTCAAAAACAATAAAGTTATTTTTACAACCATTTTCAAAAGGTGTTCCAACAAATTAATTTCCATTTGCAACATCCCCTTCTCAACTAAATACTCACAAAACCATTCCACACCAACATTATGTGGAATGACTGAGTACAGGTCCCTTACATCAACTGTGATAAACACATACTCTTCTTTAAACTCAATGTCATTCAACTTATTCAAAATCCCACAAGTCCCTACAAACACTGGGCTCCTCTGAAACCAATTTCTTACATTTTATGTCAATAAACTTAGCTAAGGGATGAGTGATACACCCTCTTGCATCCACTATGGGGCACATCGGGGGTTGCTCTGCATTCTTGTGTAATTTGGGTAAACCAAAAATCATGGGGGGGGTAATAGGGTAGGGTACAGACAAATAATTATACTCAGAGATTGAGATGCTGCCCTCAATAAAAATATATTTCAAGGCTGACCTCACAGCCTTGTATGCTCCATTTATTTGGTTCAGAGAGCTAGATTCATAGGAGTTTCCAAATAAAATTTATTTTGTTTTACATACATGGTCTGACCAATTCATAACTACCAGCCCACCACCTTTGTCAGGTTTCATAAACCCAACAGTGGGGCTACTGGTCAGATTCTTCATCTGCCTTCTTTCATCCTGATTTAAATTATCTACCCAGTGTTTCCTGCTCAGATTCATATTACGGAAATCAATTTCACACATCTTCCAAAACAATCCTAGAGAGGCATATAAATGTGGGTTGAAGGTACTGGAAATGTGCAAAGGATCTCTTACCATATCAACATGGTGAAACAGCATTTTAAAATTCAACTTTCTAACAAAAAGCCTGATATCAATCAACAGATTGACCAAATCTACTGGTGTAGACGGGACAAAGGTCAAAACATTAACAGAACATTGATGATAAGTGAGAAGCAGAATGTAAGAAAATGCCACTGTTGTTGGTGGGTCTTGATGCACAGAAAGGATTTGACAGAGTAAGCTGGGACTTTATGAGCAAGGCAATGGAAGCATTTGCATTCCTTGATAGATGTATAAGGTTGATTAGGAGGATATATGAGGGATTGGAGGTGAAAATTAAATTGGGTGGGTTCCTCTCTGATAATTTCTGCTTGAGTAAAGGAACCAGGCAAGGGTACCATATCCTCTCTTTGTTATTTGCATCATATTTAGAACCACTGGCAAAGAAAATAAGGGACTCAGAAATTCAAGGATATAACTGGCACGGTAGTCAAGTAGAGCTGGCCCTATTTGCAGATGATATTATTTTATACCTGACAAAACCAGAAAAGGACATTTCAGTATTGTAGAACATTTTGAGACACTTTCAGATCTTTTTGAGATACAAAATTAATGAAGTTAAAACAAAGACAATGGGCCAGATTTACAAAAGCTTGCACTGAGTTGTAGAGTAGAGTAAGACGTCAGACAGCCAATATGTCTGCCGAGCGATCCAGCAACAGCCAGCAGGGGCGTGCATGAGAGCTTCTAAAGCTACTCTTGCACTGACAGCGTCATGGTATGCTGCTGAAAGCTATGCAAATGAGGTAAATTTGCAATCCAGAAAACACTAACCTATCCGCGGAAGAGTAGTGTTATTTGCAGAAATGTACTCCGTTGGTAACGGAGTACCATTCTGCAAATTGCTATGACAGCTCCACATAAAGGATGCATCCAGTTGAGGAAGCATGCCTATGGCCAAATATAAGACCATTGGCATTTTTAAATGTTTAAAATTATTAAAATCTAATTTTTTTCCACCAACTTCGATGTTTAAGCATAGCGCAGTGCAAACATGAGGCACTTAAAAAAAACAATAAATAATTTCAAAATAGCCAAAAATAGGCATTTTCACTAAAAGCCTATCCTGTCATGCAGGTGAAAGGCAGGCTGAAGACAACATGGCCACTGAGTACTGGTTGCTAAGGGGGGGGGGGGAAGCTCAGTGTGAGAGATGTAATCAAGCATTAGTAGGCAATCCTGTGCAAATGAGGATAAGGATAGTGAATCCCAATTTTCTCCAGCATGTGAGCCATGTCCCAAGTGTGTAAGTGTAGGAGTAGGTGAGTAGTAGAGTAGAAGATAGGTGACATCAAGAGGGGGTATGTCAGAAAGGCTATATGCTTATTGAAGCACAGTGTCCTGTGTTTGCCCTGAGTTGCTCAGGATTGTAAGAGGCGTGTCTACAGTTGTCCTTTTTGAAAACCAGAAAGCAAAGGTGTATGCCGTGAAAATATCTGAACTTTCTTGCAAACGGGCACACAGCGTGTACGCACGTGTGCACGTTTGCGCTTGTTTGTGCGGCGCTGCCCTGGGTGGAAACAGAAAGGGAAAAGGAAGGAAAAGAAGTAGTAGGAAGTTAATCAAGGAGAACTAGCAGAGCTGCCAGGTGAAATATATCAAAATCAGCCAGTTACACAGGCAGCAGACTAGTCCAGCCCAGCCTAGCACTTTAAACTCTGCAAACAGCATTCTTCCCTAAGAACTCTGCAACACTGCAGTATACAAAGAGGGAAAGCTTAAAAACTTTAAAGTCAGACAAAATGTTAGGGGCTGCGCTTTCTATCATAAACCAACATGCGCAAGGTGCTGAGGGTGGTGATGTTGTGAATGCTGCTGAGCTACCCACAGTGAGGAGAAGGAGAAGAGTGTACAGACCCAGGGTAACCTACCAGGGCCTACATGAGCTGGAGACAGTGGAGCACTATAGGGTGGACAGAGACCTCCTGCAGCAAATTGTTGAGCTGTGCCAGCCACGCCTCACACACAGAACCAACAGAGGGAACCCATCCCAGTGAATACCAGCTACAGGTACCTTCCAGAGAACAACTGGTGATATGATGGGGATTTCACAGGCACCAGCATCCAGGGTACTGCACCAGTTCCTGGATGCCATGTCAGCACATGTTGGTGAGCACGTATATTTCCCCAATTCCCTTGAGGCATTGGCCAGCAATATGTGTCTTTTCCACCAAATAGCAGAATACCCTGAGGTAGTGGGTGCAATAGACTGCACGCACATACACATCAAAGCACCACCCGGTGAGTGCGGTAGGGTCTACATCAACCGCAAGGGCTTCCCTTCCATCAACTGCCAGGTCGTGTGCGATGCCCAGGGCATAATAATGAATGTATGTGCTAGCTGCTCTGGAAGCTATCACGAATCCCACATCTGGCATCTGACGCAGATGTAGCAGAGATTTGCCAATGGGGACATCCCTGACGGTAACCTAGTGGGGAATGCTGGATACGCACTGGAGCCGTGGCTGATGACACCCATCAGAAATGCACACACACCCGAACAAGAACTCCATAATGAGGCACACGCACAAACAAGAAACATTATTGAGCATGTGTTTGGGATGCTCAAGTCATGGTTCCGGTGCCTGGACACATCTGGTGAAGCCTTACAGTACTCACCAACTACATGTACCCAAATTGTCATGGTATGTGCCATGCTATACAATATGATCCTGCAAAAACAGCTGCAGCAGGAACAGCATGGGGCAGGGCCAAACAGCCCCACACCACTGCCAAGGCCTGCACAGGCACAGTGTGCCTCGGAGGAGGAACAACCTGGGCCTGCCCCAGTAGGTAGAAGGAGGCATGCCCAGTATGCCCTGGCCTTGGCAAAGAGGCAATACATAGCACATGCACTGACTCAGTAAGAACCCTGGAAATGACACCTCTCTCTGACTCACACATACAGTAAAAGGGATGCCTAACTTGACACTACCTGTTTTCAAACATGTATAGGGAGTTTACTATGTGCATCCAACATAGGCAGCCCTGCAGCACCACCTGAGACATGAGTGCCCTATTTTAAGCAATATAAAGCACTGCAAAGCACATTTTACCAGTATTGAGCATATTTAAATACAATTGCACGAAGCTGCGCACTGAGCTAACCAGCGCAACGCAAAGTTGGGTAAACATGCTCTTACCTGCTTTACTGTTCCTTAAGCAGTCTGGTCTGCCCAGCAGGAAAATAAAAAGCAGTGACAGGGCTCAAACTCAGGATACTGTACACTATAGTCACAGTACTGAACCACTAAGCCATGACAGCATTTCACTGGCACAGACACAACTTAACTCACTCACACATACCAGTTGGGGGGGGGGGGAGTCACATAACTAACAGTCACAGCCAGCAGGACAAATGTAGACAAACACAAACAAATGCTGTATCATGCCCTCTGAAGTGGCATATGAGTAACCTCCCCCCAGGCCTATGCAGACAGATAACAGCAAGCCAGGCAGTGTGATGTGGGTTGGGTAGGCTATGAAGTCACAAACGAATATGCGTGTAATTGGAAGCTAAGGTCTGTAGTGCAGTGGTATGCCTCAAGTCAGTACAATAGGTAACAGTACAGACTGAAATGGAGTACCTGACATAGCAGTGCAGGACTAGCAAATGTGTATAAGTGTCAGGTGAACCCTTCATCCTATGTACACCCACAGTAACAATCAGGTGTGCCCCACAGGGTAGAAATGTACAAATAATAGCTGTCCCCACTGTATGTAGAATGACTCATGGAAGCCCTGCAGGCACACTGTGCTTCCTGTTGATGTACAACACAAACGTGAGCCCTGAAGTAAAAACCAACTTGATTTTTACACACATAGTATATATGTTCATACTGGGCATGCTCACACACTTAGGCCATGTCTGAGTACAGCAGTGGGCCACACATATCTGGCAGTTGCAGTGTGGCACACACAGGGTCAAACCTTGAGTAGCATCTTACCTTCACCTACATGATACTGCAATATAAGAGAAAGATAATAAACTTCAACAACTGGCTGAGCTTCTGGTGTCATTCAAAGGGGATCCAGTCTCTGTCTGCCTGTGATGACACGATAGACAAGCCTTGTTGCTTCACTACAGATGGTTTGCACCTGTCACCCCTATGCTTCTGAATACTGGCCAAGGCTCGTGCTGTCCCCATATTACCTTTTTTAGGCAAGGCTCAAAGGTTCATAGGTAGGTACTAGTCTAGTGGCCCTGGGGCCTATACAAGGCCAGCCAAAAAGGTACCCTGGCCTTTGCCACCCAAGAAATTTATTTTCCTGTGCCACTGTCGTGCAGACACAGAAGTGATCCCCAGGGTGAATTTCCTATTTCCCATCCAATAATCAAGATTTCCTTGAAGAGTGCTAATGAGGAGCTTTGTTTGATATAGATAGGTAGTTTACTCTGGAGTATATGAAGTCTGTGGGACAGGAATCTATCCCTCCAGCATGTTCTGTTTATTGTGGTGACAAGGTTTAGGTCCCTAGAGCGTGTAGGTTCATAGGTTCATAGGTAGGTACTAGGCTATCTGCCCAAGGGCATTTACAAGCCTAGCCAGAATGTGTTGGCTTTCGCCTCCCTTTTAAATTAGTTTCCTGGGCCTCTGTCTAGTAGGTCCACTGAAGTGATCCCAGGGGTAAATTTACAATTTCCCATCCACTCATCAAGATTCCTCTTGAAGAGAGTCTTCAAGGGGCTCTGCCTAACATCAACTGGGATGCTATTCCAGAGTGAGGGAAGTCTCTGGGACAGGAATCCATCCCTTCAGCACATCCTGTTTATTGCTTTGCTGAGGTTTAATTCACTAGAGCGTGTGGCTCTAAGAGTTTTGTTTTACTTGAGGTGGAGCATGTCCATTAATTTTGGGTTGGACATGGCCTTATACGTCAGGCATAGATGACATCTGAGCAGGCAGTAAGCAACCGTGTAGAGCTGGAGTTTCTTTAGTTGAGCTGCATAGGGCATCTCTTTGAGGCCCATGATCCTCTTGGTGAAGTACTTCTGTGGTCTTACCAGCTGTTGCATGTGGCAATTAAGGTACATACCAAATGGGGCATTGTACTCTATTATGGGCCTAATGAATGATGAGTAGAGGGGCACAATGACCTCTCTTGATCTAGAGGTGAACCCTTTCGTGATTAGGTGGGCTACATAGAAGGAATAACTAACCACTTTGCCAATGTGATTATCAAAGGAGAGGTTACTATCTACCTGGGTCCCCAGGTCCCTAATTAAATTTTCCATACCTAGTGGATTACCACCTATGTGGTAATTTGTGGGCACTTTGTTTTCTCCAAAGGGGATGACTATGTATTTTTTGCCATTCAGCTTGAGGCCAAGGTTCTGACACCAGGTATCTGTCTCTGTAAGACCTTTCTGGAGGATGTCTGTGTCAGCCAGAGAGTTGATTATGGCCCCAGTTTACAGTTATCTGGTAACTTGGTCAGCGATAGTCCTCCCATGCTTGCCTGTACCTCAGAGATGTATATACTGAACAGGAGGGGTCCCAGGACCGAGACCTGTGGGATGCCACTTGTGACCGGATTAAAGTCGGACATGGCACCTGCAACTCTGACCATGTGTGTTCTATCCGTGAGCCAGTTGGCCACCCATCTCATGACAAAGGGGTTAATGTTCAAGCTGGTAAGCTTGTCTTTGATGCCAGAGTGGGGAATGGTGTCAAAGGCCTTAGTGAGGTCCAGGTAGACTGTGTGGACTACCTTCCCTTCATCTATGACCTTGGTAACTGTTTCAAAGAAGTCAACTAGGTTTAGGAGGCAGGATCTGCCTTTAACAAAGTCAAATTGGGTAGAGTCCAGTATCTGGAGGTTCCCAATGTCTATGTTTATGAGTTCCATGATAATTCACTCCATAGCTTTGCAGACCAGGCTGGTCAGGCTTATAGAGCGATAGTTCCTAGTTTCTGTTGTGGCACCACCTTTGTGGAGCAGGATGACTGTTGCTGTACACCATTCTTTGGGTACATAGACTGTGGTAAGGTTGAGTCTGAACAGTGAATGTAGGTGAGGGTTTAGTTCCTTTTGGAGCTTGTGTAAGATGCAGCCTAGGACACCATCCAGTCCCATTGATGCTGTGTTCTTAGCTTTGGAGAGGGCTGTTTTTACCTGCATGTCCATGAAGTCTGGGGCTCTGCATTCTGCTGGGATGGACACGGGCCCTTTTGGGGGTGAGGGGGGGTGAAGTTTGCACTGAACTTGTCCACCAGGATGTTGGCAACGTCAGTTGGTTCAGTGTATTTTTTGCCATTTTGCAGTAGCTGAAAGCATATCTGAGAGTTGCCACCTAAATGTTTGATATAGCTAAAGAAGGCTTTGTGGTTATCTTTAGATTCCTTGGCAATTTTTCTTTAGAAACTGAACTTGGATTATTTTATGAGCAATCGTAGCTTCTTGCTAATAATGATCAGTGATGCCTTTCCTTTTTGGAATTTTGCTCTATCATGTGTTAGTTTCCTCCTTCTGTTGTATAGCTTATTTATGGGCAAGGACCACCAGATTGGTTTCTTCTTTTTGGAGGAGTGAGTCTTGGTTTTAATTGGGATGGCTCAATCCATGCATCCCTGTAGATGCTCATAGAATGCACTTGTAAAGGATTGTGCAGATTGGATAGCATTATCCTGTAGCAAGGGGGCTTTGAAACTTTCCACTTCGGTCTTGAGAAGTGTGAAGTTTGCTTTTGAAAAGTTTTTCACAGTGGTTTTGTTGACTGGGGGGGGGGGAGTCGGGATGTGGATGTCCAGTGTGATTACTTCATGATCTGATATTACCAGCAAGGGGTTTACCTCTGGTGTGGAACACTGATCCCCCATGTTGGTGATGATCAGGTCCAGTATGTTGTCACCTCTAGTGGGCATGGTGACCAGCTGTTCCAGGCCGTTTGAGTTTATAAACTCTAGGAAGCATTGGGCAAAGGACTTTGTACTCGAGTAATTCTCCCAGTCAATGTTTGTGTAGTTGAAATCTCCTCATATCATGGTGTTTGGTAGGTCCTTTATATTTCCCAGTGTTCTCAGGAATACTGAGTGAGGGTCCTGAGACAAGGTATGTGATCTATAGCAGGCTGTGATCGGATAAGCAGCTTTGCCCAATGTTAGTTGCACTTGCATGGTCTCCAAGGCCTCATGCTGTGCCACTAACCTGGAGGTGTGGGTATCCTTTATGAAAATGGATACACCCCCTCCTTTAGTATTTCAGTCTGGGTTTTGGGGCCGACGCTTGGAGGGATTGGGATTTCTTTAAGTGGAGCATGTCCAACAGCTCTGTGTTTGACATAGCTTTGTATGTTAGGCAGAGATGAGTAGGCGATATGCGACAGAGTAAAGCTGTAGTGTTTTGAGACGGTCTGTGTATGGTATGTATTTGAGGCTGCTAATCCTCTTTGTGAGGTATTTCTGCAGGCTTTCCAGTTGTTGTAGATGTCTTGTGAGGTACATAGCAAAAGGGGCATTGTAGTCTATAATGGATCTAATGAGTGATGAGTAGAGGGGAACAATGACCTCTTTTATTCTGCATGAGACACCTTTTGTGATGAGGTGTGCCCCGCAGAAGGATTACCTGACTGCTGTGGCGATGTGATTATCAAAGGAGAGTCTACTGTCCACCTGTGTCCCAAGGTATCTTATCACACTTTCGGTGTTAAGTATACTACCACCTATGTTGTAGTTCATGGATACAGTGTTTTTACCAAAGTGGATGACAATGCACTTTTTGGCATTGAGCTTGAGGCCATGGCTTTGACACCAGGCATCCATCTCAGTGAGGCCCTTTTGTAGGATGTCCACATTGTTAGTAGTCTCGATTATGGCTCCTAGTTTACAGTCATCTGGGAACTTCATTAGCCAGAGACCTTCCATGTTAACCTGTACTTCAGGGAAGTAGATACCAAACAGGACAGGACCCAGGACTGAACCCTGTGGTACTCCACTTGTCACTGGTCCAAAGTCGGACTTGGAGTCTGCTACTTTCACAGGGTGGGTTGTGTCAGTCACCCAGTTGGCAATCCATCTTGTGACATAGGGATTTATACCTAGTTTAGTGGGTTTACCCATAATTCCAGAGTGGGGGATGGTGTCAAAAGCTGTGGCACGATCTAGATAGTCTGTGTGAACCACTTTACCCTTGTCTACGGCTTTGGTGACTGCTTCAAAGAAGTCTATCAAGTTTAGGAGACATGATCTGCCTTTTACAAACCCAAAATGGTTGTGGTCCAGAGTTTGGAGATTACCAATGTCTTTGTTTATAAGTTGCATGATGATATGTTCCATGGCCTTGCAGACCAGGTTAATCAGGCTAATGGGGAGCTAGTTCCCGGGGTCCGTGGTGGCTCCCCCCTTGTGTAGTGGGATAACCATCGCTGTGCACCATTCAGCAGGCACAAAGCCTGAGGTGAGGCTATGACTGAACATGGTATGTAGGTGTGGTGCCAGTTCATTTTATGGTTCATGTAGAACGCAGCCTGGGATGTAATCTGGTCCCATGGATGCTGTGTTCCTGGCTTTGGAGAGTGGTTTGTACCTGTGCAGCCATGATGACAGCAACTTTGCATTCTTCCGGTATAGAGATGTGCTCTTTTATGGGTGAGAGAGGGGTAAAGTTAGCACTGATCCTATCTGCCAGGCTGTTGGCAATATCATTTGGGTCTGTATATTTAGTGCCATTGTGCTGTAACTCAGAGCAGATCTGAGTGTTGCCATTGAGTTTCTTGACATAGCTATAGAATGCTTTGTGGTTGTCTTTAGAATCGGTGTTGACTTTATTTTCGTAACTAGCTTTGGAAGATTTTATCAAGGATCGCAGCTTCTTCTTGAGGCTGACCAGGGAGCTCCTACACTCATGGGATTTTACCCTCTTTTGCAACAGTTTCTTCCTTCTGTTGTGCAGTTTGTTTATGGCAGGGGACCACCACATTGGCTTCCTTTTCTTGGAGGATAGTGTCTTGGTTCTGTTTGGGATAGCACGATGCATACACTCATGTAAGTGCTTATAAAGTGCAATTGTGAAGGATTCAGTGGTCTTAACAGTATTGTCCATCTGCATGGGTGTCCTGAAGTTCAGCACTTCTGTCTTAAGAAGCATGAAGTTGGCTTTGGAGACATTTCTTAACATGGTTTCCTTAATGGGGTGGGGGGTCCAGAATGTGGATATGTAGGGTAATTAGCTTATGGTCAGATGGGACCAATGAGCCATTGACTTCAGGTGTGGAACACCGGTCACTCAGGACCAAACCCCATAACCAATACAAATAACCACAAAGCTAGCTAAATGCTACTCATTGCCAGAAGTCTCAGCCTCCAGATGCACACACTTGAAGCACATCTCAGTATGGAGAATATTGATATCTGTGCAGTAACAGAAACCTAGTTCAAGGCTCCACAGAGCACATCAGCACTACCAGGATACTACTCATTCCATACCTTCCAGCATCAGGACCTGGATCATAGCACATAGGCATAGGGTGGGGATGTATCCATATTCATCAAGGATACCTACACCTCTCTCTACATGCTCTGTACAGGATATGTGACCATTGAATGTTGCACAGCAACATTCTTCACACTCCACAGGGGTGGGGCCACAAAAAACCCTTGGCATTCATGCTCTATGAGCCTGACGAGTCTGCTCTTTAAGGCAGTGGAGCCAATCATAATGGAAGTCAACAATAAAGAGATTGTGAACCTTCACACAGTTGAGCACACCCAGTTTGGCTTCATCATATGCACATCACTCCTCCTGAACTGGGTGGATTTCTTTGAGACCGTTACCCAGGCTACAGATGACTGAAATGAACTCAACACAGCCTACCTATACCTCATTACAGCCTTTGACACCATTCCCCAGTCAGGTATCATAGATGAACTCACCAACCTGGGCATGAATCCATACATCACAAGATGGATTGCAAACTGACTCACAGATAGATTCTACAAACTAAGAGTTGCTGGCTACATGTCAGACTCTACACCAATAACAACTGGTGGCCCCCAGGGTTCAGTCCTGGGGTCCCTCCTATTTGGTATAGACTTCTCAAATGTACATGCCAACACAGGAGGGTTGTGGTTGACTACGTTTGCTGGGAACTGTAAAGTGTTTGCCATAATAGATTCCCTGGATGACACAAATATTCTCCAGAAGGAACTCTATGAGACAGATGTGTGGTGTCAGAATCATGGCCTTAAGCTCAATGTGGAGGAATGCATAGTGATCCCCTTTGGTGAAAACAAAGTACACACAAACTACCACATAGATGTTACCCCCTTAAAACTGACAAGGTAATAAGGGATCTGGGGACACAAGTAGATAGTCATCTTTCCTTTGACAACCATGTTGCCAAAGTGATTGGGAAATCCTATGTGGCCCACCTAATCAACAAAGGGTTTGCATCAGGATCCGAAGAGGTAGTGGTGGCCCTCTACTCTTAAGTCATCAGACCCATCATTGAGTACAATGCACCATTTTGGATGTATTCGACTACGCATATCCAGCAGCTGTAGAGACCACATATGTACCTCACCAAGAGGATTACTGGCTTCAAACAGTTGTGTTATGCAACACAACTGGCAAAACTAAATCTGTTCTTCGTTGCGTACCACCTACTCAGAGGCATGTCCAACACATAACTGCTGAGCGTGCTCCATCTACAGATAACAAAATTGAGTCGCCCTACACACTCCAGGGATATGAACCTCATCACAACAATGAATACAACATGCTGGTGGGATAGAGTACCATCCCAGACACTTGCCTTACTGTGGAACAGAGTCCCGATGTACATCAGACAGAGCCCCTTGCTGACACTCTTTAATAGGAACCTTGATGAGTGGATGGGAAGCAGACAATTCACGCCAGGCATCACATCAGCAGCCCCACTAGAAAGGGGCTTAGGGTACTAACTATTAGAACTAGGGCTTGGAAGACTACCCAGTGGGGTGGTGAAAGCTGCACAACTTGCCTAGGCTAACATATGCCTTATTGAAGATAGTCTACTACATACCTATGAACCTATGTGACAGGTACATGTCTACAGATAGTAGATATGTACTTCATTGTACCATCATGTTGTACAGCAGGCACATGGACCACATACACTGTAATGCTTACAGATACTGGTAGCTGTTTTGTACACTGGGTGAGATGTGCACCTCATGTCTTTTGTGCCATTGGGATGTGTGCTGGGTGGGACAGTCCTGGATGGCTCCCTGTCATGGTCACCCTCTTACACACATCTCTGTCCATCCATCTTTGGCTTATTACACTGTGTTCCCCATATATATATATATATATACATAGGTAGGTAATAGGCTATCTGCCTGAAGGCATATATTAGTATGGCCAGAGTGTGCAGCTATCACCACCCATGGAGTTAGTTCCCTAGGCCTCTGTGTAGTAGAGCCGATGAAGTGATCCATGGTGTGACAGTTCAGTTTCACATACACTCATCAAGGCTCCTCTGGAAGAGTGTCAGTGAGGGACTCAGCTTAATGTAGATTGGGAGGGAGCCTGTTCCAAAGAAAGGGAAGTCTGTGAGCTATTAATGCATCCCTCCAACATGTTCTATTTACTGTTGTGATAATGATATCCCTAGAGCATGTAGTACAGTGAGCTTGGGTTTACTTCAGATAGCACATGTACATCCGTTCTGCATTGGCCATGGACCTGTCTGTTTGGCAGAGATCACCTGAGTAGACAGTATGCAACAGAGTACAGATTGAGTTAAATTCAGTCTTGTTGCATGGGGCAACTGTTTGAGGCCAGTAATGCTCTTGTTGAGGTAAGTCACCGAGGTACGTCAGTGGTCTTTCCAAATGCTGAAGGTGCCTAGTGAGATTCATCGCAAGTGTGTTGTGGTACTCTATGATGGGTCTGATGACTGATGAGTAGAGGGAACTGCCTTTGACCTACATGCAAAGACCTTGGCAGTTTGTGGGAACATATAGCATAATTTTCTAACCACTTTGTGAATGTGTTTCTGGAAGTAGTGATGACTATCCACATGTGTCCATAGATCCTTTATTATTACCTCCATATTTAGGGTGTTGGCACCTATGTGGTATTTGTATGACTGTAGCTCAAGCCCATAAGTTTGACACCACATCTGTCTGATTGAGACCTTTTTTAAGGATGTCTCTGTTGTCCTAGACAGATTATGACAACCTTTTTGCAGTCATCCACAAACCTTGCTAAACATAGCCCTCGTGTTTGACTGCATTTCTGAAGTATACACCAGACAGGAGGAGTCCCAGGACTGAGCCATGGGGGACAGCAGTTGTTATCAGCTTGAACAGGAGACCACAATTCTTACCTTGTGGGATCTATCTGTGCCCCAGTTGGCAATCCATCAGATGACATATGTGTTTATGCACAGGTTGTTGATTTTGTGGATACGACGTGTGTGGGATGTTGGAAAAGGGCTTTTCAAGGTCTATGTAGGCCGTGTGTAGCTCATTTCATTGATGCATGTCCTGGGTGACTGCCTTGAAAACTGTCTAGCAGGTTTAGGAACCATGATCTGCCCCTGATCAAACCAAAATGGGTAGGGTTGGGTGTTTGTAGGCTCTCAATAGCTCTGTTTATGAGTTCCATAATGATGGACTCCATGGCCTTGCAAAGCAGGCTTATTAGGCTTATAAGACAACAGTACCTATGGTCTGTTCTGCACCAACACTCATGGAGTGTACCAAACATTGCTGTAACCCATTCAACAGTTTCATATCCTGTACAGATGGTGAGTCTCAACAGACTGTTCAGGTGAAGGGTCTGTTTGTTTTGGAGTTCACATATGACACAGCCAGGGAAACCATGTTATCCCATACAAGCCATGTTTTTAGGTTTGGAAAAAGCTGTTTAACCATTCTATATGTGATTTCTGGGTTTTCACAATCTTCAGGTATGATAATAGGCCCTTCTGTCAGAGAGAAGGGGGTAAATATGTATGAACCTGTCTGACAAGATGTTGGCAATGTCAGTCATGTACATGTATTCATTTACAGTTTGCACTGACTCAGAACATATATGAGTTTACATTGATATTTATGACATAGCGAAAAAAAGCTTCATGGTTCTCTATGGACTCTTTGACTATGGCTTGGATAATGCTAGGAGTGCTCATTGTTTCTTGATGATACTGATCGGAGTATTATTGATCTTCTTTGGTTTTTCACTTTCTTTGAACAACTTAAGTACTTGGAGTACATAGTTTGATTATGACAGGTGTCCAATATATTATATGGGTCTGTTTTCATATCAGTGTGTGCACAAGGCAGGATTGGTGAATAGTGACAAGTGTCATATGGTCATGGCCTATGCATACAATACACTCACAACACACCTAGTATGATAAGCCTGCTGAGGTTAGCAAATGTGAAAAAACCTTTGTGCAAACTGTCAGCAAGTAATGTCTGTGTTGCACCCTGTAACTCCATATTGCTTGCTGAAGTGTAAAGATGTACTTAGTTTGGATTAAGAACACCGCACTTGCCAACTGTGTGCATCTCCCTGGGGAGAAACAACCTTTTTGGAGACTACTCAAACACCTTAAAAGTGGTATATTCATCTTTGTCAAGTCTGATGATGTCACCATCCTACAAATAAACCTGTGGAAAGGTGAAATCCCAGTAATGTGTATAGCGCGTTGTGTAAATGTGTACTGCTGTAGTATCATAATGTAATTAGGTAGGGGTTTGAATCCTGCACTTGCTAACTGTGTGTGTGTATGTGTCTCTCCCTGGGGAGGAGCAACCTTTTTGGAGACTACTCAAACACCTTAAAAGTGGTATACTCATCTTTGTCAAGTCTGATGATGTCACCATCCTACAAATATACCTGTGGAAAGGTGAAATCCCAGTAATGTGTATAGTGTGTTGTGTAAATGTGTACTGCTATAGTATCATAATGTAGTTAGGTAGGGGTTTGAATCCTGCACTTGCCAACTGTGTGTGTGTGTCCCTGGGGAGGGGTAACCTTTTTGGAGATTACTCAAACACTTTAAAAGTGGTATACTCATCTTTGTCAAGTCCGATGATGTCACCATCCTACAAATATATCTGTGGAAAGGTGAAATTTCAGTAATGTGTATAGCACATCGTGTAAATGCGTACTACTGTAGTATCGTAATGTAGTTAGGTAGGGGTTTGAATCCTGCACTTGCCCATTGTGTGTGTCTCCCTTGGGAGGAGTAACCTTTTTGAAGACTACTCAAATAACTTAAAAGTGGTATACTCATCTTTGTCAAGTCCGATGATGTCACCATCTAACAAATATACCTGTGGAAAGGTGAAATCCCAATAATGCGTATAGTACATTGTGTAAATGCGTACTGCTGTAGTATCATAATGTAATTAGGTAGGGGTTTGAATCCTGCACTTGCCAACTGTGTGCGTGTGTGTCTCCCTGGGGAAGAGCAACCTTTTGGGAGACTACTCAAGCACCTTAAAAGTGGTATACTCATCTTTGTCAAGTCCGATGATGTCACCATCCTACAAATATACCTGTCAAAAGGTGAAATCCCAGTAATGTGTATAGCGCAACATGTAAATATGTACTGCTGTAATATCATAATGTAGTTAGGAAAGAGTTTGAATCTCGCACTTGATGACTGTGTGTGTGTGTGTCTGTGCTCCAGGTGTATGACCCCATTGGCCAATGTAGAGTGGGTTTTGATTTTTATAGTGTATGACATATCACAATGACAACTGTATGTGCATTACACATGTAAGGTAGCTGTGGGGCAAATCCATATACATACATGTGACCTCAAGTATTTCATAGGTGGGTACTCTGCTTTCTCCATGAACGCATGTGTTATCTTTGCCAGAGCATGCTGGCACTTTCCAGACCTTAGGTCACTTCTGTATGCTTGTGACAAGCTTAGCCACTGCAGTGATCCCTGGGCTATGGCTTCCGTTTCACATCCACTCATCACGGTTTCTATTGAAGAGTGTGAGTGAGGGTTTATGCTTGAGGTATATTTGAAACCTGTTCCAAAGCAAGCAAAGTCTGGCAAAGATGACTAATCATTATAGGTGTGCAACAACCTCTGTGGATCTGCATGCAAATCCTTTATTGCTTATGTGCTCCACAGAGGGATTTCCAAAACCCTTTGGTAACGTGATTATCAAAGGAGAGCTGACTTAACACATGGCGCTATGTATACATTACTACCTGTTCCACATTTTGGGGGCTACTACCTATGTGGTAATCTGGGGATACTTTGTTTTCTAAAAGTGGATAACTATGCTTTCTTAGGCTTATAGCTTTACAACATGAGTTTGACACCAGGTATCAATCTGTATGATACCCTTTTGGAGGATGTGTGTGTCATCTGGAGAATAAAGTATAGCCCACAGTATGCATTTTCATCAAACGTGGGAGACATATCCCAACTGTGTTTGCTTGTACCTAGGAAAGCTATATGCCAAACAGGAGTGGTCCCAGGACTGAGTACAGATGAATACTTGTTACTGGCATAAAATAGTACATGGAGGCTGCAAATGTTACTGTATGTCCTACATCTGTGCGTCAGTTGTCAAGCCATCATCTAACAATCGTTTATGGTCAGTCTGTTGAGGTTATGTCTAATACCAGTATGTGGGATGGGTATGATTTGCTGGTGAGCTATAGCTTGGCTGTGTTGACCTCCCCTCCCTCACCTATAGCCTTGTTGACTGGTCTGGAAATGTGGCCCTTGTATAATGACAGGGTGGTGAAATCTGCATTCAAACTGTCTGACAAGAAATTGGTAATGTCAGTCAGATAAGTGTACTTTGTGACCATTTACATTAACTGTGACCCAATCTGAGATTTCCCCTGTAGATTATGAACAACAGTAAAGACAGCTTTAGTGTTGTCTTTGGAATCGTTGCCATTTTGTATTTTGTAGCTTGCCTTGTATGTTTATTGAGGGAATGAATTTTCCAAATGATACTGACCAGAGAGGTTATCCCTTCTTGGTATGTAACTCGTTTTTGGTATAACATCACACCTTCTATTATATATTTAGTTTCTGGCAGGGGTCCACGAGACTAATGCACTTTTACTGTATAAGTGAGAATTTCTTGTGTTTGTGATAGCACAGTCCATGCAACCCTGTAGGTGAACAGAGTGCATTAATACAGGATTATGCAGCTGGGACACTGTTAACCTTAGTAATGCAAACCAATGACAGATAGGAACAACAGCATCACCCACAGCACAGTGTCAACCCGTGCCATACACACACATGCGTACTCAAGTTCCAAAACGTGTGTAGTACAATGCATACTGGCCACCAATAGAAACTATGGAGTGTTAACACTGGCCAATACAGGGCATGTCACCCTGCCCATGTGTCCAATATGCACGTACATGCAGACAGTGCAACTCCACCATGTTCACAAATGTACACCTGCAAACCTGTGCTACACATACCCCACACTTACTGTCCACTGTATAATACATGCTGACACAACTACACACATCAGCTAAGTGGCACATGGGCAAACAAGACACAATTGGAATAAACACAGGTGGAAACAATACAGCATTGCTAATTACAGCTTTAATGCATCATGCCTGCTCAGCTACACCTTCAAGGATATCATTACACTTTACTGCTGACAACATGCTACACATTCAACCATTGCTGTACTTTATCAAAGTCACCCTGTGCATCAGCACCATGTTAGCCTGTTCCTGCATCAATGTTACAGATGACAGGAAGTGGCACAGGTTTCATCATATGCACAGGGTGTGTTGTTGGTTTGCCAGAGGCCTACACAGAGCCATACAATCGACATGTGTGTGAGTGTGTGTGTCAGGGCCATGAGTACTGTTATGGGCCAATGTTGATGTAATGTGTGCGAGTATGTGTTTGCCTTAGGTTTCTGGTTTATGTGTGTGTCTGCATGCACACAGTTCCACCATGTGGCTGCCATATACAGGGATTTGTGGGACAGCTACAGACTGTACCTGGCAGGCTTTGCAGATCACCATCTCTGGCCATGGATATGGAACCTGTGCCTGGCAGGGGTGCTACAGACAATATCGTATCAGGTACTAATCCAGACTGGGTACTATCCTCAGAGGTTGACATATGTCCACTGGATCCAGGTCCCTGCTGGGACTGGCCAGAGCTATGTGCATGTGGTCTTCTAGGACGGTCTATGGACAGCCCCTCCAACATTGCTGGGGCTGGTAGTGGCACTATGGGAGCGGCTGTGACTTGCTGGACATCCACAGCGACCTCCAGCTGCTGATGTTGCTGGCATACATCCACATCAATGTCTCAACTGTCCCGCACTGTCCTGACACATGGACATGACATTGTGTAGGACATCCAATGTCTCACCCCAACGTCTATCAATGACCTCAGTGTAATTACGTATGGCACCTGCTAGGTCACGGATACTGTCATTTACAGAGGTGTTATGAGCCCTCTGTGCCATTAGTCCCTGTCTGGTGTACCGCTCCATTCGTGCCTGTGCCTCCATGACAGCATGGAACATGCGTGTGGTTGAAAGAGTTGTGGCACGTCTGCCAGGGGCATGATGACCAGCAGTGCTCTGACGAGAACCCCTGGGCATCTGCCTATGTGGTACCATTCCAGACATCTGGCTATGGCTGCTGTGTCCTGATACATGTGCCATAGATACCACACTGTACTGGCCAGTGCCAACCGTACACTGTCCCTCAGCTAAGGGCAATGGTGATGATGGATGTACAGGCAGTATGACTGTGTGCATGGATGGAGTGGAGACTTGTGTACTATCAATTGGTGGCCCAGCAACAGACCCTGACAAACCTGCATGTGCCTCAACACACCTATCCTCATGATCACTGTCTGTCTCAGTGACATCAGGTTCCCTCCTGTACTGAACCAGCCCCACCTCAACACCTGTGAGCGGAAAACAGGAAACACATTTTAAGACCTGAACATGATGTCAGACCACATGCACATGCACATACGCGCACATGTGCACACGCACATGCACACATGCACATGCACACACACAAATACACTCCTCCCTAAAGCAAACACACACACACAAAACACCAGCAATCTCAGAACATACACAATAGCAGGTGATGGTGGGGTACAGCATCACAAGCAAAACAGTCATATCACACATGTCAGCATGCAGGACATGTCTTGCTCAACAGCATGCAGTGCAAGTGTAGACAGTCCTTGTTACTAACACTATACATGGCTTTGATGCATGTGTTTTATTATTAGGTGATTGGCCTCCCCCTGGAACACAATGCATACATGGACACATTATTGCTGTGCAAGTATTCAAAACTCTGTAATGTACTGTGCACCATAACTCACAGGTCTATATACCATGGCTGGATGTGTATCTGTGTGTCAGATAGGTATCCAATGCTGATTACAGCCTCTGTGTCTTTAGCAAATAATTGTGGACACAGTTTTAGCACATGCATGATGATTATTCACACAACATCATCAGTGGTGCATGTATAATTGATGGAATACCATTTGTCCACATACCCAATGTACAGTAGTTATGGTGAGTGTAGATCATATTGTGAACATGCCAATATCATCCATGACATGTCATGCTAAAACACAACTGCATATTTAAACATCACACATACCCAATGTGTGTCATATGACCTAGCCACTCAATAGCATCACAAGACATATATGTGTTAGGTGTACAAATGGTGATTGGTATGCATAATGTTTAGAGGTGCATATGTTTGCACACACACAACATTGAGGTGTATAGCAATGAAAGCTATGTGTAGTACTGTGGTTACAATAACTGGATGGAGTATAGTACCATAGGCCATCATCATGAAGCATCATGTGGTCACTTAAGGCTACAAATGTTTCCCAAACCAGCACTAATCATGCTGTACCGGAACTGTACTACCTTGGCTACATTCACCATTTCACAACCAGTTGTTACATGGGTTTGTAAGGAGGCCAATAAGGAGCATTCCCTGACATGAATGTGTAGTGTGTTGCAGAGTGTTTAAATGCTCCATGATAGGCCTCTACCCCTCAGGTATATTATGTGTAATGTGTGGATGAGATCCCATTTTATTTT
>NC_056725.1:1956849112-1957014112 GCF_019279795.1 Protopterus annectens
TACAACAGGTAGAAATGTAAATAACCCTATTAGTGTTGCAATTGCAATGGCCAGGACATTTTATAGTTCTGTAAAAATTCATAACTGTCACATATGGACCATTGTTAATGAACTTGCATACACTGCAAGAACCACATTTACTCATATTTGAACATTTGTAGGGCCCATTGTTGGAGTTGTCTCTTTCAAACAACTCCTTCAAATTCGGCCCCCTACTGTATGTAATAAGAGGTGTGTTCCCTATAATCTGTGTGGTTTCCTTATCCATCGTGTATTGCCAAGTTTCTCTCAAAATATTGACAATTGTGTCAGAGTGGCCGTTAAAAGGCAGTATCATGGCTCTCTTGTGTTTCTCATGGACAAGGGAAAAATTATCATTGCTCAGGTCATAGTTAACCTTGGGTAGGCCTCCTTGTAATATCGGCCTAAATGTTAAGTGTCTTTTAACATCAACTTCCTCCTTAATTCTATCTAAAAGGTCTGAGGGGTAATCTCTTTGTCTGAACATATCCATTAGGACTTTCGTTTCCATTACATAGTGGTGTTCAGTACTGATAAGTCTGGACAGTCTTACCATCTGACCCTTGAAAACGTTTCTTTTTTCAAACAATGGGTGACAACTCTGAAAGTGTAGAAAATTATTTGAGTAAGTTTCTTTATGAAAAATATTTGACTCAATAATTAATTCACCTTGTTCTTCTTTAGTTTGCAATAGAATATCTAAATAATTACAAGTATGACCATGTACCTTAAATGTAAATCTCAAAAAATGTGTGGTGTTGTTAAGGTAATCAATGAAAGTGGGAATCATTTCTATTGGGCCCCTCCAAAAAATCAATATGTCGTCCAAATATCTAAGATATAGTTTCACATGTTGCATAAATGATGATGAAAAAACCTTGTCTAATTCCCATTGTGCCAATACCAAATTGATAGGTTGGTTACAAAGGGTGGGATTTTTTGAATTTATTTATAATAGTTGGTTGGTTAACAACAGTTTTACCACTCTGATGATGCCTGATATTTTATTTTATTTTACTTCATCTTGTCACCTGAATAAAACGTTTTTTTAGCCTGTTCATAATTGCGCTGGAGTTATTTAAATGGCCATTACTTGGAGCTGCATTGGATTATTTACTGGTTTGCTGTTGATTTCCCTAGTGTGTACAAGGTCCCGGGTTCGAGACTGACAGAGGTGTTTTATTTTGCTGTTGAGCAGAACAAGGGCCCTCACATACAGAGTGACTAAGGCACTTTTAAGCAGTTGTAAGCAGGTTTGCACGATGCTTAGCAATGCTTAGCTAAGCGCAAACAAGCGCACACTCACGCAAACATGCTAACTACTGCTTAATAGTGCTTACTCCCACTAACCCCCGTGCCCATTTCTTTGAAAGAAAAGAAAATGGGGAGATAGGAAAGTGGTGAAAAAAGGGGCATAAAGAGGGAAAGACAGTAGGGAAAATAGCTCGGGATGTGCAGGACGGGTGTAGGGAAGGTCCATAGCTGCCCATTTCTTTAACAGCAACAGCTGTGCATATGGAATAAATTTGGAGGTAAATATGAAACCTTCAACCCCAGAGAGAGGGGTGAGGACAACAAAGTATGTTGTAATGTCACTTAAATTACATTTTATGTGTCCAGAGGACATGTGTGCAAAATGGGCAGCTATGCATGGGGCGTAATTTTTTTTTTGGGAGCAGATTGCCCCCTTTTTTTTTTTCAGGTGAGAGTGGAATGTGGGGTAGGGGAAGTAGGTATATTTGGGGAGGTAGGTTGGGGAGGTAAACAGACAAGACAAACAAGATGCATACAGGGGTGGAATATGTGGTGGGTGAACACCATTGACGGGGAGGGATGTTTGGAAATCGCAAGCCCATGAGCCCACAGATGGCAACAGTGGAACTGAGATCCCCACCCATGGGCAGTCACCACTGCACCTTCACAGCCCAGAGGGTGGCTGTGTGCTGGGGGCTGTGTAGGAGGGGCAGGCTGACCCGGGAGTTGCACCACTCATGCCTCAAGCTGGCATAGAGGTTGTGCAACAGAACACTCAATCACTCTACGCACCACAGCCCGGACTGTTCGAAGGGTGATAAGTGGCCCTCCTCCACCCATGCTTGCACGGGGGTGCCAAGCCCCATCCCCTGCAGCACTTCCACCTGAAGGTGACACAGGGCCAACGGAGGAGGAGGTCCCAGGCTGGGCACCAGACCTGCTGGTGCCAGGTGCCATGGCCAGCTGAGGTGGGTCCGCTGGGACCGGCCTTCCCATACGAACTAGGTTTTGGAGAATTTAATAAAGATATGGGTTAGTAACAGTCAACAGCATTCCCAGTTAGTTATAACATCATGCAGAAGTATTCCCATTAACCCAACACACCAGAGTTTCAACAGTTGAAAAGCAAGCATAACACATGCATGTATAGAACAATAGTGACATTACAACAGCATGCAGGTTTAATTGATGGCAACAGGCCACCAATACTGTGGTATTTGAACAGGGCACATGCATAGAAATTAATACAAATATTTATAAACCAATAGGACATATGTCCCAACAAATGTTTTGAGATTAGACATACCCATTGAGGTGTGGAATTGCATTTTTATGCACATACAGTAGGGTGGAAAATATAGCTCAATTAACAACTTATATATCCTTCTAGTTTACACTACATTCCCATTAACTGCTGTTATATGTCCCTTACATGTATTATTACACTACCCAATGTCCTTCTATTGTGCAATTGGATTTTGCTAGATCATTATATACATGAGCTGTATCTGACATACAAACTGTCCAGGATGCAGATGTTACTGCTACATATTTTGAGAGTTGCTCACACACACTACTGCTGTGATGGTACACTGACAGCTCTACTTTCATATAATTATCTAGATATGTTCAGGTGAAATTATCATTTATATGTTAACAGCTCCCTACATTTCTGGCAGCACACTGACATTTCTGGGGAACACAATACCAAGCTACTCATGTGCCAGATTAACCTGTACATGCTGGGCATGAACCAACAGTTAAGGGCTGTAAATATACATAAAAGCTACTGGCACTCCCTTCATCCACTTTATATGAGTCTACCCAAGTGTGGGTTAACTAACGCTGCTTAATACAACAGTACTATTTCTAAAATGCAACAGTACAACAACATATCAAAGAAAATCACAGAGATGCACTCCAGGAATTATACCTTTATTAAATAATTATTACATCTTTATTTATTGGATTAAAACACTTTATTTGAAGGCTCTCTCATTTATTTTATATAACAGTACATGCAGAATAATTATTAAAGAATTATTATACCTTTATTTATTGGGTTAAAACACTTTTTTGAAGGCTCTCTTCATTTATTTTATATAACAGTACATGCAGAATAATTACTAACCTGCCTGGTGACACAGCCTTTGCAGCCTATCTTCATGGGCTTGCTGATTCATAGCCTGGATACCTGCAGCTGTGAAGTAAATGGAGTGATAATGAAACATACCTATCCATAGTATAGACAAGAATAGCAATTCTTAAATACTTAATACAATGGTTACTTGCTCAGTACTGGGGCATTTGCCATCCCATGGGCCTCCTGGATCCACTGGTCCAGTTGATCCTCTTTGCATCTCTTCTGGTTAGAGTAATGGTGCCTGACCTGCTCACCAGTCTGAGGAACGCCAGTGGCACTGGTGAGATCATGAGCTAGACAGTTCCAGGCCTCCGTTTTGTATTGTGTGCCCTGGTACTGGCCCCGCAGGAGTCTTTCCTCATGATTGTGGACAAGGAGTTAGACCATTACTTTGGTCTCCTCAATGCCCCAACATTGCGCTCGAAATAGAGTGCCTTCTCCAACCTCGGCCATGCTGACTACAGAAGGGAGCTACAACCAGTTATGGCAAGTATTCCCGCCTGTGGAGCTTAAATATGCCTCATTTCCCGCACTTATTTGTGATTGGCCAGTTTGGAAAAAACTCAGCTGTAGGCACACCTGCTTAGCTGATGTCAGCAATGTTTAATATTCCTTTGATAGATATGTGTCTGTTGAAAGTGCATGGTTATGAAGTGCTGTCATGGCTTAGTGGTTATGTACTGTGACTATAGTGCATAGTATCCCGAGTTCAAGCCCTGTCACTGTTTTTTATTTTCCTACTGGCCAGACCTCAATGGTTAAGATACAGTGAAGGAGGTGTGGCCGTGTTTAGCCGACTTTGCTCAACTTTGCCCGACTTTGCTCAGCATTGCTCGACGTTGTCTGATGTTGCTCGACGTTGCCCAATGTTTTGCTGGTTAGCGCGGTGCGCAGCTACACGCAAACATGTTCTGGTTGCGCTAGTTTGCGTGATGTGCAGCTCCACACAAAGACATTGTGCTAGTTAACGCAGTGCTCAGCTACAAGCAATTAAATATAAATATGCTCAATACTGGTAAAATGTGCTTAGCATTGCTTTACATTGCTTAAAATAATTTACTCATGCATCAGTATGCATAACCATTTCACCTTCCTCTATATATATATATATATATATATATATATATATATATATATAATTTGTTCACTACTACATATAACATTTTAATGCTTTTTACAAAACTTTAAATAATACATGTAAGGAAATATTTTTGTATATAGATTTCCAACAGAAAATGAAAAGTGTAGTGGTGGGACTCGAACCGAGAATGCCTCCTCTTTGTGCGAAGGCTCTAACCACTACACTATCGCTATTTCACTTAATTTGCATATATTTTTCTTATTATCCTCTTCGGTGTCTAAACTGCTAATGTAGCTAAGCAATGGGCAAACCCGTGCAAACACGCGCAAATACGGGCAGCTATATCGGAAATGAAAAGAAAATTTCTTTTACTTTTTATATTTGTACGGGGTTTACTATATGGGGGAGTTTAGTGTTAGAATGTACACATGTGATCGGACTCACTCATGTAACTAGACATTTCCCGTGTTTCAAACTTGCAGGGGTGTGGATTTTTGGACTGATCGGCAGTCAGACACGTCCCCCACACTCGTCCACGTTCCGTGTTAGTTTTAGAGTTGAGGCAGCACACCCTCATTAATATGCATGGTGTGCTGCCTTCTTACTCTTAGACTGGCTCTTCCATGTAAGACTAATTTAGTCTTACATGGAAGATTAGTGAATCCTGGGGAATAACTGTAAATTATGTACCCACACACGAATTGGTTCAGCAATATCCATATTTATGGTGGACACAATAACATGAAGTACTTAGGGGTATGGATTAAAAATGATTCCAATATGGCAGCTAAGGATATGTAGGAAGAGACTAAAAAGATAATACAAAAAAATGAGAAACTGGAAATTCTGTTATAGGGATATGGATAGTAAGATACAAGCAGTTAAAGTGTTTTTAATACATTTAGTCTTATACACAGGTTATGCATATTTTTATCAACCCGAGGAGAAGTTGTGGATAGCAATTAAAAAAGAGCTGAAGGATTTTATCAAGGCAAGAGTCAAGAGGGATAAGCTGATTCTTCCAACAGGACAAGGCAGATTGGGATTACCTGATTTAAAAGGGTATTTCTGAACTGCACAGTTAAGGCTGCTATACATAGTGTGATGACCCTCCACTGGACCAGTAATCTAGGAGCCTCACTCCTCACCACTGGCAACAGTGGGGGACATTCACTCAGAGGATAACAGGTATACACACACACACAACATTTCCAGATGCAGTTCTCTGCATCAAGTGAGTGCAATTTCCCTTAAGAGCACACAGAGACCACAGTCAGTCTGGAGGTGGTTTCTCTCTCTTTCTTCAGATCCCCAGTAAGACTCCCCACTGGCACAGCTATAGAGTTGAGATCTCAACTGAGTGACCAAGCCAAGACCTCAAGCATCCTCTCTGTCAAACCAGTGCTTCGTGTCCCTGCCCAAGTAGCTGACACACTCTTTGAGGTCTGATTTGCACACACACACCTGGGAAAGGCTGGCACAGGTTTACTAGCTATGTCCCCTATTGCCCAGACTATAAGGTAGTTTTCACTGCCACCAGTCACTCCTTATCAGCTACTTTAAGGGTCTTAACAAAGGGTGATCAATTTTACTGTGTAATATTAATATTAATAGAAATGGTAGTTTGACCAAGAACAAGACTATTCAAAGTGTTGACAAATAAATATGCAAATACTCTCAAAACTTAAATACCTCTACACAGATCAGCCACAATGAAAGGTTTAAATATATTTAATAATAAATAATAAAAGAATCAGACAATACTAAATATATATTCACAGTGACAGCAGAGTTCAAAATCACAGGAAATACTTACAACAACATTGAAGGACAGTCTCAAGGTTCCACATGGAACACATAGACCTCCAGAACACACACCAGCACTGCCTTCACATAAAAACACAAACCACACACCCACCTTCACTGAGGCTCTCAAAAAAATCTACCCAAACAGCAGAGACCTCCAAGGCAGAAACGCACTTGACCACCACAACACAACAATAATCACGAGACACATAACTTTCCTAAACAGTGTGCCACTCAACCAAAGACCCTAAGGCAAAACAGCATGCCCAACACACTAGTCATAGGTGACTCGATAGTGAGGCACACTGATGTTCCACTCACTAGGTTGAATAAGGAGAAAGTAACAGTCAGATGCCTGTCAGGTGCCAGGATTCTCCACATAACGGATGCACTCAGGTCCCTCAACAACAGGTACAAATATGACTCAGTCAATGTACATGTGGGTGTGAATGACCTGAAACATACCTCCCTGGATTACATTAAAAGGGACATGGTGGGGCTCTCGGATTATGTAGCCCAGGCGGGTATGACCCTAGCCCTGAGCAGCATCCTACCATCATCCAGAATGCTACCACAGTGCAAGCAGAAAATGATTGATTTCAACAATTGGCTAAGTTTCTGGTGTCATTCTAAGGGGATCCAGTATCTGTCTGCCTGGGATGACATGATTGACAGACCTTGATGCTTTGCCAGAGATAGCCTGCATCTGTCACCCCTGGGCTTCCGAATACTGGCCAAGGGTCTTGCCACCCCTATAGCGCCTTTTTCAGGCGGTGTTCCAAAGACCAAATTACCACTGTAACAGCTACAAACAAATGCAATCTGAGGGTCATGCTACTCAATGCTAGCAGTCTAAATCTCAAAATTCACTCACTTGAAGCACTCCTTAAAATGGAGAACATCGACATTTGTCCTGTAACAGAGACCTGGTTTAAGGCAGCAGAAAGCACCCCTATACTACCATGTTATAACTCATTCCACACCTTTCGGCCCCAGAACTTGGACCGAAGCTCCAAAGGTGGTGGCATTTCCATATTCATAAAGGATGCAAACACCTCCAGTCTGGTAGCCCAACATAATGCATCACAGATACTTCAGGTGTACCTAACATTGGGTAAGACAGCAATTCAGGTTGTAGCCTGCTATATGTCCCCAGCCATGTCCCAAGACTCACACTCCATGTTCCTAAGCACCCTGGAAAATATTAGGGTCCAACTTAACACTCTCATACTAGGCAACTTCAACTACCCCTCCATTAACTGGGAAAACTACTCATGTACCAATACACTTGCCCAACGTTTCCTGGAGTTTATTAATTCCAATGCCCTGGACCAGCTTGTTCTAAACCCCACTACAGGTAGCAACATCCTTGACCTGGTCATTACCAACATGGATGACATTTGCTCTACACCCATAGTCAGCTCCTCCCTGGTTAGATCTGACCACAAACTAATCACTTTGGAAATCCACATCCCCTCCCTGCAAAGATAACCACCATGAAAAACTTCTCCAAAGCTAACTCTGGGCTCCTAAAAACAGAGGTGGATAACTTCACTGCACCCATGCAAATGAAGAATAGTTGCATGACTGCCAAATCATACCCCAATGCACTTATGAACACGTACACAAATGCATGGATCTCGCCATACCCAATAGAACCAAGACGCTCTCTTCCAAAATAAGGAAGCCAATCTGGTAGTCCCCTGCCATAAACAAACTCTACAACAGAAGGAGGAAACTGATGCTGAATAAGGTAAGTCCCAAGACTGGAAAAACTCCCTTATCAGCTTCAACAGAAAGTTGAGATCCCTCATCAAATCCTCTAAAGCTAGCTATGAAAACAGAATTGCAGCAGATAGTAAAGATAACCACAAGGCCTTCTATAGTTATGTAAAGAATGTCCACGGCAATACCTAAATTTGCTCTGAGCTACTGCACAATGGTACCTCCTATACCAAGCCAACAGATATTGCCAATATAGTGGCTGACAGATTCCATGCCAATTTTACCCCTCTCCCCCCCAAAGAACTAATCACAATACCAGTAGATTGCCATGCACCCAGTATTACTGCTGCACAGGTTAAAACAGCACCGTCCAAGGCCAAGAATAAAGCTTCTATGGGACCTGACAATATCCCTGGCTGTGTTCTACATGAACTACAGAGTGAACTGGCACCTCACCTGTGTGCCCTGTTCAATCACACCCTCACCTTAGGCTTTGCTCCTACTGAATGGCGCACTGCTACAGTCATCTCCACAAGGGAGGAGTGTCTACAGACCCTGGGAACTATTGCCCCATTAGCCTGACAAGTCTGATATGGAAAGCTGTGGAACATATCATCATGGACCTAATAAACAAGGATATAGGGCATCTCCAAACTCTGGATCCCACACAGTTTGGTTTTGTGAAGGGTAGATCATGCCTGCTCAACATGGTCGATTTCTTTGAGTCAGTCACCAGAGCTGTGGATGAAGGCCTTTGATACCATTTCCAACTCAGGAATCATAGAAAAATTCACTAAGCTAGGCATCAAACCCTATATTACTAGGTGGGTTGCAAACTGGCTGAAAGTAGCTGACTCTAAGTCAGACTGCCGACTAGTCAGGAGTGGAGTCCCACAGGGTTTGGTCCTGGGTCCTCTCCTGTTTGGTATCTACTTCTCTGAAGTCCAGGCCAACACGAAGGGACTCTGGCTGACAAAGTTTGCAGATAATTGCAAATTTGGAGCTATTATTAACTCCCCAAGTGATGTTGACATCCTACAAAATGACCTCACTGAGACCAACAACTGGTGTCAAAACCATGGCCTTAAGCTCAATGCAAAAAAATGTGTCATCATCCCCTTTGGGAAAAACCCAGTTCTCATGAATTACCACACTGATAGTAGTCCACTGAACATGGAAGGTGTTATAAGAGATCTGGGAACACAAGTTGATAGCAACCTCTCTTTTGATCACCACATTGCCACTGTGGTCAGAAAGTCCTTCTATGTGGCATATCTCATTACTAAGGGTTTTGCATCCAGGAAGAAAGAGGTCATTGCCTCTCTCCACTCTTCCCTCATTAAGCCAATCATTGAGTACAATGCCCCATTTGGCATGTAACTCACTAGACACCTGCAACAACTAGAGAGGCTGCATAAGTACCTCATAAAGAGGATCCTAGGCCTTAAACACTTGTCCTACATGGACAGACTCAAAAAACTCCAACTATTCTCTGTCTCATATCGTCTACTTAGAGGCGATCTCTGCTTGACTTACAAAGCCATGTCTGACCCAGTACTGTTAGAAATGCTACATCTAAAGAAATCCCAATCCCTCCGCATGACATGCTCCAGAGACCTCAACCTCATTACCACAATCAGCAGAACATGCTGGAGGGACAGGTTTATAACCCAGAGACTGCCCATGCTATGGAATAAACTTCACATACATGTCAAGCAGAGCACCTCGCTGACCCTCTTCAAGAGAAAACTTGATGAGTGGATGGGAAATAGAAAATTCACCCCGGGGATAACTCCAGTGGCTCTACTCGACAGAGGCACTGGGAACTAAGGGCAGGTGGCTTGATGTCAGGGTAATTCTATGGCTAGGCTTGTAAAGGCCCAAAGGCCATTAGCCTACTACAAATCTATGAACCTATATCTAAACTAGCTTCACTATATTCCTGACTGTATCTAAGAGAATTATACTATTCCCAAGTAACTTACTATTAGAGCAAGCAGATGTGGTGAAGTGTTCTTGTTGTTGCCAGGTCCAAGACAGAATACAGAATGCCCTGTCTCTGTAAAAGACTTCTCAGAATAATATCTCAAATATTACTGCTGGGCTAGCTTTCAGAATGACATCACTTCTTGCCATCTGACTTCTGGTTCCCAGGCAAACTCTGCATTACTGAAGCTGGCAGTATTTAGCATATACCTGTAAAAATACTCATACAAGGGCTTTTGGTCAGATCTTTGGCAGATGCTGGAAGTCATAAAACAATTACATCCCTTCATGCTTCCAAAGTAGCAATTAGTTCATCCTAAAGACAATACAGAAACCTTCCTAGTACAGACTTTGTGTCTCTAGCTGCATTGAAACATCTTTATGGCATAGCCTATGAAGTAATTTAATTTCAGATATTTTTCTAAAGTTTGCTGGACTGAGTTTAACTTCCTGTATTTATGTTTTCACTATTAAAATATATACATTTAAACAGTTACAATAGTGCATGTACATTTCTGTTCTCTTCCAGTAGGGCACACTGTGGATACATTTTAAAATACCTTTTCAACACAAACATCTGTACAGAGCAGTTTGATATATATGACATACAGTTCTAATAGATTTGTAACACATGTATCTTATATAAATTAGTTTGATATTCATAAATGACATATAATGATTTACAAAATTCCAGCTAGCTGTGCTGGCAGTACTTCTTTTTGTCATACATAGCACAAGCAGAAACCTGTAATTCGAAGTGAAAAGGAATGATAATGAAATCGGGGAGCTCATGAAACAAAGAGAGACTGGAATTTTTTATGGAGATCTTTAAAGAGAATAACAATAATGGCACATAATATTATATTCATAAAGTAGCAGAAAGTATTCCAAACACCTAGCTAACATAGGAATGGAGAAAGAGGTTCTGCCTACAGGGATGACTGCAATTAGGGATACCGACAGCAGGCAAAGGGGAGGTGGAATTTATTGGAGAAAAATGACAAAGGAACCAAGGTATTGGGAACAAATAACTAGAGAGGGAAAGGTAATAGAATGGGAAGAGGCCAAGAATTTATTTGGACTGCAGGTTAGATATCAGAGTATAGGCTAACAGAATGAAATAGGGGGTCCTAAACAAAAGACCAGCACTGGTAGAGTTTCTAGTAAAATCTAGAACAGAAGCTGCTGTTAAAAAAATGAATAATTAGTGGAAGATATAAAATATTGCATGATAATTATAAGAGTCAATCAGAGAAGCTTAGAAAGGATTGGGAAGAGAAATTGGATAAGCAATTCACAAAGAAACAATGGGGGGATGTCTCCTAAATATGCAAAAAAAAAACAAACAAAAAAAAATCTAGAAGATTTAGGATTTTTGCTTGGAAATGCTTGCATAGCTATTTTTATACCCCAAGTAGACTTCTGGGAATTTTTCCTCAGGTGAACAGCAAAAGATGGAGGTGTGATGGGGAAGAAACAGGTAACTGGGAACACATTTTCTGGGAGCGTAATGAACTGGCAGACTTTAAGGATTCCCTGCATACTATTCTATCAGAGTTACTGGGTGAGCAAATTGGTGTATCTAGGGGAAATGTTTCTGAGCTATGATATAGAATCAGAATTGCCTAGATATAGTAAGGCCTTGCTGAGTTTAATTATGGTGGCTGCTAAAAAAGCAATTACTAGAAAATGGAAATCAAAGTCTTAACCAACTGTACTAGAAGTAGTGAATATAGTAACAGAGATAAAACTGGAATTGGGATCTTTAGAAAAGGGTATGAGCAAATTACATAGAAAAAAATGGGAACTGTGGTAACAATACATACAGGAGAGGAATCAGGTTTAAAAGAAGGCAGGATCTGAATGAGCTATGTAATGTTTGACTGACAATTACTGGGCAGATTATAAGTGATGTATAATGTTTGCAACTAAAATTATGTCAATATGGTTTGTTTCATTTTTATAAATGTATGATTGCCTGTGTCATGTGATATTTTAATAAAGATGTTTCTTGTTTAAAAATAAGAGTTTACTGGCTGTTTCTTCTCAGTTTCTGTTTTCACACTAAGTGAGAATAAATTAAGCTGTCACTCAAAGTGCAGCCATCTTGGAAGTCATCAGCTTTTATGGTTGTTTTAATGATTGTACACTATATGGAGTTTTTCTCCCTGGGCTTCTGCTGAAAATGGGCTAATGCTAAACATAGTTGGACAATCCTGGTAAACAAAAACAAAATAAAATAAAATAAATTGTGTGAATCACAAAAACAGATCTGGTACTGGTACCAGATTATGCATCTATACAAAGTAAGTTTTGTAAACAAATAAAAGATTATTATGGCAAACATTGTCATTTTCTAGTATTTCTTCTGAAAAGGAAGCCATTCAATGATGGTGTAGGTCAAATTTTAAGTGAAAAGTTCTTAGTTATGAATCTAATGTGTAAAGAGCTTGTAAAGGATTGGGATAACTGTATATTGAAGACTAGAAATACGGTCACACTGAAAATAAATGAGAGATGAACTAATATGTCACAACATGTATCTCAAGGACTTAGAAAGTAAGGGATTTACAGAAGCAAACAAGCAGTACACAAGTTGAAGAGCAACTAAAAGAAACTAGAATGTTTGCACAAGAGTACTTATAAGATATGAACGGACATAGGTCATGGGTTTTGAAACAACTATTTTGACAATAACCCTAGAGCAATCAAATTGCTGGCACAATATCTGAGGCAACAAAAAGTTTAAACAAAGATAACTAAAATGAGAAATTATGAGAATGATAGATTAGACATGGACCCAGAAAAAAATTATGACTGTAATGGTAAACAATACTGTATATTATCTAGACAAGATGTACATGTGGAGTGTAACACACAAGAAATGGTAACATATTTGAGACAGGTACAATTTCCTTGGTTAACAGAAGTAGAAAGAGGGATATTAACAATGAAAATAAAGGAAACAAACTAAAGAAGCAGCGAGAAATCAGAATACAGGGAAAACTCCTGGAAGTGATGAAATTCTAGTGGAAGTATGGAAAAAGGAAGAGGAGATAATGAAAGTCTGCCTAGTACTTTTTAGCAATATTTTTTGGGTGGAGATGTGCATTTGACTTTATAAGAAGCAGCAGTGATAGATATAGCCAAGGAGAGGAAAGATCCTTTTGATCCAAGATCATAAAAACACATTTTTATTCTGTATCATGACTACAAAGTGTATATGACAATTCCAGCAAAAAGAATGCCAAAAATATTGACATAAATAATAGATCAAGATCAGTGTGGATTTATATAAGATAAGCAAATATCTGACATTAGCAAAACCCTATGATTCAAAAGAATTCACTGGACAATAACAATACACTCATATTAACAGGTTTGGATATCAAAAAAGCTTTTGACAGACTGAGTTGCGAATTTCCTAAGAAATCTTTGTAATTGTATAGTTTTCCACAGACATGGATAACATCTACAGATGAGCTCAACCATGGGTGAAGTTTGGTGGTGAGCTGTATAAAGAGTTTAGTCTTAGGACGGGAACTAGGCAGGGGTGTCCACTTTTACTATTCCTATTTGCTTTGTATTTAGAGCCATTAGCCAGAGGAATAACTTAGTCAAATATAAGTGGATATAAATGAAGAAATTCTAATGATAAAATAGCCCTTTTTGTGGATGACATAATATTATGGGTTACCGTTCTAGAACATGATATAAAATTATATTTGATAAACTGAAATATTTTACCAGTATAACAGTAAATGAAGCAAAAAACAAAGGCTATAGTAATAAATTATACTCAACACTGACTTGTTACGGAAGTTCCCCTTTCTGTGAGGTCATAAAAAATGAGATAGTTGGGAATTTGACTAAAACTGGATATATAGCAAGCAGTTAAAGAAATGTGGGAAGAGATTACTGAAAATGTTATAAGTAAGATAATATTATGAAAAATGTTATTTATGGACCTCTACAATAAGATATAGATTATTAAGATGTTTTTGGTCATAATAGTTCTTTATGTAGGTTAGGCTTATATGTATCATCTAAGAGATTAAATATAGAAAAGTAGTTTATTTGATATAAAAAAGTATAAAGAATGCAGTGGGTAAAACTAATATTTACGTAGTTATAGGATGGTTTGGCAGTGTCAGATTTGGAAGCATACTATAAGGTCACTATACTCAGTATAATACAGACTGCTAAGAGGTGACCTGTGTCTGGCATAGAAGGCATCTTCTGACCCATTACTGATAGTTTTACTGCACATCAGCAAGTCAAGTGGCATCAGAAATACTCAGTCTAGGGATCTAAACCTCTTCTGCAACATTAACAGAACAGTTAGGAGGGACAAGTATATCTCGCAGAGGATAGCACTGCTCTGGAACAGACTGCCCAGCCACATAAAACAACATTCATCCCTGTCTATATTCAAGCTCAACTTAGATCTATGGATAGCAACAGAAATTTTAACCCAGGACTGCCCCCTGTGCTATTAATGGACAGAGGCAGCTCCTAAATGCTTCATCCCATGCATGGATCCCTGCAATTTATCAATGGTATAATCTCAGTTATTCTCATTAGGGGTAATATATAATTATTGACCATGTAATGGGTAAGGTCAATCTATTACACATGGGATTGGTTATGTTGAGTACAAAAATGGGAAATTGGATAGGCTTAAAATGGCTCACAAGGGTACCTAGCCTAGTATTTGCCTATGAACCTATAAGGCTACACAGCTTAATATATTTGATTCAGAACTGAAAATGTGTGCCCAGAATGGAAAGGCATGACAGGCAGAGTGCTGAATGCGGCACTCATACATGATCACATGTGGGCATTTGGGTAGGTTCAAAAAAGGAATACAAACAGAGTTATGTACAACCTTATACCTATAAAACTATTAAGCATGTGTCTACTTTAAAGGAAATTAGACATTGGAAAACAAAATAACACCAACAAGCTACACTATATGTAGTAATAAGAAAGGCACAATTGAAAATAAAATAAGCATTTGGGGAAAAAGGTTTTGGGGTGCAGACGATAAAAAGAGATGTTGTAATAAAACAGGATGAACCAAGCTAGCCAAACTTTTGGGTTATTGAACTTATATCAACTTATATATACAGGTCTGAAGTTAAAGTTGAGGAAACATATGTGGAGGCAAGCAAGTAAATATTTTAAACCACAAATAGTAGATTGTATAACTGAGGCCAGAACAGAAATGACAGCTTGGAAAAGAGTTATAAGTAAAGCATATAAAGCAATATTAGATTTTAAAAGACAATATAGTATAAAATTAAAAACAGCACAGAATAAACATTTAAATAGAGCTATTACAAATGAACAGCATATGGAAATATACACACGTAACCAAATGGAGAAAAATTTAGAATGTTTGCATAGAAGTGTTTGCACAAATATTTGTATACCTATACCCCTATGAGGCTTAAAATGTTTCCACAGACAAACATGTGTGCAGATGTGACAATTCAGAAAGTTCTTCAGAGAATATAACTTGTGAATGTGCAGATTGCTTCAGCACAAAACTGAGTTGAATGACATGCTAAGTCATATCTGAAAAAGAATTTTAAACCTAGCATAAAGCTGTTCTTATTGATTTGGTGTAAAATATGTAGCAAGTGTTGCCATCTCTGTCACTGATAGTGGCTAAGAAAAACATACTAGAAATTCAAAATCATAAATAAGATTGGTAAAAAGATGATGAGAGATATTTATGGTGTGGAACTGAGAACTGTAGAGATCAGCAATTCCATTATAAAAATGGTCTGTATGGGATTATGTAATGGAAGTTGAGCTTGGGGAGGGCATTGACATAGAATAAAGCTCCTAAGATTCTGATGTATTTCAGTATAATGACTGTAACACAGGTTATGAAGCCTCTAGTTCGACTGTTAAGAGTTGTAAAATAATGATAATAAAACAATGTGGTCACTAATTAATTTCTGATCTCAAATTATATTTTAAATCATCAGTTTGCTTGTTTAAATGATTTTGTTTAGGGGGATAATGTTAAGACAATGTGGAGATCAAGACTAGACAGAATAATTGTTTATAATGTATGACTTTACATGGTTAACAATGGCAAGATGTTGAAGGTAAGCACCAATTGTCTGACAAGATGTTGAGTCTATTATTTATTTATTTTATTTTATTTATTTATTTCAGTTTGATGACCGGGGAAGTCCACTGGGCCAAGAAGAAGCCATTTTTAGTGGAGACCCGGGGAGAAAAGCTCCATTAACAATAACACATCCATTAACAATAATAAACATGCATATCAAGCAGACATATAACCTTCAGCCTGAATATTGGACTTCCCCCAGAGGAAGAATACCATGTCAGCATGATATTTAGCTGCAACAAGCCTGCACATAAATTTCAATAAAAATTCACCTCCCCTCTAAGACCTTCAGCCTGAATCTTGGACCTCCCACAGAGCAAGAGTACTATGCCAGCATGATATTCAGCTGCAACAAGCCTGCACAGCATGTTTCCTCACTACAAGTATCAGCAAAAACATTCAAATAAAGACTGAATTCTATATTTGGTACCTCCAATCTAATTAATAAGTAGCTAGCATATTGTAAGGGTCTGCACACTACTAAGGTCTCTTTGCCGTCTCTTTTTCCTCCCACTTTACTATCATAGTCTTTGCTTCACTCTGTGACTTACTCTCTGTTCCTTTCTGTTACTATCTTTTCCCGCAATCACCAAAACTGGCCTTTTCCCCTCTCCTCCTTCATCTACCTGCTCCCTCACTCTTGCTTACCATTATCTGGATTCCCTACTCCTACAACTTTCTAAACTAAAATAGACAATATTATCTAGTAAAGCAGTTCACATACTGACCTTCACTTTGCAGTGATTCTGATTTTTTTTTTGTTTGTCACTCACACAGGACAGCCTGTGGGGGCTTAACCCACTCCATTCACCCTCTGCTCCAGGTTCGCTACGCTCCCCTACCCTATTCACAATTCCCACCCACCACCACTATACGTACGTTTATATTTCAGCATAGCTACACCTACCAGCCTACACCAAATCCCAACCACCCCAATCACACTTCCTTCTAACAACTGTTACACCCCCTCTACTACACAATAGACCAGATCACACATAGCACAGTTCTTACATTCCATATCTGCAAAGTTTTATATATATATATATTTGCCTCCACTCAGCATGACATCTTTAAAACTAACTCTACTCCTTTTTACCTCCTGTCTACTGCTTCTCCTGTTATACAGCCTCTCTTCATACAATACTCCTCTCCAATATTCTACTCACCCACCCTGGCATACCTCCACATATCCAACACCACATAATTCTCAACATTCTCTTATAGCTCCAACCCACTTCTTCAACACTAATACAGACTATCACTCACTTAAATTCCTTCCTCAGCTGACTTAACCTCCAACCTCCCTTAGATTCACTAAGCTCCTATTCAAACTCTCTAAACACTACCACATAACTAAACAATTAAAACTTGCAGGAGACATTCATCCCGATCCTGGTCCCAACACAGCCCATGATTCCCTACCCTCCTCATCTTATTTTAATTTTGCTCTACTCCACCAAAGAAACAAATCATCCTTCTTCCTCCTCCTCAACATAAATGTAAGAAGTATAGCTAATAAAACTCATAACCTACATGCAGTACTATCTCACTATTCTCCTGAAATAGTTACTTTAACAGAAACATGGCTAAAGCCAGATATCGACAGTAAGGAAATCATGGCCCCAGGCTACAATATCTTATGGAAAGATAGAATACACAAAAAAGGGGGAAGTGTTTGTCTTATATAAAGACCACCTAACTCTTGATCTCCTGGACTATACCATCCCAGATATAGCAAATGCTGAAGTAATTCTAGCCAAATTAACCATTAACTCTAACAAACATCTTAATATCATAGATGGTTACATTCCACCTGGCAATAACATTGTCACCCTTGAAAACCTACTACAATGGTGCTACTCATTTCTCCCCCAACAGACCATCCTCATGGGAGACTTTAATATTGATTGGCTCCTTTGTTCCTCCCCAACTCCAACAACTCACATAAACCTGTATGGCTTTGTCCAAGTCATCGTATCTCCTACTAGGGCCAATAAAACCTCTAAATGGCAATCCATACTTGATTGGATTCTTACTAACTCTCCCCATATATCCTCCTTCTCAGGCTGCCTCCCTGACAACCTGAGGGACTACAGCCCAACCTTTCTCCTAAGAGACCACAACCACTCAGTACATCAAACCTCCTTCCATTCAATCAGAAACAAAAAAGGGTTAAATTCTGACAATTTTAACTCTGCCCTAAAAACTGTTCCTGGGAACATCTCAAACAATTGCCCTTGGATGAAGCAGTACAATCCTTTAACAATACCTTCCTCGACATACTCAATACCCATGCTCCAGCTAGAATTGTTAGAGTTAAATCCAATTACACACACACTGATTAACCAAACAAACCAGATCCTTACTCAAAGCTAGATATAAGGCCTGGTCACAATTCCATAAGAACAAAACTAGCACTATCAAACAACATTTTCTTGAACTTTGTAACAAAGCTAAAAAACTAATAAAAGTTGATAAATCTAACTACTACCACAACATTCAAACCAAACATTAGAATAATCCACAAAAGTTCTGGGTTGCAATTAATAATTTATTGCAACCACGTAAATCTTCCACTCCCAGTGCTAACAACTATGATAATGTGGCAAACCAATTCAACATTTCCCTCACAAAATCCATTCAGAAGCTAACCAACAACCAGCCCAGGTCCAATCTCACCCCCCCCCCAGAACCAAACCATATTATACCCCCCCACACAAATTACTACCAGCCAATTCAAATTAAACCCAGTTTCCATCTATTACATAAAAAAAAAATAATGAAAAAACTAAAACCAACCACTCTAGCAGCCGACAATCTCCCTGCAGGTTATTTACAAATTGCAGCAGAATCTATCTCCTACTCTATAGCCATAAAGGTCTATATTAGAAGACCGAACGCTTAGGTGATCGAACACCTAAACATCGATCTTCTAATATCGAACTGCACAATGTCGAATGTCCCAGAGAAACACGTCCTTCGGCCACAACACAAAAAACATCACTTTACATCTAAATTAAGTGGGGGGCTTCCCCTCCACACTCCCCGATGTGGGGGGCTGTGCCCTCCATAACTGAATATACCAACTCCAAGATCTCACAACAGTAGGGAAATTGTAAAATCTGGTGAATGGCCAAGGGAAATCTTTCCCTGCTTTAAATCAGCCATTTGCCATTTTTTTTGCTTTCGATATTAGATCAATGTTTAGGTGTTCGATCACCTAAACATTCGGTCTTCTAATATAGACCCTAGCCATACTCATAAACAGACCAATAACCAAAGCATATGTCCCCACTATCTGGAAAATATCACACATACTACCACTACATAAAGGTGGTAGCTCCTGTGAACTAACTAATTATCGCCCCATTGACATTATTTCAAGAGTAGTACACACCCAACTTATGGAATACCTCCTCTCACACAATCTCATATCTCATATCTCATACCCATCATGGTTTTCATCCTGCACATAGTACCACAACAGCCCTATTGTCCTTTACAAATACAGTCAACCAACACAGAAACAACTCCCAATTTGTATCACCCATATTCCTTAATTTGTCAAAAGCCTTTGACATGGTCACCCATACCAAACTAATTAAGAGTCCTTTCCTTCCTTAACTTCAATCACACTACTATTATCTGGTTTCAGAGCTACTTAGCAGATCATCAACAAGCTGTCCATTGGCAGCAAACCCTCTCACATCTCCTCCCATTCACCATAGGGGTCCCACAAGGTTCCATCCTTGGACCCCTTCTATTTTCTCTCTCCACTAATCAACTTCACTCTGCCACTCTCAATGCTACCTTAATCCAATACGCCGATGACTCCACTCCACTTTGATCCACTCATCTTCTTCCCCCCTCAACAACCTTCAAACCATTACCCAAGATTCTTTCTCATTTGTTGAAACCTGGCTAATGGACTTTCACCTTACTCTAAACTCCAATAAAACTAAACTTCTGCTCTTCTGCCCATCCAAGAATACCTCTCCCTTCCACATCTTCTCGAAAAACAAAACTATGATCAGTCAACTCCCCATACCAAAATTCTAGGGGTTGTAATAGACAATAACCTTAAATTTGATCTCCATATAGACCAAACTATCAAAAAAGTGCACAAAAAACTTGGCCTCCTATACAGGAACAGTTTCTTACAAATAGTACAAAAGTCACAACTGCCAGGACACACCTTCTATCAACACTTCTATATGCATCCCCAGTCTTAACCAATCTCCACAAAACAGACCCTGCCAAACTTGAAACTTGTTATAATAAAGTCTCCATATTTGCCACCAGCACTCCCTACAAGACTCATCATTGTCTATCCCTCAAGAAACTCAAATGGCTTGAACTCCCTCAGCTCCTACACTTTAATCAGCTAACCTTAGTTCATAAAATTCTCCACCATCCTGAAAACACCCCATCCCTCAAAGACATCATTCAGCCCTACTCTGCTTCAAGACCCCTCTGCTCCAACAATAAACTTCTTCTTCAAGTCACTAGATGTAAAAATTAAACTGGTGAATCCCTTTTCTCCAACTATACCTCCAAGCCTTGGAACAACCCACCAAACTCTCTGGTGAACATTCCTTCAACTGTACAATTTAGAAAACCCCTAAAAACCCACCTTGCAAAATCTTGGCTCTGTTCCTGTAGCTTTCCAGGATAAGCTTCTTCCCACCCCACCCTGACTTTTTGACCTATTTCTATCCACTTTCCTTAACTCTACAGGGCCATTTTGTGAAGCTTGATGACTGTACACTACCTCTTATAAATAGCTATAACTGTCTAACTAAATGTCTCTGCTTATTTGATGTGGTCATTGTTTTTAGATCTGATTTTGATGTTACTTCAAATTCTCTGTATATCTTATATTTTATATTTACAATGTTGCTATGTTACTTATTGTTACATTGTACATTATTATTACCTTTTGTTATTATGCTACTTAATTGACTTGGAGCTTTTCTCCCCGGGCCTCTACTGAAAAAGGACCTATGTCCAGCTGGACTTTCCCGGTAAACACATGTAAAATAAAATAAATAAATAAATGCTAATAGTACAATTACAGATATGAAGAGATAAATATTTGCATATAGAGTGTCTGTAGTGATAGCAGATATACATTCTGTGAGCAGAGTAAACCTTAATAAAACATTTACAGAGGTAGGATTTCTGCATTAACAAAATGATAAGCATGCAGAAAGACTATTAGTGATGCCTATCAGGTATAGGATATAGTCCATGCTGAGGGTATAATTAAGTACACATAAAGAGATACTTTTGGTTACAGATAGGTTGTAGTGACAGTAAGCAATTAACCAGGTAAGGAAATAATTCTAGCAGACAGGGTACTCCCTTACTGAATCATTTCTAGACATAGGAATATCAACATTTACATAGATTTAAATTGCAGATAATAAAATGAGAGTAAAAAAACAGTCTGGCAGTAATTGCAGAGTTATGTATGTTAGGAGAATGGTAGGACGGGGGTAATAAGCAGAACTGAGGAGTTGTATGTGGGTGTCAATAGGCAGAGGCTGTATCCACAGAAAAAAGTTAACTGAGGAGGGGTTCAAGTGGGGAAAGAGCAGGGGCAAATCCATTTAGAGGATAGGTAGGAGTGTAGGAGGGATTTGAAGTTGGTCGGGTTTGGAGTATTTAGAACGGGGTGAGTTCCATACTTTGGCTAGGGAGTATGATAGCAGAAAGTGGCCTGGGGGCCAGGAAAGTTTGTAGATTTGTAGGAGGCTTTGGTTTTCAGATTGTAGTGAGCAGTTTGGAATATAAGGGGTTAAGGTGGTGGAGACAATGGGACAGCTGGTTGGCCTGAAGATAAGTTTGTGGACTGTGGTGAGTTTTAGAAGGTTTAGGCGATTAGGTACGTCAAGACATTGTAGGGATTACAGGGAGAGGCAGTGATGGAAAGAATGTTTGGAGTTTGTGGTGAATTTGCTTACTTTATTGTAGCGGGATTCCAGTTTGGATTGTAATCCGAGTTGGAGGTTGGTGAGCAGGGTAACATCATATATGAGAAAGGGGAGAAGGTAGGAGGAGGCTAGGGTCTTTCTGGTTGAGGGGGTGAGGTAGCGATTATGTCTGTACAGGAGTACCAATTTTCGATTTTTTTATGGCAGTTTGAATATGGATGTCGAATTTTAGGTGCTCATCAATGATGACACCAAGCAGCTTTGTATGAGATACAATTTCAATGGGGGTGTTATTCTGGCTTAGTATAGCGAGGGAGGCATTATCAGTGGAGGCGATTCTGGAGGGACTAAAGATCATTAGTTTAGTTTTTGGTTGCGTTTAGGGCAAGGTGGTTGTTGTGCATCCAAGTTTCTGTTTTAGTAAAAGCTGACTGGGTTTTTAGTAGTAAGTTGGAGGGGGAGTCAGCAGTGCAGATGATTGTAGAATCATCTGCATACTGAATTAGAGAGGTATTTGCGATGGTGTGGTGAAAGTTATTGATGAATATGCTGTAGAGTAGAGGGGCCTAGAACAGATCCTTGGGGAACTCCGATGGGGTTGTGTAAGAAGGCGGAGGTTGAAGATTTCCATTTTACAGCTTGCTGTCTTTTGGAGAGGTAGCTAGAGAACCAGAATAAGGTAGAGGGAGATAGGTTGAGAGAGGAGAGTTGACATAGGAGTATGGGGTGGGAGACAGTGTCAAAAGCTTTGGATAGGTCAAGGAACAGGGTAGACACTAGTCTGCCAGAGTCACGAGCATGGTCGAGGAAGGACAGAAGGACAGTAATGGTACTGTGGCCAGGACGGAAACCATGTTGGGTGGAGGTAAGAAGGTTATTGTGTGTTAGAAATGACATCAGTTGAGCATTAATACATTTTTCTAGGATTTTTGAGAGTGAGGAGAGGATAGCAATGGGCCTGAAATTGGTGGTGTCATAGTTTTTTACCTCCTTTGTGGAGTGGAATGATGAATGCATGTTTCCAGAAAGAAGGGACATGGGATTCTTGGATACATCTGTTTATTAAAATGGAGATTGGCAGGGCTATGCTGTTGGCAGATAGTTTAAGGAAGAGTGGGGGTAAACTGGCACAATACAGCATGGTTTTAGCTGGAGGAGGTGTTTTTTTATTGTACTTGTGAGGACAGAATTGAGGTTGAAGGTGGGTGATTGTTGTGCATTGTCAGAAGGGTGGGGGGATGAGTTTGGAGGGGGGTGTAGGAAGGTGGTGGTTAATTTGGCTCCACACTCCACGAAGAAGGACTTAAATATTGCAGCTGTTTCTAGGTTGGTGAGGTTAGGGTTAGAGCGAGGGTTATCTTTGTTTTCAGGCTGGAGGAGAGAGGAGATAGTATTCCAGAATTGTTGGGGGTTGGCGGAATGCTCAGACTGGTGTAGTATGATTTGTGGTCTCTAGTTATTAGTTTTTTCACGATATTACGGAGCGGAATTGTTTGCATTCTAGTAGGGTAATGGGCAGTTTATTATAGAATTGTTTCCACTTTTTGTCTCTTAGGAGCATGGTTTATTTGGTTTCTTTTGATAGCCAGGGACAGATTTTGTTGTTGACCCGTCTGTTTCTGAGAGGGGCATGGCTGTTGAGTAGATTCAGAAAGGTTTTGTTAAAGTGGCTGATTACGTTGTTGAGGTGCAGGGATTTTGCTTTAGACAGTCAGTGAATATTTGTGGGTTGGAATTTTAGAGGTTACTCTCTCTAGTATACTAGGCCCATTACTATTCACTATTTTCACCAACAGACTACACACCTCCACACTGCATGCATCACTTATATAGTACGTAGATGACTCCACCTTAATCTGCTCAGCCCCATCCCTAACCACTCTTCAAAACCTTACCCAGGAATCCTTTAACTCCATTGAAAAATGGATTACAGATATCCAACTGATTCTTAACCCCAACAAGACCAAACTACTCCTATTCACCCCAAACAAATACAGACCCACACCCCATTCTTTCACAGTCACTTCCAAAAATGGCACCACATTTTCCCCCTCCCAACATACAAAACTCCTTGGCACTGAAATAGATAAAGATCTTCACTTCGATGTCCATATCTCCCAAACCATTAAGAAAATACATAAAAAATTAGGAACCCTGTATAAACACAAACTCTTCCTAACAGACCAAGCACGGGTCACCCTAGCCCAAACCCACCTTCTGTCTACCCTAATGTATGCATCTCCAATCCTAACCCACATTAGGAAAACAGACATGAACAAACTAGAGTCATGTTACAATAAAATTGCTAAATTCGCCAATAACTCTGCTTTTCGTAGCCATCATTGCCTTGTTCTAAAAGAACTACAGTGGTTAGAACTTCCTCATTTAATTAGTTACCACCAACTAGTCCTCACCTATAACATCCTAAACAATCCCAAGACTCCAGCCCTGAACCAACTACTTAACCAATACTCAGCAAACTGTCCACTCCGCTCATCCAACAAAACCCTTTTGTGTATAACTCAAGCCAACAACACTGCAGGTAAAGCTCTTTTCTCTCATACCATATCAAAAATGTGGAATAAGCTCCCCCAGAATATTTCCTCAGCACCTTCTATCTCACTCTTCAAAAAAAATCACTCAAATCACACCTCTTGCATTCCTGGCTCTGTCCTTGCATCACATAAATGCTTTTCTGCTCTCCTCAAATACTTCCTACCTTCCTCTATATTCTGCTTACTGTCTCTATATTACAGTACTAACAACTCCTCAAAACTGCCATACAGGGCCTTCCTCTGGTCACACTTAAACTTGCTTAGCACAAGATATTGTCTTTTACACTGTCATGTCTCTGATGATTGTATTGTTACAATGGAGTCCTTTTTGTTTAGTTGGAACAAACCACTAATTGTGTTCTTGCATGAAAAATCTTGTATTGTAAAAATTCCCACTGTACATATAGTTTAATAGTGGAGCTTGACTCCGCTGTAAATGGACCTCGCTCCAGTCGGACTTTCCCCGGTCAACAAATGTAAAATAAATAAATAGTACTATACAACTGTTGTTTCAGCGAACGGTGCCTAAATAACAAGTGTTCCGAGTTTCAGAGTATGTTAAAATAAAAATGTTCACAATAAAATGTTGCTCTTTAAAAGACAACAACAGCACTCATGGGAACAGAAAGCTTGCAAATGGAAAGGGGTTCAGGATCAACTGTAGTACCTCGCAGTAAGTTCTGCGCAGCTTTGGCCGTGTCGTCATTAATTGGCACGCCAAATGGGCGGGGATATCCAGGAAGACTAACAGGCATGCAAATTTGCATGTCACGTTGAGTAAACTGCTAAATATTCAGTATCACAACGAAACTTCATCCTATGATAAATTCTTACTTTTTCTCCATTATCGCACCCGCTTGTGAGGGCGCTGTACCCCCGTCGCTTCCTTACAAGCACATGTCCTTAAAGCCGTTAAAATATAATACTATCGTTTAGAGAAATGGTATGAACTCTGCCTGACTGAAATGTGACTTACTGCAAGCATTTTAGTTTTATGTATAAAACATTTTCTTTTATGTCCCTGAGGGTTGGGTTGTTTTCGGCACAGATGCTGAATATTAATTAACGTCCAGTGCGCACACATACTGCTGCTGCCAACACAGGGCTGGAGGCGTGTTTTGCTACTGCGCATCTTGTGAGGCACTACACTTGGAGATTACCCAGAAGACTGTAACCCTACCCAACTACAAATGCACAAGTAAATTAACAGATATGTCTTTGTATTTTTGTAAAAATAAGAGGCAACGACACAGAATACTATGTTCCAGTACAAAATTATCACTTGTAGGGAAACTGTTGTAAATACCAAAGTCAGTAGGAAATAAGAAATAATGGAATTTGGAATACGATGCACTATGTTTTATATAATTCCCGACATTCTGAAGAGGAATCAATCACCAAAAAGTGACAGTGTAGAGTAGGAAGGATCAAAATACAACTGAAAACACCCATTAGCAATCAAAGCAGCATAATTAGAATATTTACAAATATTTATAATAAGCTGACATTCACAATAACGCGATTCAAAATAAATACTACATATTTTACATAGCAGTTGTTACTCCGGTTAAAAGTATAACTTCCCGGCATTCCTTAGTTGCGGAACAAGTTCTTAACGTAACCTCGCGAGAATTCTTTCTCTTTCTAGGCCGTCTTCAGCCACGGTAATTTGCTTTAGTTTGCTTTTTCTGTTTAGTATTATAAAAAATACTTACGAAAATAAGTTTTTCTGATCACGATTTTAGTTATGTTTTTTGTTTAACTTTTGGATTGTTTAGATTCATATAATTTTGATGCTGGATGGTTGTCGCTGATTATGCAGTCATTAGTTTTAGCTGTAGAAGATGGTGTAAATGTTTGGGGCCCATGTGCAGATGTTATTTTCTAATGGTGTATTTTGTCTAGATTTGTATTTAGTTAAATGAAGAAAATTTCATAGGTAGTAGTGCTTAATGTTTCTAACGGTGTACTACTAGTAGAATTAAGCAGTTTCTTATTGGTGTAAATTAAAAGTTGTGCGCCATAGTAAGGGGTCTATATGCAAGTGTTTTATTTTTGTCATTATTTACTTTACATGCAAATACCGTTTTTGTGATTATGTTTATGGTGTATGATGGGCTTTGTATTGGAACACTGAGCATCACGCATGTAAGTGTGCTTAGCTGTGTAAGCAAAGTTTTGAAATGAGGACTATTATGCTAACTGCTTGTGGTTTTCTTCTCATTGTACCTATTTTGTTTATTTTTTTCAAACTTTGTGAATGATCTGCAGGAATGTTTAGGTTTGTAAATGGCTTAAACTTTCTGACAGATACACGTCGAGAAAGCTATGATTGTGTTAATGGTTGGGTAGAAGGGCAGTAAATCGGGATATCTTGCTTGTATGTGAAGTTTCAGTGGAATAATAGTCGGGCTTTGTGTTGTTCTGTAGCTAAGCTTTATAATTCAGATTGTGGGTTAGTGTGCGGTAGGTATATTAATGTTACTTGTAATATTTTCCTTATTTTTATTTACAGATAGGCCATGTTTAGTTCTAGTGCGAAGATTGTGAAGCCTAACGGCGAAAAGCCAGATGAGTTCGAATCTGGCATCTCGCAGGTAAGCTTTCAGTTCTTTTTTGGTAGGAAGGGCACTTGCGTTATGAATCTAAAATTTAGAAATGTTATGTTTCGTACAGACTGGCTAGATGTAACGCTTTTAAAGTGTGGGGGTAAGTTTTTGGGATTGGCTGTGAAACTTTTTATGAACTCTTTCTGAGAGACTTAGGACGCTTGTCTCTGCAGTGCTGTGTTGGGTATCTTTGTGAAGTTTGGCAAAGTTTGCGTTATGGGAAGCATTTTTTCCCCTTGTATGAAGTTGCTCCTTGGGGTTTGTTTTCTGATTGATTGGTATGTTCAACACCCGTTCCCTGTTTTTGCTTTTTGCGTGCCACGGTATTCTCCGATGCTGCATTGTAGTGCCCGATGGCAAAGAATCTGGTGTGTGCTTAGCTTTAGACTTGTAAGAGCTGCTAGCAACACGTATGTTCAGATAGATACGGATAGGTTCCTTCCCATGAGGGATTTTTCATTGTGACACGTGGCTTTGCAGATGGCTGTCAGCTTTTAATTGGCTTTAGTTTATTCGTGTTCATTTTTCCAGTTGACATTTGATTATATACTGAAATTTAAGGGCATCTGTTCAAAAGTGGCTGTCAGCTTTTATTTAGTTTTATGGTCATTTTTTCACGGTTGAAATTTGATTTTTTTTTTTATACTGAAATCGGTGGACTGGGGTGATTTTAAAGGATATCTGTTCAAAGGTGTGGGTCTTTCCACCCGTTTTTGTCTCACGTGTGGCTATGAAGTTATGCTTGGTGAAAGTGATCTCCTGTAAATACTCTAGCTCTTTCCCCTTGCCAAGTGATGGTCTGTGTAGGTTTTTCTTTCTCTACACTTAAGTCTTGTTAAATTGTTTTCTGTATTTCGCATACACATTTCTGCTTGGTATGTTGCCTCCACAGTTTTGTTTTTACTGTCTTTAGTCCACTGGTCATTTTGTGCATGAATGGGCGTGGCTAGCATGATAAGCTTAATGTCTGTAGTATGCAAATGATGTATGATTGGCATGTCATGCAGATATGTCTGTGACATCATGCATACATTGCTTGCTGGTTAACGCACAATGATTTCTGAGTGTTCATGAGATCGTATGTTGTGGTTAGGGATGATATTTTTGGCCAGGAAACAAATTCATACAACTGAGGTGTCTGTGAAGAGTCATAAGTGTTGTTTAAAACACAATCAAGTGTGTCTGATCATCTCCATGGTAGTCGGTGCATTAAGTTTAATGTGGTTGTATGCAAGTGGTTTGTACCATATTTTTGTAACCTTAAAGTATCTTCACATTATCTAATTTTATTACAGAAATTGACATGACTGGGTTCTGTTGAAAAGCTTTTAAGGACACCACCCTCTCACTTAAAACATTTACAACCACCACAACAACAGTGATGTTGCAGTATGTGAAATGTTAAAATTGGTGAAATCCATTATACAATACAGTAAATCTGCTTGTCGCATGCTAGGAGGATGAATATTCACGCGGATTAGTGTGTTCATGCATTTAGTAAATCACCTGGTTTTGTGTGTTTTGGTGGGGTTTGGACAAACCTTGCTACTGCACGTCTGGTGGGTCAAGACGGTAAAAGCTTCCTCCACCATAAGAGTGATTTTAAACGGGTACTTGCCAACATCACACATTCAATGTTTGTGTTCTGCTGGTCCTGGTCGTCTTTTGAAGTAGCTCCATTAGTTAGGGCTGTGGGTGTCTTGAAAGTTGCTTATTAGTGCTTTGTGGAAAGACCTAGTGGCAGATACTTAAGTAATTGGGGAAACTTCATATTGTCAAAATCGTGCACTTGTGGGCAAATGAAAATATACTTAACTGGGTTTGTGAGGTTGGAATATGAATCACTTTATTTGTAACTTACATTTTAGATAACATCTTTAACACCGTGATGGTCCGTCGTGTGTGTGTGTGTGTGTGTTTTGTTGCAGTTGTCTTAAAGAATAATATGGGCAGCCTGGAGGTTAGAGCTGGGTTACTGACTTGGTTATCGCTACCTTTTTATTTCTTTTAATTTAATACTTGGAGAAATGAGTAAACAAAAATGTTTTGACAGTTTCCACGTTTCCCTTTTATTAGATGGCTGTGAATCTTGGACCACTTGTTGCTGGCAGACATTGAGGGTGAAATGCAGGTCTGCAGGCATCTTAAATCTATGTGGGCTTTTTTGTTCAAACGTAATGGACAGACTTAAGTGCCAGTAAGCTTTTCCTAAACAAAAGTGAGAGTCATATGCTTTCTGTTGGAGTGGATTTTGGGAAGATTGAAGAGTACTTTGAACACCCAGATTTTGTTGTCTCTAATTCCTGCATATTCACAGTCACCATTTTCCAGAGATTTAATGTGTAAAATGCTGGGTGTACAATCTGTCACAAATGTGTACAGTTTACAGTAAGTAAAGCCTGTAGGAAAGGGGATGTCTGTGGTTGTAAAAACGTGGTTTTTGGTGGTTGGTCCTGAAAAGAACTAAAACTTGCATGCATTTGGTAGCTGAATTGGAGGAGTGTAGAAGCAGGTCCTAGTCTGTAACTTACAAATGTACATGGGTCTTAATCGGATGCACCCCAGGGTTTTGTGTTGTGTACTTGATCACCGGCTGTTTTGTGCAGGATGGGTGTGGCCAGAGTGATTGACATGACTAATGCCTGTGATGGGGTATTTAACTGATTGGCCTACCATGCAGATTTTCCACTGACATCATGCATACATTGGTTTCTTTCTGAAGTAAGGTGGTTTCAAAATAGTATTGCACAACTTTGTCTATATTCGTGTGTTTGTGCTTGTCTAGCCTTGTAACACACTTTATCTATCCAGTAGTTTGTCTGTGACTGGAGCATTGTGCAGTCTGTTTACTCTTCCTCAGTGTAGTGCTGTCTCTGAGTTGGTACATTGAAGTATGGGGGGGTGCAGGGGGTGTGCCCCCCTGCGAAAGCAAGGAAAACAGTAATGTAAGTGTGCGCATCACCAGTACTGCCCTGTCGCTGTTTACCTTTTAGACCAGTGTTTTACCAGTGAAATATGTAAGGCCATTCTTGTACTGGGTAACACACAAGTCAACTTTACAACTCTGATTGGACTGGTAGCGGTCTACAAACTGGCGAGCGGACCTTTTTACTGTCCAATAACACATACCTTAGAAATTGCGTTCAGATAGGTATATTTGCAAGTCTTTTCTTTAACTTTATTCAAGTGATTTCTGTAAATACCTAATTTTGCATGAGTGTCCTTCCTCATCATGTGGATGTGAACCACATCATATTGGCTATTCAGAGTACAGATAGACATATTTTGGCAAAGTAGTAGTGAATAATAGCCTAGTTAGTGTTTTGTGTGTGTATGTATCTAATGTATTTACACACAGGTTTTGTGTATGTGTACATACAGTGCATATGACAAGTGTACACACACCCCTGTTTAAATGGCAAGTTTTTGTGATGTATTAAAGACCACAGATAATTTCAGAATGTTTTTCACCTTTAATGTGGCCTATAACCTGTACAATTCAACTGAAAAACACATTTGTTGGTAGAAAAAAATATATAAATAAGCTGGTTGTATAAGTGTGCACACTCTAAGTAATACTTTGAAGGAGCACTTGATTTAATTACTGCATTCAGTCTTGGATACACACCTGCCACCAGAGACTGATTAACCCCAAATAAAGTTCAGCTGTCCTACTAGGATTTTCCTGACATTTACTCAGTTGCCTGCTATAGCAAAAAACACGGTTTAGAGTTTACAAAGCATCAAAGGGATCTCATTGTTGAAAGTATCAGTCAGGAGAAGGGTACAAAATAATTTCCACAGCATTGGTAGTGAGGGTCGGAACTTTGAATGTTGGCAGTATGACTGGTATAGGGAGAGAGCTAGCTGATATGATGGACAGAAGGAAGGTTAGTGTATTGTGTGTGCAAGAGACCAGATGGAAGGGGAGTAAGGCTGGGTGTATCGGATGTGGGTTCAAATTGTTTTATTGTGTGGATGGGAGGAGAAATGGCATAGGAGTTATTCTGAAGGAACAGTATGCTGAGTGTTGTGGAGGTGAAGAGTGTCGGATAGTGATGTTTATGAAGCTGGAAATTGATGGTGTAATGATGAATGTTGTTAGTGCGTATGCTCCCCAAGTTGGGTGTGCAATGGATGAGAGAGAAATTTTGGAGTGAATTGGATGAAGTGGTGATGACTGTACCCAAGGGTAAGAGTGGTGATTGGAGCAGATTTCAATGGGCATGTTGGTGAAGGGAACAGAGGGGATGAGGAAGTGATGTGTAGGTATGGTGTTAAAGGAATGCAGAAGGTCAGATGGTAGTGGATTTTGCGAAAAGGATGGACATGGCTGTGGTGAATTTTAACGAGGGAGGAGCATAGGGTGACATACAAGAGTGGAGGAAGATGCACACAGATTGATTATATCTTGTGTAGGAGGGCCAGTTTGAAGGAGATTGGAGACTGTAAAGTGGTGACCGGAGAAAGTGTAGTTGGGCAGCATAGGATAGTGGTTTGTAGGATGACGTTGATCAAGAAGAGGAGTGTGAGGGCAGCACCAAGGATCAAATGGTGGAAATTGGAAAAGGGTAATTGTGAAGTGGAGTTCAGGGATGAGTTGAGGCAGGAGTTAAGGCAGGCACTGGGTGGCAGTGAAGTTACCAACTAGCTGGGTAACTACAGCAGAGCTAGTAAGGGAGACAGCTAGAAGGGTGCTTAGTATCACATCTGGACAGAGGAAGGATGACAAGGAGACGTGGTGGAATGAGGAAGTACAGGAGAGTACACCGAGAAAGAGGTTGGCAAAGAAGAAGTTGGATTGTCAGAGATGAAGAAAGTAGACAGGAATACAAAGAGATTGGATGCATGTCAGAGAGGTATTGAAGGATAAGGCATGTGAAGAGTTGTATGAAAGGTTGGACACTAAGGAGGGAGAAAAGGACCTGTATCTATTTGCTAGACAGAGGGACTGAGCTAGGAAAGATGTGCAGCAGGTGTGGGTGATGAAGGATAATGAGGGAAACGTGCAAGCGAGGAGAGTGTCTTGAGGAGATGGAAAGTACTTTGAGGAGTTGGTGAATGAAGAGAATGGGAGGGAGAAGAAGGTTGGATGATGTAGGGATAGTGAATCATGAAGTACAATGGATTGGCAAGGAGGAAGTAAGGATATGAAGAGTGAAGAATGGGAAGGCTGGCCCAGATGACATACCTGTGGAAGCATGGAGGTGTTTAGGTGAAGTGGCAGTGGAGTTTTTAATCGGGTTGTTTAATGAAATCTTGGAAAGTGAGAGGATGCCTGAGGAAGTGTTTTGGTACCGATTTTGTTTTAAGAATAAGGGTGATGTGCAGAGCTGTAGTAACTACAGAGGTATTAAATTGAGCAGTCACAGCATGAAGTTATGGGAAAGAGTAGTTGAAGCAAGGTTAAGAAGGGACGTGATGATTAGTGATCAGCAGTATGGTTTCATGCCAGGAAAGAGCACTACAGATGTGATCTTTACTCAGTGTTGATGGAGAAGTATAGAGAATGTCGGAAGGAATTGCATTGTGTTTTTGTAGACTTAGAGAAAGCATATGACAGGGTACCTAGAGAGGAGTTGTGGTATTGTATGAGGAAGTCAGGAGTGTCAAAAGTATGCAAGAGTGGTACAGGATATGTACGAGGGTGGTGTGACAGCGATGAGGTCTGCGGTGGGAGTGACGGATGTGTTTTAAGGTGGAGGTGCGGTTACATCAAGGATCTGCTCTGAGCCCTTTCTTATTTGCAATGGTGATGGGACAGGTTGCCAGATGAGATCAGACAGGAGTCTCCGTGGACTATGATGTTTGCAGATGACGTGATTCTGTAGTGAGTGTAGGGAACAGGTGGAGAAGACCCTGGAGAGATGGAGATATGCTCTAGAGAGAAGAGGAATGAAGGTCAGCAGGACTAAGACATTGTGTGTGAATGAGAGGATAGAGGAATGGTGAGGATGCAAGGAGTAGAGGTGGCGAAGGTGGATGAGTTTAAATACTTTGGGTCAATAGTTCAGATTAGCGGTGAGTGTGGAAGAGAGGTGAAGGAAAGTACAGGCAGGCAGGATGGAGGAGTGTCAGGAGTGATTTGTGACAGACGAGTACCTGTAAGAGTGAAAGGGGAAGGACTACAAGAGGGTAGTGAGACCAGCTATGTTATATGGGTCGGAGACAGTGGCATTGACAAAAAGGCAGGAGTTTGAGCTGGATGTGGCAGAATTAAAGATGTTAAGATTTGCACTGGGTGTTACGAGGGTGGACAGGATTAAGAAAGTATATTAAGAGGGTCAGCCCAGGTTGGAAGGTTTGGAGACAAAGCCAGAGAGGCACTATTACATTGGTTTGGACATGTGCTGAGGAGGGATACAGAGTATATTGGGGAAAAAGATGCTAAGGATGAAGCTACCAGGTAATGGGGAAAAGAGGAAGGCCTAAGATAAAGATAAGGTTTATGGATGTGGTGAGAGAGGACATGCTGGTGGTTGGTGTGACAGAGCAAGATGTAGAGGACCGGAAGAAGTGGAAACAGGATCTGCTGTGGCGATGATGATGATTTATACCATGGAACACAATAAAGACAGTCATCAAAAAGTGGAGAAAATATGGTACAACTGATGTAAAGAACTGGACATCCCTTCAAAATTGATGGAAAAGACCTAGATGAAAACTGGCCAGGGAGGCTGCCAAGAGACCTAGAGCAATACTGAAGGAGCTGCATGAAGTACTGGTTGTGTACTACATGTGATAATCTCCCATATTCTCCATGTGTCTGGGCTGTGGGGTAGGGTTGCAAGGCAGAAGACCCTTTTTTTTTTTTTTTTTTTTTTTTTGCACGGAAAAACATCCAGGTCAACTTAAAATTTGCAAAACATTACATAAATCTCCAAAGAGCATGTGGGGAAAATGTGTTTATGGTCCTGAGGCCAAGGTCAAACTTTTTAGCCACAATTCCAAAAGGTACGTTTGGCGCAAAAACATCACTCGGCATCGCCAAAATAACACCACCCCCATGGTGAAGCAAGGTGGTGGTGGTGGTAATTTCAAGTTTTCGGGTTGCTTTTCTTCGGCTGGAACTGGGGCCTTAGTCAAGGTGGGGTGAATTACCTGTTCCAAATACCAGTTACTTTGGGCCAAAATCTTCAGGCGTCTGCTAGAAAGCCGAAGATGAAAAGAGGTTTCACTTTTCAGCACAACAGTGATCCCAAGTATACGTCCAAATCAACAAAAGAATGGCTTTGCCAAAAGAAAATTAAACTTTTGGAATGGCCCAGCCAGAGCCCAGACCTAAATCCAATAGAATCTGTGGGTTGACCTGAAGACTAGGTGCTCCTGCAGTCTGATGGATTTTGCAAGGAAGAGTGTGTAAATATTGCCAAGTCAAGATCTGCCATGCTGGTAGACTCCTACCCAAGAAGACTGAATGTTGTAATTAAAAGGTGCTTCAAAGTGTTTAAGGGTGTGCACAGTGATGCAACCAGCTATTTAATTTTCCTCCCAACAGATTTGTTTTTCAATTGTACATGTTATAGGTCCCATTTAAAGGTGGGAAAAGCTAAGTGATTTATTGTGGTCTTATTTTTTTTATATCCCAAAAACCTGGCATTTTAACAGGGGTGCGTATACTTTTTATCTAGTGTCTACTTCAGTAGATCTCTCTCCAGATATGGATATAGGTATACAGGTGTCTACGTATAGGTGTAGATGGGTCTATTTCAGTAGACTGACAGCTTACTTACCGGATACCCAGTTGCCCCAGACAAGACTGACCATTCACGAGAGGTAAGTAACTGCTTGGTCATACCAATGAAAATTAAAGTAAAACTAACCCCCCCCCCCCCCAACTAAATATACCAACTCTGAGAATGCCCTTTACCCCTGTGGTAGTGCAAAGTTCAACAGGATGGCCAAGCTGTTACCTAGCATGAAACGCCGTTTTTTCGGGTGTCTTGTCTTGTAGTCTTTGGCAACTGGGTATCTGGTAAGTGAACTGTCTGTTTACTGAAGTAAACATGTATAATAGCAACTATTAAAACGCACAATGTTTTAAGATCTGCCATACTTAAAAATGTTAATCATTTAGTGTTAATAGTAAATCTAACTTTGTTTTTCCTCCAGTAATATATCCTTTAATGAATTAAAATGGCATGTGTAATTTGGGTATTGTAGGAAACACTGCATCTGTCCCCGTTTTAAATATGCATTAGTGATGTTCAAGTGGTTAGACCTCCACAGTGGTGTGGTTGAAAGTATTAAATGGGCAGTGGTTTTGGTAAGGTGTAATTGAAAGTATTAAATGGGCAGTGGTTTTGGTAAGGTGTAATTGAAGTGTCCCAGCATATTAGTAAGCAGCAACAGCAAGCCACAGCCTAGGAAGGGTATGGTGAAAATGATCTTGACCTGGTCCTAATTTGTTACTGTTTAACAGTTCTTTAAGTAGCCAGTTTAAAGTTTTCCACAGTCTAGTGAAAATTGTGTCAAGGAAGTAATCTGTATAGTGTAATGGAGCTCATTATTTATATGCTTTCTAGGTAAACTTAATCAGCGAATTGGCAGTGGCGGCCAACAGTTTAGCCCTGCTATGCCTGCCTTCATGCTTATGTGGAACTTTTTATTATTTTGCTTAACTGGGCAGGTGCACTGATCCAAAGAATCCTTTCTGACAAGACATAGGCCATAAGGCTTGGTTTGGGGTCGTATTCAAGCCAATTGATGTGTAGAGGGACACCTGTTGAGTATCTGCCTCCGTTGTGTGACTTAAAGGGTTTGAATAAAGTGCAAACCAGTGGTGAATTTGAATGTTTTGGGGTTGCTGGATTTAATCTCTCAACTGGCTTTGTAAAAACACTCAATGTAGTGGTAACACTGCTTCCGGGTTTTAGTTATTCACAGCTGAGGCTGTAGAATCATTGCCTTGCACAGCTTGCAGTCAATTTATATAATTTTAGTAGTTTGGGGTATCCTTTACTTGTGATTCTTGGGGAAACATTTTGTCACTGGTTTGGAAAGCAAAAATGTTCTATGCAGTTTTTGTTTAGTAATGTCAGGATAGTTGACACAAATGTGCTTAACTTAGAGACTTGGGCATTCCATTTTTTCCTCTCTTTGATTTTGTATGTGTTGTATGGCATTGCAGCTTTATCAGCAAGCCTAATTATTGTGCACTTGCTGTTTTAAAACATTTGCTAATGATAACCACCTTTATTAAATTGATACCAAAGGCATAGGCGGACATTAACAGATTTAAATATAATGTACATTGCAGGTTCTTTGTTACTGTCAAAAGTCAACATTACAGAATGGCTGAATTCCTGCCTTCCCTTCAACCTAATTTCCTCCTGAACATTATTCTGCATATGTTGTTTCCGTTTACTTCTGTGCAGTTTTTTCTTTCCCTTTGCTAATGTTCACTCTCAACAGTATTCTCTTGTAATATTAGGTACATTTTCCATTAACTTTTTTTTTTTGGCAGCCAACAGAATTGAAACTCAAGGTCTTACTATGTCTAGGCAATTGAGATTTTGCACACCAGCTTTGAGTAATTTCCTTACTGTTTACTGTTGTATTTTTGAAATTTCATTGGCCAACCGGTCACAATGTCTACCTGAAATGCCAAATATGGTTCCTCAAAAAAAGCGGCTAAGTCTAAGCCTGAATGTCAACACCCATAGTTTGATGCATTTGACATAGGAGATGATGTAATTCACCCATGTTATGCATCCTAGCGTTCTGTTACATTGTACAGCACATTTAATTCACTATTGCAGGGGGGCAACCCTCCCTGCACCCCCCACGCACCCACTGTGAATTATATATACCAACTCCAAGATTGCACTACAGTGAGGAAGTGGGTTAATTCCCTGCTCCTCACCGAACTGCGATCTCCACTCACAAGTCTGAAGTAAAGTAATCTGAGTACACTACCCATTCGCTGTAGCATATTCCATGTCTGGTTTGGCATTTTGCCTCCTGGAAAACTGCCTTTTGACTAGCCCATTCCTGACCAACTGCCATTCGAAAATAGAATGGCTGTAAGGAAGGGTTTATTATTGTATCGCCCAGTATTTCCGATGGAGTACTCCTGTAGGGATTGTTTAAAATTTGCCATCTTAACTATACTTGCAAAAGTATGTTCCCAGTTGTCTTTTTTTTTTTTCCATTTTGCTGTCTGCCTGAGGGGAATAATTTGACTGCTCGGGCTGGAAAAGAAAGATCTATGGAAACTCTTCCAAGCAAAGATCTTAAGCCTTTTGTAACCCCACCCCCCATTCATTCTGTTCTAGATTCGGCTAAAAATTGAGAGCAGATATTTCACTTAATCTCCCTATAACTTAACTTTCTCTTTGCCCTGTAGTCCTGAGATCATTGCCTAGTAGGGAAGGCAACCCAGATGTATTGGCCTCATCCTGCTATTACCTTTCCTGCTTGAATGACTTGCTCTCAATGTCATGGTTACTTTTTGACAGGCTTTTCCAGTGAATTCCAGTCCCCTCTTGTCTGTTTTTTCTATAGCACTGCTTGCAGTCATCCCTTTTGGCAATAACCTCCTTTTTTATGTTTTTGTATTGGCTTAGTTCTTGGAATATTTTCTGTTACTTCTGAATGTAATTTTTTGCTTGGTTATTCTCGTAAGGATCTGCACCCAAAATCCTGCTTTCTTAAACTTCCCCTTGCTTCATCATCCGTTTCCACTCTTGAATTGCAACCATCTGATTTTGTTGCTACATTTTTAATGGTGTAGCTCTAAAATATTTTCGAATTAAATAAACCTAAGCCACCTTATTCTATTGGGATTTTGTATGCCATTTTGATGCACTTTGCTTTTGTGTACAACTTTTGTCTTGATTAGTGCCTGGTTATTGGAATATAGTAGGCATTATTTTTTTGTTCTGGCAGTCTCACTTGGTACTGGATCCCTGCCCGCAATGCACTTGGAGGTTCCCTGCAAAGCTGGTGGTAACTGTCTGTTTATTCACATCTTTTTATGCATTGCAAATAGCTTTTCCAGGAGCGGCAGTGTTGTATTATGTGGTCACACTGTAGCTTCTCTTATGGCAGTATTGCATGGTGTCTTGCTTATGTCATAGATGCACTTTAGTCTCTTTTGATGTCCTTAAACTCACTGCTGCAGTTGCGTCTTTTGGCTTTTTCCCAGTTAGGGGTCGCCACAGCGGAACTCCAGTCTGCTAATGATTGGCAGATTTTTACGTGCCGAGTTGCCAGCCCTGATGCACAACCTTCAACGAAGATATGCCCATTCACGCGTGTCTCCATGCAGAAGACGCTCTAGTTAAGAATCTAACCGGAGAGTGTCTTACTGTGAGGTGACAATGCTACTGCAGCACCACCGCCGCAGTATATATTCACTGCTGCGGTATTCCTTACTAATGGGATTCCCTGCTGTGAAGCTCTCTGGCCAGTTTGCAAAAGTCCTGTATTTTTTTTTTTTTTAAGGAACTCTGAATGTCACCTGTGCACTTCTCGTGTAAGGTAGAGCATAAAGAATGTTCAGGAGTACCATCCTGAGAACTTCTTTGCTGCCAGTCTGAACGTTGTTTTAACTGCCAGTCTGTTGCATTCATCCATTTTTTTCTGCTTGTCTACCTTTAACTCCTCCATTAGCTTCTAGATTTGAGGCTAATCCGTTTCTTAAAGGTGTTCTTAATAGTAGACTTCCCAGGAAGCCCCCCCCCGATCTTAATTTTTATTCTGGAAAAGTTGAGTCTGGCTCCTTTGAGCCTGTTTTGGCTCTTACTTCTGCCAGACTGGTGTCAGAGTTGCAAGCCCTTATGGCTTGTCCACTTTTTTGATATTTTGTGATAGGGTATCCTTGCCTACTAATCCTCCTTTCATGCCCAAGGTGGTTTGAGTTGTCACTTAATCAGTCTATTAATTTGCCTGCTTTTTTTTTTTTCCCCCTCCGGAATCTTGACAATGAGAGGGTGCTGCATACCATAGATGTGCATAGACTGCTCAGTCTGACCTGTTTTTCATCCTAGGTCCGGCTGTTTCCAAGCAAACTGTTTCCACTTGGATTTCAAAGGCTGCGTAGGCAGGTGACTTTCAGCATATCTTAAAGCAGTGGTAGACTTTTGTAAACTGGCCGGATTGATGGCTTCACGGCAGGGAATCCCCATTGGTAAGGTGTACTGCAGCAGTGAAAGCAAAGACATCTACCATTGTAAGATTTTACACAACTGCACTTTGAGTTTATTTTTAGTATTGCTGGTGGTGGTGCCTGTTTTGTCCTATTAATGCCATGTTTCTTGGAATCTGTGCTATTTAAACTTCTTAGTCGAATGCCATTGGTCCACTCTGCTCTTAAGCTATCCAGTTAACTTTTCCATGTGGCCTTCAGTGGGCTTTGATTTAAATCAAACTTCTACTGTGGGTCTTGTAACTGTAATATCTCTGTTTACTTCAACTGTTGGAATAATCTTTTGTATTCAGAAAAGTGGTTCTGGAAAGATCATGCTAAGCTTGTTTTCTTACACACAGAGTGGACTGCTTTCTTTAAAGGTCTGTGTTCTGCTTTCATTTTTGTGTGCATGCATTATCCAAGAACTTTGGGAGGTTGAAGCAGAATAATTGCAAGCTATCGGACTTTGAGTTTAGAGTCCTACATTTTAAGGCAGTCAGTAATGCAAAGCTGTTTTTGTGGGCTGGTAGAACTTCATTTGAAGATGTTTACTCCCTAGGTACAAACAGGGTTAATATAGTGCGTACTATTTTTAACTAAGAATTTGTTGAAGTAGCTTTTGATGGGTGTTGGACATGTGAGCTTGAAAACCCCCCTCCCCCAGTCACCTTTTATTGCTGCCATTATATTGAACTGTGGTAGACTGTTGGCGTAGACGGGGCTTTATCTCTCTGTTGTGGTGATTGTTGAATTGTAATCTTGTACTGGGATTATTTACATTGGTATTTTAATGTGGGAAATGTGTAGCTCTTAAGAGCCTAATGTAAAAAAAATTCCAATTTAACATTCCCCAAAATGTGATTACCCATTCTTTATTACCACTTGTGTTTTGCTACAAGTCTGTGGGGGTATACAATTTTCTGTGCAAATTCATTCAAAAATCCTGCCTCTTCTGGACTCTTAAGGCATTTGCAAGGTTCATTTCTTAACCTTATCTGCTTTTAATTTGTGGTTGTCATGGAGGTGGAGTAGTTTTTATGCTAATCTTGTTTCTCCTTTTACTTCTGAAAACCCTACCAGAGCGGATTTCTTTTTGTCTGTAAACTACATTCCAAGACTTTCACTTTCGGTCTTTTTCATCTTGTTTGCCGCTCCTATATTGGTTCATTTGCTAACTTAAAAGCTTTTTCCTATTTTCTGCACCCTTGCTACCAAGTATACTTAAAGATTTTATTGTTTTCTCTGTCCTCTCACTGGTTTAGTTTCTGCATTTGGTTCAATCCAAGCTCCTAGTTTCTATTGCATTACCCCCCACGTCATAATCTTCCTTTACACTTTTTGATGTGTAACCTGGTGCATGAATTGAGCCTTGTGTAGTTCTAAAGTGCCCTTAGAAACTGGGGACTTTTGAGAGGGGGTTATCCTACAGTTTCTGGTTTAAGTCTGTAATAAAAAAAAAAAAAAAAAAAAAAAATACACCTGGTCTGCAAGACCAAATAGTTTTTGAGTATCTTACCAGTTAGTCCTTGAAATTATCTTTTGTCAGTGACAAAACAAGTGGTGAAAAAACAACAGTACCTGTTTTTTATATTTTCAAAATTCTGATCAGTAGCCCTTACACTTTGGCTCTTGTTTCCAACTTCTCAAATGTCTGTCTTCATTAACCTCTCTATTTTTTTCCTGTTTGGGAACACTAATGCCACCGCTGCTTAAGCCTCTGTCTAATGCTTTTACTGTAGACTTGCAGCACTTTGGTCACACCTTTGCCAATATCTCTACTAGTGTAGACATGAGCACTAAAATCATGATTTAAAAATTGGAAGTGTATCTACTTTTGGGTTGTGTAGAGATGTCTGGCCTACTTCATAGTCTGTTGTACTGTCTAGTGTGCGAGTGCTGCCCTTTGTACCACCCATGTCTCAAACTGATACTATCCTGAGGTTGTAGTGAAATGCTGCAGTGCAAAAGCTAGACCTTTTGCTTGAGCATTGATAGCATCCTATCATATGGTGTAGTTTGGTAGCAATATGAGCCCCATGGCCATTAGCCTAGTATCCTCCTGTGATCCTACGAATATTGAGGAGCAGCTCCAGTAAAACGGTAATGTAATCTAGCAAGCTGCACCACCCTTAGTATTTTAAATGAGGAAAATGTGGGGAATACTGTAGAACAAAAAATGCATCCCAAATGATAGGGTGTTCCCTCGTTTTGTACGTATGGGGGAGGATTGGGTTATCTTGAGTGACAATTACCCAGAATTGCAGCATGGCGCAAAAAGCCTTTGAATTTAAACAATGAACTTCCTACTTGTGAAAGCAAACAATTGAGAAGGTCTTGTCCAGAAACGAAGGAAAAGGTGAAGAGCTGATAGTGGGGTGGATTCTCTTATGGGAAGTGGAAAGAATGATATAAGCCTGGACAGGGGACATGGTTCACGTAATGGAAAAAGGTTGGAGACTGCCTGGATACTTCATAATGCAGTAAGTCTGGACTATCCAAATGGAAAGGGATGTGATAAGGGACATGATATGCAAAGTCAGGCAGGAGATCTCCTTCAGCAACACATAATGTGTTGCACCAATTGTAGTCAATAAAGGTGACTTCTCTGTAATGTTCAAAAACTGAGCAAGGGTTGTAGATCAAAGAAGCTTAGGCTAGCAGTAAAACTGCAGGAGGCTAGAAAGTATGAAGAGAGCTACTTGAGAGGAAGTATGGAACATTGGCTGTGAAAGGTACTACAGGGAGGTGCTTAGGATCAACCATTCAAATGCAGGGCAACAGTTCTTAAAACATTGGTAAAGGAGCTCACAACTTGGAGGCTGATATTTTAAAACTGCGTGTAAGTGCTGTTATAAACACAGAATAGGGAAAGTCTTGAGACATCTGTGTTAACTTCTGCTCTGCTTTAGTGGACATTCTGTATGGAACACAGATGTCGTAGGGCAGCAGTAAAAAATGTTAACACTTCAGATGTAATGGGTAGAATAATTTTTGTGGGGAGGAGTAAGTTATTGGGCTTGGTTCCCAAGTTGAAAAGCAGAATGTGGCGGCCCAAGTATATTGCACTGGTGCAAGCCTGAACTGTAAAGCCTTGAAGCTCAGGCATATAAAATAACCAAATACCCAAATGTCGAAAACAAAGAATGTTTAAGAATTATCTTTTGCCAGAGTATTGTCCATATCCAAAGTGGTGTAGGATTAAGAACAGTTGGAGATGCTGAAGGGTAAAAAGTGGGAAGTCTTGTCTTACCTCCTCCTCTAACATTTTCCCTAATTAAGAGGCAACTGCTGATTTCAGCACACTGCAAGGGGAGTGTGTGATAAAAGCAATTAAGGGAGCAACTCTACCTTTGGTCAGTGTAGCTCAGTGCGTGTACCTTTTAAGAAGCTATCCATGGACTTGCACAAGTGTATAAGTACTGGGCATGTGCAAGCTAGACTGCCATTTTTTAGTAAGCTGAGATGTAAGCATCTGTGTGTAAGGTCTGTCTGTTAATCAGGTCATTTGTATTTCGTGGTGCTGATATCCATCATGAGCATCTAAACGAAATGCCAGGTCTGCTTTATGTATGTTAGAAAGGGACGAGTGACCATCAAAGTCTGTGTGCCTATGTATAGCCCCCCCCTTTCAGGTGCAGTAGATAGTCAAAGTGGTCTGCATTAGTATTTAATTGAACACAGTGCCAGGATAAATTCTTTTGTGTAAAGAAATATGCTGTTTGGGGGATGGGGGTTTGGGTATAAGTTGCTACTTAATGTGTGCATCATTGGGGGTTGGGAAATGCCCATACAAGAATAAGTGGAAATAAGTATCCTGGTGTCAAAAGAGCTCTTGCAAGGAATAAGCTGTTGGTGCTTGGGAGTGTTGAACAGGCAAAACAAGCCCATAGTAGTGGGGGAAAATGAATAGGCAAAACAAGCCCATAGTAGTGGGGGAAAATTAAAAGGCAAGCTAACAACCAAGGCAGGGTCAGAGTGTGTATAACAGAAGTATAAGGCGGGTTGCAACATAACATTAGAAAAGGAAATGGTGTGCAAACAAGTACTGCTAACTAAGAAATGTAGAGATTGAGATGAGGGGGGAATAGGCAGGTAAGGAGAATTGAAGTAGACCTCTGGAAAATAAGTTAAGGATATATGTAGTTAGCTATGTAGTTTAGCTATGTGGGGCAGTGAAGTCCAAGGGGAAATAAGATTGCCTAAAGGCAGGAATGAAGTGCATTGGTTCCAGTAAGAATGAGTACAGATCCCTTTTACTGCTGTGGACAAACTCTCCTGTCAGTCCTCCTGCCTTCGAAAGGCAGGGTGTAAATAGGGATAAAGAGTGGAAGAGCTGAACTAAAGCAGATTACTGGTGCCAGGGAAGAGGAGCACCAACCAAAGCCATGACCTGTGTGTGGGAGAGTACACTGACCAGTGTCTCCACCATCTTGTGCACCTGGACATGCTCTCCTAACAGGAAGGGAGTTTAATATTTCTTAAGCCTGGCTCAAAACAGATTAGCACACCACAACATTGAAAAATTATTACTGTAAAATTGTGAAAGATTTCTGTCTGAGATGATCTTCTGACTTTAAAGAAAGCAAGGTGATGTGCAAGAAGGGAGGTTATTCTGTGGATTTTTGCCACAGAAGGTGGGAATGGAGTAGAAGAAAATGCTAGTAAAATTGAGCATTCGGATTATGGAGTGGTGTATAAAGATTGGAGAAAAGTAGTCTTTCGGGGGATGAGTTAGTATGCCATAGTGGAAGATGTGAGAGCACGGGTCTGCAGTTTAAGGGTGATGCGGAGATGCTTTAAGTGGAGAGATGGTAATACTGATTCTCTAAAAGGTAGCAAATAAGCATGAGAGCTTTGGGCTATTTTTTCCCTGTTAAATACAATGGAAGGAATCACCAGGAATAAAGGTTGTGTTACCCATATCAAACTGAACGTATCAAGCGGTAAGACTTTTTAGTCAAAGGTGGACAGCTGCTGGGAGGGTGTCTACCTTGTAAAGAAAAGAAAGGGTCATCTCTTGTGTATGGCTTGTGTACTAGTGTATGTGCACATATGGATTGCATGGTGTTGCAGTAAGCAGCATTTACTTCAGCAAGAAATTCTCCATTATGATTTTTTGGCTGTAGGTGCTTTACAGTAAGACACAGAGTATGCTGTTAAGTCTTGTATCAAGGAATTGGTGAGATGTGATAACAAATGTGTAAGGAGCAAAGAAAAGTAAAATAGAGGGGTTTATTGTATTGTAGGAAGGGCAAGGGTAATGGCCCTTTTTGTTTGAAAGTTTAGACCCAGTTCTGTGTTCACTATTTTTTAAGGTTGTCTTTATTCTCCTTACCACTTTTTTTGTCCCTCCTTGCCATAATTATTAGCCTGAGCCCAATGTCCTATCTTTGCTAAGACTGCCAACTTAACTGCTTGTGCTCTCCCAGACCACCTGTTTAACCCCTTCCTTTGTGACAATATGGTTTGGTCTGGGGTGGGTGTATTGTGAGGAAGTCTTTGAGCTGCTAATTGAATCCATGTCACGTTGAGGACTTTTTCTATGCCAACTGGAGTGGCCTCCTACCGTTGAAGTCCCATTGCTTTGTGTGGGTGAACCTATGCCAATGGCTTGCGTAATCGCACCCACCAAGCATCAATTACTTTTCTATAATCACCTTTTCAGATAGTTTCTTAATGAGTTAGTTTGCTGCTGCTTCCTTTCCTCTTTCTTATGAAGCTGTTTTGGCGGTGTGTAGTTTGTAAGATGTATTTTCCCCTGCATCCTTAAGTCCTCTGAGAAGATTCTTGACTGCTTCTGTATTGGTCCCCTCTGGCAGTCAAATCCATTTTCAGCAAAATCACTCCTTATGGGGGTGTATGCTTAATTTTATTACTCATCTTGAGTCTTTTGTTGTACTTGCATGGTTTCTGTCTCGCCCATCAAGGGTGTCACTGCTTCTGTTTATTAGTAGTTCTCTCATTTTTCAATTGCTACTTGGTAGTGTAACCTTTTTTTTTTTTGTTTCCCTGTTGTCTGCACTGGTAATGCTGACTGCTGACACGGCAAAACAAGGAAACTCAAAAAGAGCGAATACCAAACAGTCTTCCCTTGAGATTATACAGAATCAGATTTTTGCTGTTAATCTGAGACTGCAGTTTTCTGAGAAACGGCAGTCTGTCCTGATACAGCAGTCTTTTTGATATTTAGTCTCCTCACCATGTCATGGTTACCTCTTTACATGTTTCTCTCCTTGACTGGGTGGATTTCAGGATGACTGGAATGTTGGCTGTGGCTCTAATTGGGAGAATCTGGGCAGTTCTGGCATCATGGTTGTTTATTTTTTTGGAACTTTGTGCATTGGCCTGGCCGTTTAAATAATTTCACCATACCTGTTGGTCTAAAGTCAAAGTGACTGGAAAGGGATATGTTGTTGAAGGCTGCTTCTGCTTGATTGCCAATTTTACATTCTGGGATTTGCTTACCATCTTGTTTCACAAATGGGTCACGCAAACTGCAGTGCATAGTGAAGTGACCTTGCTTTAACAGCTGTTTAAAGTACCCATTGTATTGTGGTTTGAACACTTTGTTCAGTAGCTCAAGTAAGTTTTCTGTACCAGTCAAGGCAAATGGCATGTATGCAGTGGGTGGAGGTGCGGTGAAATGGGTATTTTTAAGCTAGATTTTCATAATGTGAAATTGTTCAGTGACTTTCAGGCTAGGTTTCAAGTGCATTTTGGATCCAGTTTACTTGTAAAATGTTGAGACGCACTTTTTGATAGCCAGTCAGAATCGTCAGGTAATAGTGTTCCTTTATATATTTTTTTAGGCTCTACTTGAGTTGGAGATGAACTCTGACTTAAAGGCCCAGCTGAGGGAATTGAACATCACAGCTGCTAAGGTAAGTTAGAGGCAACACTCATTCCACTTATTAGCTGTGGTATTAGCTGCACAATTGGGGAGGTGTGCATGTCTTACTATGCACTACTAACTTCTTAGTGGCCTGAATTGTGGAAACTGGAGCATGAATATGTAGTTAGTGGGTCTGTTGAATTGACTGTGTTGTCTTTGTGTTTCTAGTACATTATCTGCTTGTTGCAGAATAATATGCTTTAATCTGCTGAAGACCCTCTTGATATTACACAAACCATGTTTGAAATAAAATGCTTCTGTGACTCATTTTTGTTTTGAAGTTTGGCACTACCATTTACTGGTAGCTTATAATTGACTCCAGTTTTGATTTTCATTCATAAGTCTTGTCATTAGGAGTTTCATTTTTCTGAACTGCTTCATTGTTTGTGTGGTATTTAGTGTGTTTTTTGAAAAATTGAGTATCCAACGTGGACATCCATTAGAAGTTGCTTTCTTATGGCCCTGTCCATGTGGCTTATGGAAGCGTAGCACTGAGTGCCATGACGTATACTTCATTTCACACCGTTGGAGAGCATATTTGTCCCCAGTCTTTGGGCCAGTGTGGGCAACAATCCTGTATATTCCTATAACTTCTCAGAGTCCTTGGACAATTACTGAGGAGACAAACCATGCAGGATACACAATTTAGAATTTGAAACTTGTAACCCTCTGTGGTCCATTGTGTTAGTGTTTAGTCCAGATTTGCTTGGAAATCCTGATGTGTGTGTTGACTGTGTATCATAATACAGTTGAAAATAAACCACTGGCATTTGTTGGGCTTGTCAGAATGGTGGAAAGGAGGTGTTTAATTATTGTGAGCATTAAGGTAGTGTGCAGCTCCTCCCTCACCTTGTAGTAGACTTCAGAAATCCAAAAGCAGATTTAAAGAACTGGAGACTTAGTATTTTAAACCTAATTGTCTTTGACTGGCTCCCCTTCAGACCTTTGCAGAAACTGTTACTACTGGATGGTGCTGCCTTAGTTGAAGAAAACGCTTCTGCACTGTATGTGGCTAAAACGGTCTAATCACTGCTCAACTCGGCAGTTTAAGCATTTCTCTTGTACCATATTGGCAAAGCCTTAGTTATCTAAGGTGGGATAAAATTTCAGGAAGCTGGTGGCATTCCAGGAATTGCCCCAGAGTAAGTTGGACGTGTGGTCATACTGTTGCAGATTATCAAATAGGTTCATAGGTAGGTATTAGGCTATCTGCCTGAAGGCATTTACAAGTCTCGCCGGCATGTGTTGGCTTTCGTCGCCTCCTTAGATTAGTTCCCTGTGCCTCTGTCCAGCAGAGCCATTGAAGTGATCCATGGGATAAACTTTCCGTTTCCCATCCATTCGTCAAGGTTTCTCTTTATGTTTAGCGAGGAGCTCTGCCTAATGTAGATTGGAATCTTGTTCCAGAGCATGGGAAGTTTCTGGGATGGGAATCTATCCCTCCAGCATGTCCTATTTATTGTGGTGAGGTTTGGATCCCTGGAGCGCGTGGCTCGAGGGGGATATGTTTTCTTTAGGTGGAGCATGTCCCATCAATTCTGGGTTTGACATGGCCTTGTATGTCAGGCAGAGATCACCTCTGAGTAGGCGGTATGCAACTTGAATACAGATGAAGTTTCTTCAGTCGAGCTGCATAGGGCATCTGCTTGAGGCCAGTGATCCTCTTGGTGAGGAACTTTTGTGGTCTTTTCAGTTGTTGCAGGTGTCTTGTTGGGGCGTTGTATTCTTTGATGGGTTTGAGTGATGCATAGAGGAGCCCAGTGACCCTTTCGATCTGGATGCAAACCCTTTTGTGATTAGGTGGGCCCCACAAGATTTTCTAACCATTTTGGCAATGTGATTATCAAAGGAGGGGTTACTATCTACTTGGGTCCATAGATCCCTTATTACGTCTTCCGTATTTAGGGGGCTACCACCTATGTGGTAGTTTGTGGGTACTTTGCTTTTTCTAAAGGGGAGGACTATGCACTTTATGGCATTTAGTTTAGAGTCAGACCTAGCTCCTGCAACTCTTACTATGTGGGTTCTGTCAATGAACCAGTTGGCAACCCATCTCGTGACATAGGGGTTTATGTTCAGGCTGGTGAGCTTGTCTATATACCTGAGTGGGGAATGGTGTCGAAGGCCTTTGCGAGGTCTAGGTAGGCTTGTGGACCACCTTTCCCTCGTCCTGTAGCCTTGGTAACTGCCTCAAAGAAGTCTATCAGATTTAGGAGGCAGGATTTGCCCTTAAAGCCGAACTGGGTAGGGTTCAGTGTTTGGAGGTTTCCAGTGTCTCTGTTAATGAGATCCATGGTGATGTGCTCCATAGCTTTGCAGACCAAGCTGGTCAGGCTTATAGGACGATATTTCCCTTGGTCCGTTGTGGCTCCACCTTTGTGATGTGGAATAACTGTTGCTGTGCACGTAGCCAGTGGAGAGGCTGAGTTTAAACAGTGTGTTTAGGTGAGGGGTTAGTTCATCTTTGAGCGCGTGTAGGATGCAGCCTGGGACATTGATGCTGTGTTTTTGGCTTTGGGGAGGGCTGTTTTAACCTGAGTGTTTGATTTTTCAGGGGCACTACATTCTTTTGTTATAGTTATAAGCCCTTTTGGGGGTGAGAGAGGGGCAAAGTTTTGCACTGAACCTGTCTGCCAGGATGTTGGCTATATCGGTCTGTTCAGTGTATTTTGTGCCATTCTGCACCAACTCGAGCAGATCTGAGAATTGCCACTTATAGCTAGAGAATGCCTTGTGGTTAAGAATCTGTCATCTTTGGAGTCCATGGCAATTTTTCTTTCAACGCTAGCCTTGGATAATTTTGAGGTAATGTAGTTTCTTGCTGATACTGATCAGGGACGTCTTCCCTTCTTGGGATTTTACTCTCTCTTGCACTAGTTTCCTCCTATTGTATAGCTTGTTTATGGTAGGGGTCCACCAGGCTTGTTTCCTTTTCTTGGAGTGAGTCTCGGTTTTGTTTGGGATATCATGATGCATGCATTCTTGTAGGTGCCCGTAGAGTGCATTAGTAAGGGTTTTGCAGCTTGGACAGTGTTATCCTTTAGCATGGGGGCTTTGAAACTTCCCACCTCTGTCTTAAGTAACATGAAGTTTGCTTTTGAAAAGTTTTTCATGGTGGTTTCTTTGACCGGGCGTGGTGGCAGAATGTGGATTTCAAGAGTGATTAGTTTTATGGTCAGATCTAACCAGCGAGGGGTTGACCTCCAGTGTGGAACACCAGTTGCTAATGTTGGTGATGACCAGGTCCAATATATTGCCACCTCTGGTGGGGGTGTTGACAAGTTGATCCAAGGCATTTGAGTTTATAAATTCTAGGAAATGTTGGGCAAGGGAGTTCGTACTTCAGTAGTTCTCCCAGTTAATGTTTGGATAATTGAAATCACCCAATATCAGGGTGTTTGGTAGGACCTTTGTTTCCCAGTGTTTCCAGGAATGTGGAGTAGGGGTCCTGGGACATGGTGGGTGACCTGTAGCGAGCTATAATTTGAATAGCAGTTTTTTCCGGTGTTAGTTGCACGTGGATGATCTCTGAAGCATCGGGCTGTGCCACTAACCTGAAGGCGTGGGTATCCTTGATGAAAATGGATACTCTCCTGCCTTTTGTGTTTTGGTCTGGGTTTTGTGGCCGGAATGTGTGGTATGAGTTGTAGCCTGGTAGTGCTGGGGTGTTCTTTGGAGCCTTAAACCAGGTTTCTGTTACTGCACATATATCTCTATTCCATATTGAGGAGTGCCTCGAGTGCATGCATTTTGAGGTTTAGACTTCTGGCATTGTGCAGCATTACCCTCCGTTTTTTACTTGTTGTATTTACAGCAGTGGGTTTGTCTTTTGAGCCTTGCCTAAAAAAGGCACTATGGGGGTGGCAAGAGCCTTGGCCAGTATTTGAAAGCCTAAGGTTGACTGGTGCAAGCAGTCTCTAGCGAAGCAGTGTGTCTTGTCGAGCATGTCCTCCCAGGCTGACTGACACTGGATCCCCTTTGACACCAGAAGCTTAGCCAATTGTTAAAATTGATATTTTCTCTCTGCCGTGGTATCCTACTTGGTGAGGGCAGGATGCTACTTGGGGTCAGGGTCATACCAGCCTGGGCTATGTGATCAGAGAGCTTCTCCATGTAGTCCAGGGAGGTATGGCTCTGGTCATTCACACCAACATGGACAATGACCGTCATTTGTACTTGTTCTGGGGTGACCTGAATGCTTGTTATGTGGCAGATCCTGACACCTGACGGGCAACTAACAGTAGGTAACCTTCTCCTTGTTCAGCCTAGTGAGTGGGACTTAGTCAACCTATTACTAGTGCGTTGGGTATGTTATTTTGTCTTGAGGGCTGTGATTGTGTGGCACACTGGTTTTGTGAAGTATGTTTCATGGTTTGTGTTGGGGGGTGGAGGTTGCTTGGATGTCTGCTTTGGAGGTCTCTGTTGCTTTTGCAGATTTTTATTTAGAGCCTCGGAGTAGGTTTTTGTGTATTTGTGTGTTTTGCCAGTGCTGGTTTCTTAGGTCTATATGAGACTGGTGGTGTGATGCAAGTAATTCCCTTGTCCTCTTGACTGCCTGGTCTAGTCTTGGGTTGAGAGAGCTTAGCCTCCAGTTTGGTTGTATAATTGCATCTCTTGCATGTATTGCTGTTTGGTGGAAGGAGGAGGGGGTTGTCTGTGTACATGAGGCAATTGTAACATTGCCTCAAATTGCCCAGATTCACTAGTTGGACTGAAGAGTACAACTGAATCTGCCCTTTGGACATGCCTGGATAGGTACAGTGAACTGTTTTACTGATTTGGTTGATAAGGTCTAATAGAGAGCTTTGTCGTTCTCTACAGTATAGGGGGGTCTAGTGCTAAGGTTTATTAGTGCTTGCTACGAGTTTTGAGTAAGTGCCGGGATGAGAAGTAAATGGTTTTGAGTGCTTAAGTTGAAAGTTTGTCTAGTTCCAAGGGGAAAATAGAAGAGTAGACTTTGGAGCCAGGGATAGTTATACCCTAGCTAACTTGTGCTGCCCGGCATGCAAAACCTTGCAAATGTGGGTTTTATAGCAGGTAAATGAAAGAGATAGAAATGAGCCCAAAATGGCCAATAAACTACTAATTTCTGGGCTGAAACCACTCCTCCAGGGACAGGCTGCTCAAAGCTCCCTATCTCACAGTGAACAGAGAAACTTCTCTCTATCCAAGTAAGGTATGGGCAAGCACAGAAACTTGTAAGACAGCCCTGAATTCAGCACTAACCTGAAAACTGGACTAAACTAGCCTAGAAAGGCGGGAAAAACGGGTATATATTTTTTTCAGGGAATAAAGCAGATAGTTAGCCATTTCTGTGCATCTAAAGTGTTTATCTCACTTGAGTGTGTAGCCTACTGCAGTTAAACAGGTAATTTTAAACAGAAAAATGACTGTTAAAGTGCAAGCAGTAAACTAGAATATGTAGCTAAAACCAGCTTTTTAAATCACAAACACTAGAAAATCTGTGTTTTAGGCGGTATTGGCTAAAGGCACCATCTTTGTGTGTAAAGTGGAAAGTCTTTACTACCTTTGGAAAGAAGAGGTATATGTGCTGTGTGTTTTTAGCATTCCAGTCCTAGTACTGGCTACCTTGTTATAGATTTGGGGTAGTGTCTCTTATAAATCTCTCTATTTTTATTGCAACTGTACAAGGCAAGGAGCAATGCCAACTGGAGAACTCGCTGGGGGGGGGGGGTATGAAGCTAACATTTTTAGATGACATTACTACTCCTGCTGCCTTAAAGGTGTAGTCCTCGCAACTTAACGGGTCAGTCATTTTGCTGCAGAAGACTGTGGGTTCCATTCCCACAACAGGTAGTTGTATTAATTATTTTCATACTGACTTTGCAGTGCAGCATAAAGGGGGTGCTGCACTCTAGTGTACTGTCCTTTTGGAAGAAACATTAACAGACTCCATCTTGGGAGTATGAGGGTAGTGTACAGGTGGATTAAAGCAGGGAAAACTTTCTAGTACCTAGGCAAAATTTTCCCTAGTCAATGTGAATACCACTGTAGGCTGCCCTCTGGAGAGGTCATTGGCCTAGTGGGATTAACTTTGGTCGCACAATGTGATTCAGCAGCATGGGTCTTTTGGCATAGGTTTTTCACTCTAGCTTTCTGGATTACACATTCTTTGACCTGAATATTTTTCTTAATGAGTTGGGTGTTAATGATGTTGTAGTGTGCGTATGTGTCCAGTCGCCCTGATAACTTCTTCTTCCTCTGCTTGGGAGTGCGCTGTTAATTGGTTTATGTGAATATTCAAAAGTAGCCGATTCATGTCTTGTGTTGGTGTGATTTTTTGCTTCTTGCATCCATCAGGACGTGGGCACTCTTTCAAAAGCACACAGGTCCATCCCGACAGCTTCTACAGGCCTACACTAAACGTTATAAAAAGTGTTATGTCTTTGAAACTTCATGTAGTGTGTACAATATCCACAATTCCCTTCACTTTAAACATTGTATGCTTACAGTAACCCATTTGAAAGGTTGGTGGGGGGCATTGAACACTTAGCTGGCTGGAAATGGGCTGGATTTAGTGTTGCTCCTTTTTAAAATGTAGGAGATCTATGAAGACGTTCTTAGAATTTAGAGCAACTTGTGGTGTTGCTGTGAAGTAGTGGGAGACAGTAATTCAAAATTGGGGCTGATGAGATGGGTCAAACCCTGACTCTTGACCCATGCAACCAGAGTTCATTTAAGGGCTCTGGCACTAGACTGGATGTCTAGTGATGCTGTGTAAGAGGCTGGAGCTAGTGAACTAAAGTACTGTAGGTGGAAGGATAAAAAAAAATAGACATGCTTGCCCTGTAATCTCCTTGAGAGTTTCTCAAGTCCCACCCAGGTTGATTGTGATTGAGAATAAAGGACAAAGAGCATGCATTCAGTCTTCTCCTTTTTCCCCTTGACTTAGCATGCTTCACACCTGTTGAAACTCTGGGGGAGGGACAGTCCCATGGTTGGGTCCTGTCTGATAAGAGGCCCTCCTTGTGCAGGTTACACCAAGGTGTGGCCCCAAATGAAGTGGATGATGGGGGTCAGGCTGTAGCCTTTCAAATAGATTGGGGGTTATGCTGTAGCATTAAAGCAGGTAGTGGTCAGAAGGGGGAGATTTTGGAGAGTTTTCACTTCAGCCTACATGCTTAAATTCTTCTCCACTCTAATACTGAATGCTTCCAGTAGTAGCATAGCATCCACTGTTAAAACATGGTCACATTGGGAAAACTGTTTAAATATTTCCCTTGGGGAAATGCGGCTTTCCTGTTCTCTAAATTCTCTGCATCTTAAGCTGTTGCCCTACACACACACACACACACACACACACAAACTACCTTCTGTCATATTATTAACGTCCTTACTTAAAATGCAGAACTCCTGCTTTGTCAAATGTGCAGCTGTGCTGGCATTGATTTTTTTTTTTTTTTGCAGTAGTTTTGAAGACCAGAAATTGTGAAATGGGGGAGAACTGCCATGCCAGTGTTTCCACATTACTGTTGCTGTCTAACCAGATGCAAGTACCCTGTGTGTGCTTCCATCGTTTAGTATTAAACTGCACATAGAAACAGTAAGGATAATTACTGCTTCTGTTTCTGTAGTAACATCAGTATGGTAAGATGTGTGTTTTACTGATTTACCTTCATTACAATTTTACAAGTGACAGGAAATAGAATAACAAATATCTGTGACATGCTGGCATTCAGTGATGGTTAACTACTGTATTGCACTAAAAAGTACAAATGCCAGACCTTGAGGCCAGAGAGAGCAAAACTAAACCATGTAGAGTTTCTCTGCCTTTTTTCTAAAAAAAAAAAAAAAAAAATTAAATAAGCCTGCACACTCTCTTGCATTGTTGCAAACCAGCAACTGGGAACGGAGCTTCCTGTGGTAGAGCTGAAAGTATTCCACTCATTTGTGTCCTGGGTATTTGTTGCATGACCTGGAAGAAGGTACTGTAGCTTGTTGAAATAGAGAGGGATGACACGGGATATTTAACACTGTTTTGCCTTGAACTGCTCATTTTTGTCCTTTTAACTATTGTTTTGGTAATCAGAACACCAGAAGCATGAAAAGAGGGAGAAGTTTGTAACAGAAAATGTCGGTGTTCTGATTGCCCATTCTCTCGAGTTTTTCTAAACTGTACTCCTTTCTTATGATTGTGTGTTCTCCTATGCAAGTATCTCTTTCACTATTTAGACAAGTACTTGCCTGACTTTGAGGGCAAGTTATGCCAGTCTTGTGTATATAAAATGCATGAATTCAAGTTTTTAAATTATTGGCTTTACACACTGCTCCTGTACTGAACCTGGAAGTGGTCTGGGTATACAAGTGTTTACCCTGGTTAACACATCTGCAGTACATAACTTGTGTTGCGCGCACACACTTTTTTTTTTTCTTTCCCCTCTCTCGACTGCTTGTTGAATAAGCCCACTGCATTTCCTGGTGTTGAGCGTTACATGAGTCTTCCAAACCCAGATGTGCTTTTACAGTGCCTCTTTACAAAAGGGTCTGGAACTGCAGCTATTTTGGCAAATTGTGTTTGATGCCGTATTGGACCTCCTGTGTGTTAATGGTTAAGGTTTAGTCAGATTGCTGGCTTCAGTCTAATTCATAGACCTGAATGTGAATTTTGCAGCCTTCAGGGTACTAGTTAGGTGGCTTCTGCCCATTAAGTGCTGGGTTAGGCTGTAGTGGCTCTTGGCCCTTAAGATTGTGTGGCGATGGTTAATCTTGTCATTCCCTTTCTTCACAAATGGTCCTGCTCTGGATAGGCAACAATTTAACAGGCTTATCTCTGAACACATCTGAAGCCCTTTTTGAGCGTGACAGTGGTTTAAAAAGCTTTACAAAAATGCAAGTTACAAAAGCTGTTTGGATCCCTCTAGAGTAAAATAATTGCACAGAGACCACTTGTAATTTCCAGTAGTACTTTTAACTAGATTTAGGAATTTTTCAGTTTTAAGTAGGGGGTTTTGTGACAACAGTTTTTGGCTTCTCTTAACACACAGCTTATTTTAGAAGCCACCTGTTAAGTTTTGTAATGGGTAAGTGTGTTCATGCTAGATGTTTGGGTTAAGCATGTTTCATCAACTCATCTTTGCCCACTTGGACAAAAGTTGTTGCTGGTCCATTCACAACACGAGGGAGTAATTGTTAGCCAGGTTGTATTCCCTTTAGTCTGAGCTTTTCTACTTTTATGGTGTTCTCGCTTCAGAAGGCCCTGCTAATACCCTTCCTTAACTTGCACATTGTAGAGGATTGCAATCACTGGCTTTGCAAGGTCAAGCTCATATACTGGCTTACAGCCCTACTTCTGCCCTCAGGCCTGTGGTTTGGTTGCATTTGGCTGACCAAGACCAGCTATTGCTACTGGCATTTGGCTTTTAGCCTTCATCCTCTGCTGTTCAGCTGCTTCTGTGGTGCAGTTTGATGCATTTGGCTTTCATTTGCTTACTGTATGACCTTGAGTAAGCTGCTTAACCAGGTAGTGCTCTAGGGCAGTTGGGAACTGTACTAGGTTCATTAATGGTCTCTGGACTGTGTGTGCAGTAACTGCTTGTGAACCTCTGGATAGGTGAGCTGGTATTGACTATTCCTGCCTGGCTGTTTTACCCAAAATCACTAATTCACCAGAGACACTGAAAGCTTTTTCCCTGCACCGTAGAACTCTGTACATAACCATCTTGTTTTGGGGAAGTTTTTTTTTACATATGTTTGGGGTGTAGGTGATGGTTTCCCTGTTTTTCCCCCTCTTTCAGCTTTATTGCTCTGCTTACCTCATTTTCTGCTTGCACTTTTGCAGTGGATCTGGAGAAGGGCAGTATACTCCATGTGGGTGGTGAATTGAAAAGTGGTGATTTGGATGTTGGCTATTTAACATCTGTATGTTTGTACACTTGTACAGGAAATTGAAGTTGGAAGTGCCAGAAAAGCAATCATCATCTTTGTTCCAGTTCCTCAGCTGAAGTCCTTCCAGAAAATCCAGGTGCGCCTTGTGCGAGAACTGGAAAAAAAGTTCAGTGGCAAGCACGTAGTCTTCATTGCACAGGTAAGCATTGAGAAATGAATGCAGGTGTTGTGATGCTGATGCTATGAGTGAATTGCACTGAAGAGTTCAGAAACTGAAAGTGCAATTTTGTTTGGGCGCAGGGGGACAAGCTTTGGGAGTGGACTGTAGTTTCCAGAAACCTTGGGTTATTGTATGTTATGAAGGGTTAATTATGTAGGTGGAGAGGAGAAAAGTAAGCTGCATCACAGTATTGGAGTCCAAGAGTGGAATGAAAATGGGTAAACTGGCTATAAAGAGAAAGTTGCCTGTTGGAATACTTTGGTCAGCTGTAAGTCAACATTTGAAGCAGGGGGTGTCAGGTGCATGTTAGAAGTTGAGTAATGTAATGTGGTAAGAGGGGAGGGGGTGACTATACAGAGGTTGGATGATGGACTTAGGGGTATATAGTATGCTCTATCCATGGTAAAGCATGCTGCAGAGTAAAACTTGAAACCATACTCTGTTCTGACCACCCATCTCATAAATTATGACTTGTTTTACGTTGTGCTGGTTTTGTCCCAGTTTTCAGGTTTGTGCTGAGTAAAAACAAGCTAGGTAAAATGGGGTTATACTTTTGTTGCACTGCCTACTAATGGTGGTAGATCCCTTTGCGGGGCAGAGGTGGGTATATAGTCTTAATCTGAGGACTTCATCTTCTCTTGTCTTGGTGGAAGTGGCATATCACCGTGTGTATACATTCTTTGTTTCAACTTTGCAGTTAGTTTTGCAGGCTCTCTTGTGTTGAACACTATGCCTTTAACAGTAAGGCTGTGTTTGATTTCTAAATGTAAAGAAACAAGTGGTTACCCTGATTATCAAGCATATCTTTTGCTTTGTGGAGCCCACTGTGGTGGTGCTGCTGTAGCGTTGTCGCATCACAGTAAGATGCTGTCCGGTTCGATTCTCAGCTAAAGTGTCTTCTGCGTGGGGGACATGCATGAATGGGTGTACCTTCATTGAAGGTTGTGCATCAGGGCTGGTAACTCGGCATGTAAAAATCAACTACCAATCATTAGCGGACCGGAGTTCTGCTGCGGTGACCCCTAACTGGGAAAAAGCCGAAAGAGACAACATCTTTTGCTTTGTGGAGACCATCCTTAAAGGACCACTACGGGTAAACAATGAAAAAACATATTTATCTTGCCATGATTTACTGCAGCAACATAAGTACTCATTCCTAATTTTATTTTTTTACTCGTCTGCCCTCATGGGGGCAGACATTGAGATTCCTTTGGAAAGCTAAATCTGTCTCAGTGTACAGACTCTTGAGAACAAATAGCCCTACCATTTGTTGTCGGACTAGACTTCATTCACTCTTGAATGGAACACCTGAAAAAAAATGCCAAGTTTGAGAGTCTGCAGCTAATGGGTCCTTGACTGGTATGTGCTGAGTTTAACAAATGTTGTTCCTATTGATGTACTGCACATTCTCTGAAAGAAAAAAAAAAGTGTCAAATTACTGAGAATAAAGACTTTTCACAAGGAGCAGTTTTGCAAGTTTCAGCTCCTGGCCAAGTTACTCCTCCCATCTTCCCTCCTTCAGTGGGCTACAGTCTCACCTTTCCAGCCTCTGTAGATTGAACTATTTTGTCTGCTTTGCATGACAATAGACATAAAAATCACAGCCTGGTGTGCTACTAAAACTGTTCCCATATGTTTCTTCACTTACTGCGTAGCATTTCCCCAGGAATATATAAAAAAAAAGCGCACACATCAGTCCAGAGTTTGGGCCAGTCTATCCATTTCTTAATTTACACAGTAAAACATTAAGTTTATAATGCATTCTGGATGCTGACATGGTTATCTTTACATAGTTATTCTCTTATAGCATAACCTGAACTTATGGTATTCATTGCCAAGCTGTACAACAGTTCTCTTAATAACATTCCAAGCCTCTGATGTGACCCAGTACTTTGTCAGTATACTGTAAATATATAGATTAATGCAAATATTTGTGCACATATGACATGTACAATAATACGGGTCTATATTAAATTCTGGAAAGCAGACTGTCTAATCTGACATTGTCAACACGAGAATAGCGAAACTGCAGAACATCTGACAAACTGAAATCCCCATAAGGGGAGATTACCATGTCTTGGAGTTGGTATATTTTAAGTAGCAGGGGGTGTGGGGAGTGCAGGGGGGCTTATTTATTTTTTTCCTGAACGTTTTTTTTTTTTTTAACAGATCACTAAAGGTCAACCTTTAGTAATTCAAACTGTTAAATATTCAGTGTTCTAATATAGACCCCAATAATTTATCTTGTCTTAATGTTATGCGATATAAATCATATAGTTTCTAGTTTGACCCCGTTTGTCTATGGAAACTTCTTTGTATTTGTTCAAGCAATTGCATATTTGTTGTATCTTATCTTGTTTAATTGTTTCTCAGTATTCTAACCACTGTATGCTGCATCAGTTGTAAAACTCTGATTTTACTCCTTTTATTTTCTATGCTCTTTGTACAGAATAGCCATGTTTGTATAATTTTATTTTTTGTTATTGTTTACTATATCATGAGCTTTTCTCCTCTAACCTTCCCTGAAAACAGTCACCTTGTGTCCAGTCAGACTAACCTGGTAAACAAATGGAAAATAAATAAAATATACTAAGAAAATCAAATAAATATACCAAGAAAAATCCAAAACTTAAAAAAAACACAGAAGGAAGGAAAATGTTTCCCTGATGCGGTCATGAAAATCCCACTTGTTTGTTCAGATATGGGCAAACCATATAGTCAGGCGCACTGATGTCCCACTCACTAGGCTAAACAAGAAGGGTACTGTCTGCTGCCTGTTGGGTGCCAGGATCCGCCACAACCCATGCACTTGGGTCACTCCACAACAAGCACAAATATGACTTGGGTCATTCACACCAACATGAACAGAGACGTACCTCCCTGGACTACATGAAAAGAGACATGGAAAAGCTCTCCGATCTTGTAGCCCAGGCAGGTATGACCCTAGCCCTGAGTAGCATTCTGCCATCACCCAGAATGATACTGCAGTAAAAAGACAAAATGATTGACTTCAACAATTAGCTAAGCTTCTGGTGTCATTCTAAGGGGATCCAGTATCTGCCTGGGACGACATGGTCGACAGACCATGATGCTTTGCCAGAGATGGCCTGCACCTGTCTCCCTTGGGTTTCTGGATACTGGCTAAGGCTCTTGCCGCCCCTATAGTGGCTTTTTTAGACAAGGTTCAAATGACAAGTTCATCACCGTAACAGGAACAGGCAAGCAAAAACTGAGGGTAATGCTACTCTATGCTAAAAGTCTAAAATCTCAAAATGCACTCACTGGAGGCACTCCTTAAAATGGAGAACATAGATATCTGTGCAGTGAGTGAGACCTGGTTCAAGGCTCCAGAGAGCACCCCTGCACTACCAGGCTGTAACTCGTACCACACTTCGGCCACGTAACCTGGACCGGAACACCAAAGGCTGAGGTGTGTCCATAATCATTAAGGATATCCCACTCCTCCAGGCCAATTGCTCAGCATAATACATCTGAGGTTGTCCAAGTGCAACTAACTCTGGGCAAAACTGCAATCCAAACTGTAGCTTGCTACAGATCCCCCACTATGCCCCAGAATTCCCATTTTTTTTTTTCTTGAAATACTGGAAAATGTTAGGGTTCAGCCAAACATCCTAATAATGGGCGATTTCAACTACTCCACCATTAACTGGGAAAACTACTCCTGTACCAACTCCTTCACTCAGTGCTTTCTGGAATTCATAAATTCCAATGTCCTGGATCAACTTATCCACTCCCTCACCAAGGGCAACAGTATCCTAGACCTAGTCAATTGCCAACATTAGTGACCAGTGTCCCACACCTGAAGTCAACTCCTTGTTGGTCAGATCAGACCATAAGCTAATCACCCTGGATATTCACATCCCACCCCCACCCCTCCTTAAGGAAACCACAGTAAAAAATTTCTACAAAGCCAACTTCATGCTTCTTAAGACAGAAGTGGCAAACTCCATGACTCCCACGCATATGGACAATACAGTTATAGGTTCATAGGTTCATGTATCTGCCCTAGGGCATTTATAAGCCTAGCCAGAGTATGTTTGGCTTTCGCCACCCATTTTAAATTAATTTTGCTATGCCCTTTTTCGAGGTTAGTATACTGTGCCTCTGTCTAACAGTGACACAGAAGTGATACCCGGGGTAAACCTATGATCTCCCATCCACTCATCATGATTCCTCTTGAAGAGAGTCAATGAGGGACTCTGCCTAACCTGGACTGGGATTTTATTCCAGAGTGAAGGGAGCCTCTGGGTTATGAATCTGTCCCTCCAGCATGTCCTGTTTCAGTGCTGAGGTTCAAGTCTCTCGAGCGGCAATGGGATTTGGATTTTTTGAGGTGGAGCATGTCCCTTAATTCCGGGTTAGACATGGCCTTTTACGTCAGGCACAGGTCACCTCTGAGCAAGCGGTATGCCACTGAGTAGAGCTGGAGTTTCTTTAACCGCAGCATATGGCATCTGTTTGAGCCCTTTGATCCTCTTGGTGAGGTACTTTTGGGGTCTTTCCAGTTGCTGCAGGTGTTTGGTAAGGTACATCCCAAAAGGGGCATTGTACTCTTATGGGCCTGATGAGGGATGAGTAAAGAGGCACGATGACCTCCCCTAATCTAGATGTGAATCCCTTCATGATTAGGTGGGCTATATAAAATGTTTTTCTAACCACTTTGGCCACGTGGTTGTCAAATGAGAGATTGCTATCAACTTGGGTCCCCAGGTCCCTAATTACTTCTGTACTTAATGGATTACCACCTATGTGGTAATTTGTGGGCACTTTGTTTTTGCCAAAGGGGATGACTATACACTTTTTGGCGTTTAGCTTGAGGCCATGGCTCTGGCACCAGTTGTCTGTTTCTATGAGGCCCTTTTGGAGGATGCTTGTGTCGGCTGGAGAGTCGATTATGGTGCCCAGTTTGCAGTCATCTGCAAACTTGGTCAGCCACAGTCCTTCTGTGTTGGCCTGTACCTCCGAGAAATATATACCAAACGAGAGGTCCCAGGACTGGCCTTGTGGGACGCCACTTGTAACTGGTTTGGAGTCTGACATGGCTGCAGCAATTCTGACCATGTGGGTTCTGTCCTTGAGCCAGTTTGCAACCCATCTAGTGACATAGGGGTTTATATTTAAGCTGGTGAGCTTATCTATAATGCCCAAGTGGGGTATTGTATCGAAGGCTTTTGCGAGGTCCAGATAGGCTGTGTGGACCACCTTCCCTTCGTCAATGGCCTTGGTGACTGTTTCAAAGAAGTCAACCAGGTTTAAGAGGCAGGATCTGCCCTTAAAGCCAAACTGGGTAGGATCCAGTGTCTGTAGGTCCCCAATATCTTTGAGGTCCATGATCCTTTCCATAGCTTTGCAGACCAAGCTAGTCAGGCTTATGGGGCGATAGTTTCCAGGGTCCGTTGAGGCACCACCTTTGTGGAGAGGGACCACTGTTGCTGTACGCCACTCCTTGGGTACATATCCTATAGTAAGGCTGAGATTGAACAGTAGTTTTGTTTGGGTTTAGCTCTTCTTGGAGTTCATGTAGGAGACAGCCTGGGACACAGTCTGGTCCCATTGATGCTGTGTGTTTTGCTTTGGAGAGGGCGGCTCCCACCTGAGCATCTGAGATGTCAGGGGGGGCAGCACTCTGCTGGGATAGATATTTGCCCTTTTGGTGGGGAGGGGGGGGAGAAGTTTGCGCTGAACCTGTCAGCTAGGATGTTGGCAATGTCTGTGGGATCAGTGTATTTTTTGTCATTTTGGACTAGTTCTGAGCATATTTGGGAATACCCACCCAGGTTCCTAACGTAACTAAAGAAAGCCTTGTGATTATCCTTAGTGTCCTGTGCAATTTTCTCGAAGCTGGCCTTTGACGATTTTATGAGTGCCCTTGGTTTTTTGCTAATGCTGATCAGTGATGCCTTCCCTTTTTGGGAATTTGCTCTATCATGTAGTAGCTTCCTCCTTCTATTGTATAGTTTGTTTATGGCTGGGGTCCACCAGACAGGTAGTCTGCCTTTGGAGGATTGGGTCTTGGTTTTATTTGGGATTGCATGATCCATGCATTCCTGGAGGTGTTCATAGAATGCATTTATAAAGGATTCTGTGGTCTGGGTCATATTTTCCACAGGCCCGGGGGCTTTGAAGGATTCCACCTCGGTTTTGAGGCGTGTGAAATTTGCTTTAGAGAGGTTTTTCACTTTAGTTTTCTGGGCAGGGGGTGGGGTCGGGATGTGAATATCCAGTGAGATCAGTTTATGGTCTGATCTTACCAGTGAGGGATACACTTCTGGTCTGGAGCATAGAGTCCCCATGTTGGTGATGATCAGGTCCAGTATGTTTTCCCCTCTTGTGGGAGTGGTAACAAGTTGTTCCATAGCATTTGAGTTCATGAATTCTAGGAACCTTTGGGCAAGGGTGTTGGAGCTAGAGTAATGCTCCCAATCTATGTTTGGGTAGTTGAAGTCACCCAATATAATGGTGTTCGGAGAGACCTTCATGTTTTCCAGTGTTCTCAGGAAGGCCGAGTGGGGTTCCTGGGTTTGGGAGGGTGGTCTGTAGCAGGCTATAAACTGGAAGGCAGTTTTACCCACTGTTAGTTGCGCATGGATAGTCTCTGATGCTTCGTGCTTTGCCACCAACCTGGAGGTGTGGGTATCTTTGAATATTGATACTCCCCCCTCCTTTTGTGGTTCGGTCCAAGTTTTTGGGTCGAAAAGCATGGTATGAGGTATAACCTGGTAGTGCTGGGGTGCTCTCGGGAGTCCTGAACCAGGTTTCTGTTGCTGCACAGATATCTATGTTCTCCATGCTAAGGAGAGTTTCGAGTGCGTGCATCTTGAGGTTTAGACTTCTAGCGTTGAGTAGCATTACTCTTAGTTTCTTATCCCTTGTGATACCTGTGGAGGTGGGTTTGTCTTTTGAGCCTTGCCTAAAAAAGGCACTATGGGGGTAGCAAGAGCCTTTGCCAATATCCGAAAGCCCAGGGGTGACAGGTGCAAGCCGTCCCTAGCAAAGCATCGTGGCTTGTCGTGCATATCATCCCAAGCTGACAGGCATTGGATCCCTTTTGAATGACACCAATACTTAAGCCAATTGTTGAAATTGATCATCTTGTCTTCATATTGTGGCATCATTTTTGGTGAGGGTAAGATGCTACTCAAGGTCAGGGTCATACCGGCCTGGGCTACATGCTCAGAGCGCTCCTTTGTCTCTCCATGTAGTCCAGGGAGGTACGTCTCAGGTCATTCACACCAGCATGGACAATGAGTGCTGAATCCTACACACATGCACTCTTAAGCCCTTGCAAGAGTGCATGGATTGTGTTCTCCCAAACAGAACCAAGAAGCTATCCTAAAAAAAAAAAAAAAACCCAATCTGGTGGTCCTGTGCCATAAACAAACTGTCCAACCACAAAGCATTCTATAGCTATGTCAAGAATCTCTGTGGCAACACCTAGATCTGCTTGTAGTTGCAGCACAACGGCACGAAAATTACAGAACCAACTGATATTGCCAACATCTTGGCAGATGGGTTCAGTGCTAACTTTACCCCCCTCTCACCCCCTAAAGGACCCATATCTGTAGAGAGAATGCAGAGACCCTATAATCACAACTACACAGGTAAACGCTGCACACTCTAAAGCCAAAAACACAGCGTCCATGGGACTGGACATCATCCCATGCTGCGTTTTACATGAACTTCAGAATGAACTGACTCCCCACCTAAGCACCATGTTCAATCATAACCTCACATTGGGCTTTGTTTTCACTGAATGGCGCACAGCAACAGTTATTCCACTCCACAGAGGGGGAGCCACCACTGGTCCCGGGAACTACCGCCCTGTTAGCCTGACTAGCCTGGTCTGCAAGGCCATGGAACGTATCATCATGGAACTCATAAAGACATTCGTAACCTCCAAACTCTGGACCCCATCCAGTTCAGGTTTGTGAAAGGGAGATCATACCTCCTGAACTTAACTGACTTCTTTGAGGCAGTCACCAACACTGTAAATGAGGGCAAGGTGTTTCACATAGCCTATCTTGACCTCGCCAATGCTTTCGACACCATCCCCCCATTCTGGAGTTGTAGCTAAACTCACTAAACTAGGTATAAATCTCTACGTCACTAAATGGGTTGCCAGCTGGCTCACTGATGGAACCCACACTGTAAAAGTTGCAGACTTCAAACCGGTGACCAGTGGAGTACCACAGGGTTCAGTCCTGGGACCTCTCTTATTTGGTATCTACTTCTCTGAAATGCAGGCTAATACAGCAGGCCTCTGGCTAACAGTTTGCAGATGACTACAAATTAGGAACCATAGTCCCCAAATGATGTGGACATCCTACAGAAGGGCCTCGCTGAGACAGAGGCTTGGTGTCAGAGCCATGGCATCAAGCTCTGTTCCAAAAAGTGCATAGTCATCCCCTTTGGTAAAAATTCTGTACCCATGAGCTACCACATAAGCAGCAGTCTAACACCGAATGTGTGAGGTCTTGGGACCCAGGTGGACAGTAGTCTCTCCTTTGATCACATTGTCACAGTAGTCAGGAAGTCCTACGTGGCACAGTAGTCAGGAAGTCCTACGTGGCACACCACCAAAGGGTTCTCATTCAGGAACAGACGTTGTTCCCCTCTAATTGACGCTCATTAGGCCCATTATAGAGTGTAACACCCCTTTTTAGAATGTACCTCACAAGACATCTGCATCAGCTGGAAAGGCCACAGAAGTACCTCACAAAGAGGAACCAAAAAGAATGTGTAAAAACCAGAAACAGTGGAAAGCAGAAGCTCGCCAGATCCAAATTTTCAAAACAACCAGAACAAAGTGAGTATAAATAACGTTTCCTGCTTTTTGTAGCCAAAAAGTCACAATCGTAGTAATTCCAAAACCAACGTGCTGAGTCCAGTGAAACTTTTTATTATGAACAAAATAAAATAAAAGCAAACAGAGTGAAGAACAAGCGCTTTCGCCCGGTGATACCGGGCTTTTTCAAGTACAGCCATCTTTCAAATGCACTGAGCTTAAATAGTTTAACAAAACAATTAGTCAATCAAAGAATTAATTTGAATAAATAATCCAATTAGTCTTTAGTGAATTGGTGATGAACACTCAGAAAACTCAGAGGATTACTGGCGTCAAACAGATGCCCTACATTGACTGTCTCAAAAACTCCAGCTTTTCTCTCTAGCATATCGCCTACTCAGAGGTGATTTCTGCCTAACATATAAAGCTATGTGAAACCCAGGGCTGTTGGACATGCTACACCTAAAGAAATCCCAATCCCTTCAAGCTACATGCTCTAGGGACCTAAACCTTGTCACCACAATTAACAGGACATGCTGGAGGAATAGATTCCTGTCCTGGAGACTTCCCACACTCTGGAACAAGCTACTAGTCTACGTCAAGCAAAGTTCCTTAGCACTCCAAGAAAAATCTGGGTGGATGGGAAATGTACCCTGGGAATCACTAATGTGGCTCTGCTCAACAATGGCCTAGGAAAATACTTTCTTGGGTGGCATAAGCCAAGGAACCTTGTTGGCTAGGCTTACTTAGGCCCTTGGGCCGATAGCCTAGTACCTACCTATGAACCTATTAGACTAAATACAATATGTAGCATTACTGCAGTGGTGGTGCTGCTGTAGCGTTGTCTCACGATTCTCAGCTATAGCATCTTCTGTGTGGAGACATGCTGTAGCGTTCTCACAGTAAAACGTCCTGTTCGATTCTCAGCTAGAGTGTCTTCTGTGTGGAGACATGCGTGAATGGGCATACCTTCGTTGAAGGTTGTGTGTCCGGGCCGGCAACTCTGAACGTAAAAATCTATTGCCAATCATTAGCGGACTGGAGTTCCGCTGTGGCGACCCCTAACCGGGAAAAGCCGAAAGACGCAACAATATTATGTAGCATTGAAATATGCTGACATTATAAGGGTGACAGTTCATTATTTATTCATAAAGCAAATGTCAGAGTGGAAAAGTTCAAATAGTGGATAAAGAGGAGGAAGAGATGAAAGGGTGAGAGTTTGTTAGAAATAATAATTAGGGTAGATATGGGAGGCAGGAGACTGAGTAAAAGCAACATTACAAGTAAGAGAAACAAAACCAAGGAAAAGTCCATGTTCAAGATTACAGCTGCAGACTGTCAAGTGGATTGGTAGCAGGTGTCCTAAAAACTGGGTTTGGAGTAAAGTTTTTGGTGACTTTGAACAAACAGATTTGTCCACATTAACAGTGTGTGTGGTGTAAAAGAACTATAAAGCAAATCTGCACTCATACCTGCTTGCTGCTCTGCTGAGCGGGGCACTTGTGCAAGTGCAGTGGACTGGCTTCAGTAGGAAGGGATGGCAGCATACCTCAACATCATAGAACAAGAAATCTGGACAGGGCCATAAATAGGGGGCAAAGGCCCAAATATTGGGACAATGTATAAATATTGCACTTGCATACTTTACATTTGTTGACCGGGTTAGTCCAGCTGGATACATGTCCTTTTTCAGTAGAGGCCCGGGGAGATTAGCTCCAAGACGGTCGAAATACAATAGTACAAGTTCAAACACAGAAAATATCAATTATTAATAAAAATTGCAACTTTCAAAAAGAAAATAAAAATCCTCAACAATGGTGTGAAGTAATTTACGGTATAGAGTTTGTAACAGGATATAGTGTTGAGGTCAAAAATCATAAAACTGTGAAATTTTAGGTATGGAGACATAATGCAGGTTAAGTCAGAAGTAAACAAAGGAAGTTAGGTGAGTAGTAATGTAGCAAAGGAGTTTCTTAAGAGAATGTATAAAGAGGATATAAAAAATGAAAAAGGGTAGATAAGAAAAATATAAGATGGAAAAAATAGCAGAGGATAGTAAGCACTGGATAGGTTAGTCAAATTAGTAGAGGTAGATGACTAGTCTGGTTTTGAACAGGGGCGTAGCCAGTGAGTTTTGAGGAGAAGTTTGTCTATTTTTAAAGAGATAATGAGGTGAGTGAGGAGCGGTCACAAGGGAAAAGATTCCTGGATTTACCTACAGAATTAGAGAAGAGGGAATCCCCAGCTCTGTTAGGCTTAGTGGTGTGAACTAGTAGTTTTGTAAGATGAGCGTAAGGACTTCAGATTTGAATAGGGGGTGATTAGGGTAGATAAACTTGGAGTATTAGAAGGTTTATAAAGAATGTTGTGGGCAAGGGAGAGTTGGTGAAATTTAATTGGGTGTTGTAGTTCTAACCATCCTAGCCATTTTAAGTTTATGCAATGATGGGTTCCCTGTCGCAAATCGTGCAATGTTGTTATAGGCCATTTCCAATTTGTTGAGGTTATTCTTGGACAGATTAGTAAAAATGGGAGAGGCATAAAGGAGTGTTGAGATCAAATGTGTGTGGGCGATAGTTTTAGCAGTGGGGACTAGGAAGGGGTTTATCCTATAGAGGGTACCAATTTTTTATTTTTTTTTTAACAGTCTGGTATTATTGATGTGGATGTCAAAGCTGAGATTGTCGATGATGACGCAGAGTAGTTTGGTAGAGTCAGGAGATATAATAGTATCATTGGTAGATGTTACTGAGAATTGAAGGGAGGACTTGTGAGTGGGAGTGAAGAGGAGGAGTTTGGTCTCTAGGGTTCAAGAGAAGGCAATGCTGAGAACCATTGTTCAACTATGTTGAATACTTTTTGGGTGAGAGCATGAAGGCCATGGGATGATGTAGCTGAACATAGTGTTGAGTCATCAGCATATTGTATGCAGGTGGCTTGTGGGATAGCTAGATGAAGGGCATTAATAAATATAGAAAAGAGGTCCAAGTATGGACCCCTGAGGGACTCCTAAGGTAACTGGTAGAAGGGTGGATAAAGTGTTTTGCCAAAGTACTGCTTGCATGTCTGTTGTCAAGGTAGGGTTGGAACCATTTTATGGAAAGTGGGTCTAATGACTTTCAGGATGTTTAAGAGCATTTGGTGGTTTACCATGTCTAATGCTTTGGACAGGTCTATGAATAGAGCAGAAGAAAGGTTATTCAGGTTTCGGTGCCTATTAATATAGTCAGTGAAATACAAGAGTGCAGTGGTAGTGCTGTGCGAGGGTCTGAAACTATGTTGACAGTTGGAAAGTAAGTTCTTTTCAATTAGATGGTGGAGCAGTTGCTTATGGATACACTTCTCCACAATTTTAGCTAGGGGAGAAAGTAGGGCAAGGGGCGATAGTTTGATATTTCTTTGGAATACCCTCCTTTATGTAGGGGGATTATATGAGACTTTCCACAAGGTGGGGATGGTAACCTTCAGTAATTGATCTATTTATCAATATGGAAATAGGATAGGCTATGGCCTTGGATGATATCTGTAGATATTCAGAAGGCAGTAGGTCTGCAGAAGGAGAGCATGGTTTGTTTGTTCAAAAGGGTTTGAATAAATGATGTAACAAGTTTGAAATGAGAAGGGGGGTGGGGTTGAAGAGTATGAGGGCATTGTAAAGGTATCAGGTGATAGTTTACTGGCTAGTAATTGGATAGTGTCTGTAAAAAAAGGGTATTGAATGTATTGGCTGTATGGATTGGATTATTCAGGTCTGTATTTTGAGGGTTTGGTGTAGCAGATTGACCTGGGTGGAGTAATTGCTTGATGCTGGCCCAGAATTTCTGTGGGTTGTGATTAGGTTGTTGATATTGTAAGTAGTAGTTTTGTTTATCAGAGTATGGCCTTTTTAGTGTCATTTCTTAGCTGTCTAAATGTTAGTTGGTTAGTGGTGTTTATCGTTCTCCATTTGGCCCAGTATTTATTTCTGATGTGAATTTTGTTGGCTTTTGCTGGAAAGCCATTGGGCATGCTTGGCCTTAAGTCTTATAGATCTGGTTGGAGCATGGTGATTTAAGAATGGCAAGGAAGGTAGAATTAAAGAAGTTAACGGCTTCATCTAAAGGAAGATGTTTCAAGGGATCCCAGTTGCAAGCTCCAAGTTCATTTTTGAATAGATCAGGGTTACATTTATTTTTGGATCTAATGTGTCTGGTAGAGGTTGGGGTAGGGGTGTTGCCTTTATGTCTAATGATATGATTGAGTGGTCACTGTCATCCGGGAGGGTTCCAGAGTCATAGTAGTGAGTATGATTGTTAGTGAGAATCCAGTCTAGTGTTGGCTTTCTTGTTAGATTTATTTAGATTTATTCTGGTGGGGGGAGGTAATGGTCTGGGAGAAACCATATAGGTTTATGTGAGTGGTAGGGAGGTGGCTACTATATTTCCAGTCTAAATTCATATCGCCTAGGATAATGGTTTCTTGAGGCAGGTGTTGGGATAGCCAGTAGAGGATATTTTCCAATGTGGCTATGTTATTTCCACTGGGCAGATGCATACAGATAATATGGATTGATTTAGCATTAAGTTCAAGTTTAGCAATGAGGATTTCTGTTTTGGAGTCCAGAGGTATATTACAGTTGTGGTTAATTGAAAAGCCTGAGCGTAGCCACACCACCACCTTTCTTAGCTACTTAAAAAGTTGATAAACAAGTTTTGCATTAGTGAATTTTCTTAAGGATATGAAGTCTGAAAATAAATGCCTGTCAATTTTCTGACTTCAGTGTTCAATGATTTGACAGAAAATTGCAATTTTATGAAACAGACATCTGGACTTTTTGCAAAAATCTGTGCTGAGAGATGTGGATGGGAGTCTAGAACCAACACCAATCAATCATTTTCATGTTTGCCAAAGCCATTACAGCAGTGTTTTGCAGAAAGGTGGGAAAAGCCTTACATTTGACTGGTATGTGGTGTGGGTAGCTGTGCTTGTGGAAGGTGGAGGAGTGCCTTTGTAAGTGTGGTGTGAATGTTATGCTTTATGAAGTGGAGAGAGTGAATAAAGTTGTGCTTGAAGTACCTAGCAATTTCATCACTGCTAGATTCAGATCTGTACATTCCCCTGTGTTTCAGTACTATATTTGAGTGCATTGTTTTGGAGTGTGGTATCACTGCTACAGTTGCTGGTACTCTTTCAATAAAAGTATCTGCTGTGGAAGTTTTCTTCAGGAGTGTCTCTTGCTGAGAAGATGAGAAACATGCTACAAGTATACAACTAAGACAAACTACATAAAGCAATACAGAGGCTTAGGAGGTCATTGTTAAACTAAGAACTGTTTTAAAAATGCATCATTAAATACCATAAGTTCAGGTTATACTACAAGAATAACTATGTAAAGATAACCACGTCGGCAGCCAAAATGCATTTCAAGTTGAATATTTTATTGTGCACTTTTTAAAAAATGAATAGACTGGCCTAAACCCTGGACTGATGCTTTTGCATAGCTTATGTCCTAGCTCAAAATAATATCCTTTAGTTTACTTCACAAGCAGCTAGGTTTACATTCAAGTAAACGCTACGGGAGCAGGTTTTTCACTATTCCCTTTGTTTGCCTGTACTCTTTCAATACAACATGGGACTGCAAGCTACAGACTGCCCAAGTGTCAACTAGGCCTCATCTCATTCTTTCCACTTAAGTTATTTGCTCCAGTACCCTGGCTCATTTTGGTAAGCTTTCTCTCTTCTCTCTGCCACTAATTGCAGTCATGTTGGCAAAATCTCCATCCTTATGTTTGTTGATTCTTTGGAGTACTTTGTGCTACTTTAGGAATATGCCGTTCTGTATGGTGGTTTTACTGGAGGATCTGCATCCAAAATCCCAAGCTGTCTTAATCTCTCCTACTTGATTGTCACTTATTTTAAATTGTCCTTCTGTTTATGTAAATTAACCTTAATTGTGTAGCTCTAAAATATTTCTTAAAATCAGGTTATCCTAATCAACCTCTTTTTGGAAGGATCAACTTGTCCCTCAACTCTTGCCCTCTTCCAGATGCATTCCTTCTACTCTTTAATTGTCCACAGCTTCACCTCTCCTTGGGTTCATAGGTTGATACTGGGCTATCTGCCCTAGGGCATTTACAAGCCTAGCCAGAGTGTGTGGCTTTTGCCACCCTTTCAAACTAGTTTAATGTACCCTTTTAAAGTTAGTTTACTGTGTCTCTGTCCAGCAGTGATGCAGAGGTAATCCCCGGGGGAAATCTGCGATCTCCCATCCACTCATCAAGATTCCTCTTGAAGAGAAGCAATGAGGGGCTCTGTCTGACATGGACTGGGATTCTATTCCAGAGTGATGGGAGCCTCTGGGTTATAAATCTGTCCCTCCAGCATGTTTTATTAATTTCTGTGCTGAGGTTCAAGTCCCTCGAGCTTGTAACTCTAAGGGATTTGGATTTTCTGAGGTGGAGCATGTCCATTAAATCAGGGTTTGACATGGCTTTATATGTCGGGCACAGGTCGCCTCTGAGTAGGCGGTATGCAACTGAGTATAGCTGGAGTTTCTTTAACTGGGCAGCATAGGTCATTTGTTTGAGTCCCTTGATCCTCTTGGTGAGGTACTTTTGGGGTCTTTCCAGTTGCTGCAGGTGTCTGGTAAGGTACATCCCAAATGGGGCATTATATTCTGTTATGGGCCTGATGAGTAGAGGGGCACAATGACCTCTCGATCTAGATGTGAGGTGGGCTATATAGGTCTTTCTAACCACTTTGGTGACGTGATTGTCAAAGGAAAGATTGCTATCCACTTGGGTCCCTAATCACTTCTTCCGTGCTTAATGGATTACCACCTATGTGGTAATTTGAGGGCACTTTTGTTTTTCCCAAAGGGGATGACTGCACTTTTTGGCATTTAGCTTTAGGCCATGGTTCTGGCACCAGTTGTCAGTCTCTGAGAGGCCCTTTTGGCGGATGTCTGTGTCAGTTGGTGAGTCGATTTATGGCACCCAGCTTGCAGTCTTCTGTGAACTTGGTCAGCCATAGTACTCCCGTGTTGGCCTGTACCTCAGAGAAATATATATCGAACAAGAGAGGTCCCAGGACTGAGCCTTGTGGGACACCACTAGTAACTGGTTTAGAGTCCGACTTGGCTCCCGCAATTCTGACCATGTTTGCAACCCATCTTATGACACAGGGGTTATGTTTAGGCTGGAGAGCTTATTTATGATGCCCGAGTGGGGTGTTGTGCCGAAGGCTTTTGCGAGGTCCAGGTAGGCTGTATGTACTACCTTCCCTTCCTCTATGGCCTTGGTGACTGTTTCAAAGAAGTCATCCAGGTTCAGGAGGCAGGATCTGCCTTTAACAAAGCCAAACTGGGTAGAATCCGGCATCTGCAGGCCCCCAATGTCATTGTTTATGAGCTCAATGGTCCGCTCCATAGCTTTGCAGACCAGGCTAGTCAAACTTATGGGGCGATAGTTTCCAGGGTCTGTTGAGGCACCGCCTTTGTGGAGTGGACCACTGTTGCTGTACGCCATTCCTTGGGTATATGTCCTGTACTAAGGCTAAGGTTGAACAGTAACTTTATATGAGGTTTTAGCTCTTCTTGGAGCTCGTGTAGGACGCAGCCCGGGACACCATCCGGTCCCATTGATGTGTTTTTTGCCTCGGAGAGGGCAGCTCTTACCTGAGCATCTGAGATGTCGGGGAGGCGGCCCTCTGCTGGGATAGGCATTTGATCTTTAAGGGGGGAGGAGTTTGCACTGAACCTGTCTGCCAGGATGTTGGCTATGTCTGTGGGTTCATTGTATTTTTTGTCATTTTGGATTAACTTTGAACATATCTGGGAGTTGCCACCCAGGTTTCTAACATGACTAAAGAAGGCCTTGTGGTCATCTTTGGTGTCCTGTGCAATTTTTCTCTAAGCTGGCCATGGATGATTTTGAGGGACCGTAGTTTTTTTGCTAGTACTGATCAGAGATGCTTTCCTGTGGTAGCTTCCTCCTTTTGTTGTAAAGCTTATTTATGGCAGGGGTCCACCAGATTGGACGCCTGCGTTTGGAGGATTGGGTCTTTGTTTCATTTGAGATTGCATGGTCCATGCATTCCTGAAGGTGTCCATAGAATGCATCTATAAAGTTTTCTGCTGTTTGGGCTGTAGTTTCCGTTGGCCCGGGGGCTTTGAAGGATGTCACCTTTGTTTTGAGAAGTGTGAAATTAGCTTTTGAGAAACTTTTCACTGTGGTTTTCTGGGGTGGGGACGGGATGTGGATGTCCAGAGATTAATTTATGGTCCGATTTTACTAACGAGGGGTATACTTCTGCTGTGGAACATAGAGTCACCATGTTGGTGATGATCGGATCCAGTATGTTTTCCCCTCTTGTGGGAGTGGTGACTAGTTGTTCCATAGCATTTGGATTTATAAATTCAAGGAACCTTTGGGCTAGGGCGTTGGGGCTTGAGTAATGCTCCCAGTCTGTTTGGGTAGTTGAAATCACCAAGTATAATGGTCTCTGGAGAGACCTTCATATTCTTCAGTGTTTTCAGGAAGTCAAGAGTGAGGTTCCTTGAGTTTGGGAGGGTGGTCTGTAGCAGGCTATAAACTGAAAGGCAGTTTTGCCCACTGTTAGTTGCATATGGATGGTCTCTGCTGCTTCATGCAGTGCCACTAACCTGGAGGTGTGAGTATCTCTTTGAATATGGATACTCCCCCCTCCTTTTGTGGCTCGGTCTGAGTTTTGGGGCTGAAAAGCGTGGTATGAGGTATAACCTGGTAGTGCTGGGGTGCTCTCGGGAGCCTTGAACCAGGTTTCTGTTACTGCACAGATGTAGATATTCTCCATGCTGAGGAGAGCTTAGAGTGCATGCATCTTGAGGTTTAGACTTCTGGCGTTGAGTAGCATTACCCTTAGATTCTTTTTCCCTGTGTTATCTCTGGAGGTGAGTTTGTCCTTTTGAGCCTTGCCTAAAAAAGGCACTATGGGGGGTGGGAAGAGCCTTTGCCAATATCTGAAAGCCCAGAGGTGACGGGTGCAGGCCATCCCTAGCGAAGCAACGTGGCTTGTCGAGCATGTCATCCCAGGCTGACAGACACTGGATTCCCTTTGAATGACACCAATACTTAAGCCATTTGTTAATCGAGCATTTTGTCTTTGTACTGTGGCATCATTCTTTGTGAGGGTAAGATGCTACTCAAGGGTCAGGGTCATACCGGCCTGGGCTACATGATCAGAGAGCTCCTCTCTTCATGTAGTCCAGGGAGGTGCATCTCAGGTCATTCACACCAGCATGGACAATGACTGAGTCATATTTGTACTTGCTTTGGAGTGATCGGAGTGCTTGCGTTGTGGCGAATCCTGGCGCCAGTCGGGCAGCTTACCGTGACCCTCTCCTTGTTCAGTCTGGTGAGTGAGATGTCAGTGTGTGTGATGATATTCACCTATTACGAGTGTATCAGGTGTGTTTAGCCTTAAGGGCTGTGTTTGTTTGGCACACTGACTTTGAGTTATGCGTTTCACGTGTTTTGTTTTGGGGTAGCAGTTGCTTGGATGTCTGCTTTGGAGGTCTCTGCTGCTTGGGTAGGTTCTTATTTAGAGCCTCCGAACACGTTTTGGTGTTTGTGGTAGGTCTATGTGAGACTGGATTTGTGGTGTGTGTGGTTACTTTCTCCTCCTGACTGGGCCAGTAGTGAGTTGAGAGAGTTCAGCCTCCAGTTTGACTATATGGTTGCATCTCTCAAATATATTTGAGCTTGTTGGGAGGAGGAGAGGATTGTCTGTGTACAAGAGGCAGTTGTAACATTGCCTCAGGATTCCCAGATTCACCAGCTGGACTGGAGAGGAAACTAGCATCTGTCCTTTGGTTATGCCAGAAAAGTATAGGTAACTCTTTTATAACTGATCAAAAAGGGCCAATAAGGGTTGAGTGCTCTAGAGAGTATCTAGGGGTGTAGTGCTTTTGGTTTTTTAGTGCTACAAAATTGCTTGTATGAGAGAGTGCAGTGCTTTAGATGGAAAATAGGGTCCTCCATTTAAGAATTGGAGCAGTTCTAAGGGAAAAAAAATGAAGAGTAGACTTTGTGGAGCCGAAAAAGGCTTCAGCCCGATTAAGTGGTGCTGCCCGATGCTGCGCTATGCGCAAAATCATGCAAAGCCATGCCAAAGTGGGTTTTATACAGGGGGACTCGAAAGAGCTAGAAATTGGCCCAAAACAGCCAATAGACTACAAGATTCTTGTGCTGGGATCACTCCTCCAGGGACAGATAGGCTGCTCAAAGCTCCCCACTGGTGAACAAAGAAGCCTCCTTTTATCCAAGTAAGGAATGGGCAACACAGGAACTATCCAAAAGTCCAGAATATAGCAAAGCCGGTATTGGGGACTATTCTATAGCCTCAACAGGTAAATTCAACAAGAAGACTCTTTTAAGTGCAGGTATAAATTAACTGAAAAACAAGCTTTAAACAGGCAAACGAGCAGATATAACTCGCTTTTCGTCGAAAGGACAGTCGCACTGGTAATAGTAGAAAAAGTGTACTTAAATCGGGTAAGCAGTCACTCTTTTTGTCTCTGCTGCTAGCACCACTCTGCAGGACCACGAGGAGCTTTGCTGAGTAGGAACAGAAGTATGCCTGAGCTGTGTCAAACTGAAGGGGTTAAAAACATTTTCACTGCTTATCTTGATTATCTTGCTATTGGTTAACAACAGTTGTTTCTTTTTGTATGTGGGTGTTTTTCACTTTCTGTGATTTTTTTTTTTTTTTTTTTTTTTTTCACTAAAAAGATTTGAAATGTCTTAATGTTCCACAGCACTGTCCTCTCTTGGCTCCTGTGTTCAAAGTGGGAGTTTTGTCTGGTAAGTTAACTCAACTCCTTCATATAAACTCTTAACTGAATACAAATACTTCATATCCTACTTGTAAAATCCCAGCTTGCTGTGTCTGCATGACCCACCAACAGCAGCGGTATTCTTACATTCTGCTTCCCTTTGGAGTTGAAAATAGCTTAGCAGCAGTCTTTCTAAACTTGTGCATATTATCCAGATACTACTTTATTTTCTCTTTAGCACTCTGCATTTACATCTCTTGTGTGGAGAGATTCTCCTGCATCACTTCAGCATTTCAAATTCCCATTAGTACTTAACATGTGCCCCCAACCCGGTTTTTAAACATTCTTCTAACAGGTTGGTGGGAAGAGAGCTAAATGTGCATCTGTTTAATTACTGTGTTTAATTACTGTGCAATTTTGTAGATGTCCTTCAAGAATGCAACTGCAGTCATAACATGTGGGTTGTCCTGCCTCAGGCAGCCCTCTGTCGGCCGGATTCCAAAGTCTGGGTCCGACGTCGGCTGATGTCGCATTTCTCTCCCGACGTCAGAGCGGCTGGAGTATATAAGCATCAGCCGACGCCATTTTCTTCAGTCTTTCTTGCCGCGCGGTGCCCGAAGCAGAAGCAGTTCACAAGTGCCGGTCGGTCAGCTCCTGTATTCTATGATACCGAAGTCATCAAAAAAGCTAAGTACCCCGTTGGGGACCTTTTCTTGCCTCAGCCGATGTCAGAAATTACTGAAAAAGTTAACAATTGTCTTTTTTGTGGTAAACAAATACCTCATAAGGATTTCCACTCTTACTGCCTCCCTTGCCTGGGCCCAGACCACGACGTCTCGGCCTGTGTAGCCTGTGCTCGCTTCAACAAGCGCACTCTCAGGCGCCGGGCGGAGTTCGCTGAAGACTTTTTCGGCGATAAATTTGCTTATACCATGCCGTCGGATCTTCCGACATCACAAACTCCCAAAAAGCGAAAAGATCGGGACCGACATCCTCGGCCCGCGTCTTCTACTGACTCCACGCCAAAACCTAGTGCGAGTGCTCCGGTTCCCTCTGAGACGGTCTCTCCACCGCTCCGAACCGAAGACACCGCATTACCGACTACTCCGATTCCAGGCATTACTCCGCCAGTTATAGATTTTCCTCCGGATACCGAAACAGAGGAAATGCCCGAGACCATTGCTGTAGACAAGGTCACTTCTGCACGTGGAGCTGCTAGGCCTCCTATGGCCATGTCTATTAAGGCCTACACTAGGGCTAAGGCTGCTAGCAAAACAAAGCATATTACTTCTAAATCTTTACCTCTGCCGACTCCGGAGACACAAATTATGTCCATGGCTGCTGATTTAATTTCCATGATTAGAGGTTCGCAGACCCATCCTGAGAGAGCATCCCAGCCTCCTCCTGATAAAAGGCCCCAGGTTGAACCCTCTGACCCTACTCCTTCAGATGAAGACTCTGAGGGCTCTGTCCACTCTGATAACCAGGAAGAGCTCTTCCAGACCTATGAGGACTCAGATGCAGAAGATTCCATACCTTCGGCCTCCCCTCCTGAAGATATTTCCTTTGGGGAAGTTCTGCACACCATGAGGGAACATTTCAAGTGGCAGGGCCAGGAATATTCTGATTCCAGGAAACGCCTTAGGACTTTCCTTAAGAAGCCTCAGCACAGGCCCTTGGCTATTCCTCCTGTATTTGATGTTCTGGATGATCTGTATTCTGATTCTAGTGCTACCCCTGATACTTTCCCTCCTGCTCCAGCCAAGCCAGACAGGTATTACAGGGTCCCAGAAACTCATTCCCATTTATTCAGGGCCCATACTGTTGATTTGGAAACTATTTCACAGGGGCCTAAAGGAGTTTCAGCCTCCACCTCAAAAAATCCTTTGCCCTCCAACAGGGAAGCAAGGTCATTAGAGAGATGGGGTAAAAAGGTTTACACTTCCACGACCTTCTCTGAGAGCTTTAAATTGCCTTTTTCATATGTTCCAATATCAGGATTATCTGTTAGAAGATTTACAAAAAAACACTAGCTTCTCCTGATCCTTTAGACAGGAAGACTTTGCAGGAAGCTGTACATAACACTCAGCAAGTAAGCAATCACTTCCTGCAGTGTGGATATGATGCACTGGAAGCTTCATGTAGGGCAGCTATGACAGGGGCAGTGATGCGAAGACATGCTTGGTTAAAAGATCAACCTCTACTAGATCATGTAAAAGCAAAACTTCTGGATGCACCTTTGGAAAAGAACAAGCTTTTTGGTGCAAATGCTAAGGATGTGTTAAAGACCATCGAAGAAAAAGCAAAATCAGTTCAGACAGTGAAAGATTTCCTCCAGGTTCAACCCCCCAGATTCAGTAGGAATTGGCCTTCAAAAAACTGGTCCTTTCCTAATCCAGAAAAGTTTCAAAGGGGTAAGAACAGATGTGGCCGAGGAAGAGGCCAATACAGAGGCCCTTACAGGGGACGTCAATGGCAGCCAGGAAACCAAAGAGGTGACGCAGGGGTTTCTCCTGCCCAACAACCACAATCTCAATGACTTTCCTCTACTACCGCCTACCAGGGAACAACTAGGAGCTCCCTTGGGCGGGAAATTATCTCCGTTTGCAGAAAACTGGCACAGACTGACAAAGGACAAATGGATTTTGGACATTATAGACCGAGGGTACAGGTTTCATTTCCATACCTTACCAAGAAAACAAGGCATGCCAAATCTACCACAACATCAAAGGGCAGAGGCTATCAAGCAGATCTCTCTGCTAACTCAAGTGAAAGCAATAGAAAGAGTTCCACAACAAGAACAGGGGTTTTACTCAAGACTGTTCCTTGTTCCAAGAAAAGAAACTCAATGGAGACCAATACTGGACTTGTCCGCATTAAACACCTTTCTCATAGTACCAAAGTTCAAAATGCTGACTCTACAGCAACTCCTTCCCATGCTGGGCAAGGAGTCGTGGCTGATTACTCTGGACCTCAAGGAGGCATACCTGCATGTCCCTATCAGACACAGTTGCAGAAGATACCTCAGATTTCTTGCAGGGCCAGGGCATTCTCACTTCTCAGCATTGCCATTTGGCTTATCTACTGCGCCCAGAGTGTTTACAAAATGCCTGGCTTCAGTAATTGCTCATTGCAGGCTCCAGGGTATACAAATTTACCCGTACCTGGACGACTGCCTCATACAAGCGGACGACAAATTGATGTTGACAAAAAATCTAGAATGTCATACGATTACTTCAAGCTCTGGGGTACACAGTCAACTTCCAAAAGTCAAGACTGCAGCCATCCCAGCAAGTCTTCTTAGGAGCCAGACTAGACACAGCCTCTCAAATGGCTTACCTGACTGAAGACAAGCAAGAGAAGTTAAATCAATACTTCAAAGGTTTAGCAAAACTCACCCAGATGACTGCAAGGAGATTCCTACAGGCCCTGGGTTACATGGCATCCTGCATTCTACTGGTTCCATTAGCAAAACTACACATGAGAAAGCTTCAATGGTACCTAAAAAGTGTTTGGTCTCAGCCCAGCAACAACTTGGAGACAATCATACCACTCATTCCATGCTTACAAAAGGAATTCCAATGGTGGGCTTCGGTGAGCCAGGAAAACACAGGTTTGTCATTCAAAAAACCACAGATAGCACAGACCATGACTACAGACGCCTCAGACCTCGGATGGGGGGCGCACATGGAAGGCAGGTGTATACAAGGACAATGGTCTCCAAAGGAAACATCTGCATATAAATCAAAAGGAAATGCTGGCAGTAATGCATGCTATCGAGGCTTTTCAAAACCAACTCCAGCAAGGTCACTTAATGATACGGACAGACAACACCACTGTGATGTGGTACATAAACAAGCAGGGGGGCACTCACTCTTACCCCCTTTGCAGACTGACAATGCAGCTTTGGGAGAAATCACGGAGTCTAAACATCCAGTTGCAATCACAGTTTGTTCCAGGAAAAGACAATATGTTGGCGGACAGCGTAAGCAGGAATTTCACAGATCCACACGAGTGGAGGTTGCATCTGAAGGCTTTCAGACAACACACTTCGACATGGGGCAAGCCAGAAGTGGACCTATTTGCCTCTCACCTCAATCATCTGCTACCAAAACTTTGCACAAGGACATACCATCCAAAGGCTTGGAAAATAGATGCTCGCTCTTTCAACTGGAACTCCCTAGCAATCTATGCATTCCCACCTCTGCCACTGATGACCTCAGTATTACTAAAGATCAAAGCAGAGAAGCCCAAGGGAATCATAATAGCTCCGGATTGGCCAAGACAACACTGGTACCCACTACTACGGAGCATATGTCACACCAGGAGGTGGGCCCTCCCTCAGTGGCCTCTACTTTTGACTCTGCACAATTTCGAAACACTGCATCCAAACCTTCAGACTCTGCAGCTAACAGCCTGGGAGAGCCCATAAATAAATTCAGCTGACCTCTCTCCAAGGAAGTTCAGCGGATACTAACAGAGGCTCGAAGACCGTCCACCAGAAAGGTCTACTTAGCAAAGTGGAAAAGATTCAGCAATTGGAATACCAGCAAAGGGCATGATGCATCATTACTGAACATCCCACTTATCTTGGAATATTTGGCAGATATGTTAGAGTGGCCTCTCATATTCTTCAATAAAAATACATGCATCTGCTATTTCAGCTAGATACCACACTGATCCTCCTGTTTTTTCTCACCCCTTACTAAGACAATTCCTCAGGGGAATCAAGAACATTAAGCCACCAAGAAAGGCCCCAGTGCCAGCCTGGGACCTCAATTTTGTCCTAGAAAAACTGACTCTACCTCCTTTTGAGCCAGCAGCTTCAGTTGACTTGCAATTTCTCTCATGGAAAACAGCCTTCCTGTTGGCAATTACCTCAGCAAGAAGGGTTTCGGAACTACAGGCCCTAATGGCAATACCACTCTCTATTATTTTCCACAGAGACAGGGTTTCATTAAGGACCAACCCTACCTTTATGCCAAAGGTGGTATCCAGGGTTTTTCTAAATCAAGCCATTCATCTGCCTGCCTTCTTCCCCAATCCTGAGAATAAGGGGGAAAGGCTTTTACATACCTTGGACATTCATAGACAACTTAGATACTACCTGGACAGAACCAAGGCCAGTAGGAAGTCTGAACAGCTTTTTGTAGCTTACGCCCCTGCAGTCCAAGGAAAAGCAATTTCAAAACAGACTGTTTCTAAATGGATTGGACATTGCATCAGATTCTGTTATTCCTTTCATGGAAAGACTGTTCCAGCCTATGTCAGACCACATTCCACCAGAGCTACAGCCACCTTTACAGCATTTTTAAGAGGGGTGCTTACAAAGGACATTCTAGAAGCTGCTACATGGAGCTCCGTGCATACATTCTCAAAACACTACAATCTCCCCCTATATTCCAGATCCAGAGCAGGCTTTGCTTCGGCAGTCCTGCAGGGTTTGATTGCCACACCATCTCTTTCCTAGAGCATACCTCCTCCCCCAGCTAAGCTATGGTATTCTACCCACATGTTATGACTGCAGTTGCATTCTTGAAGGACATAGTACAGTTTTGTACCTACCATAAATGTAGATGTCAGAGACATGCAACTGCAGTCGGGTTTTCCCTCCCTCCATACCCCTCTGTGCTTAGGGTCCACTCCTATCCCCATCACTCTTAGCTGGGGATATCTGTTATGGTGTATTTGTTTTATTGTTCATATATTTGTCTGGAATCCTGTTTTTGTCTTCCAATTTGATTACAGCCTTCCTTGGAGGGCACCTGGCATCTGGGGCAAGAAACACTGAAGAAAATGGCGTCTGCTGATGCTTACGTACTCCAGCCGCTCTGACGTCGGAGAGAAATGCGACATCAGCCGACGTCGGACCCAGACTTTGGAATCCGGCCGACCGAGGGCTGCCTGAGGCAGGACAACCCACATGTTATGACTGCAGTTGCATGTCTATCGGACATCTACATTTATGGTAGGTACAAAACTGTACTTTTTTATTGGTGTGAGATTTGAAACTTCATGTGATAATTTACCTTTATCTAGGTCCTTTGTCTAGCCACTTACTGTACCGTGAGGAATGTAAATTGTCAAGAGTTCTTACTAAATTCATAGTCCACAAAATATTTTCATAAATTTGTTCAGAAGTCTACAAGCATGTTCCATTCTAGGTCCCCCTGATGACCCCACCTTGTTTATAGCTTAAGGCATTAATCTAGACGTTCACAATTTTTTTTTTTTTTGCAAATTAGCTGTCTTAAGCTCACACTTCAGAAATGTGCTTTATATTCTGTAACTTATTCACTGATTTCAATGTTGGTGGTCTTCTCTTACCAACGTCTGACTCTGGTTCATGTCCAAGGTACTACTGTGTGTTCGCTCCCTGTTTTGAAAATTTTCCTTTGAATCCTTGGTAAAAGTTTCACTGGCAGGATCTCTCTGAACCTTTGCTTATGATCTTTCTAACAGTAGAGCCGTCTTTCTGCTTGCAGGCTCACTTGAATGAATATTTACTACGAAGCCCATTCTGCACCAGAAGTGTTTTGATCCCTCGGGAAGAGTTCTGAAGGCATCTGGATACTGTAGCTTGAATGTCACACATGGCTGTACACATTCCCTGACCACTGGATGAGTTTGCTTCTCTTCTGCCTGCTGTACAGTAAATCACTTTCTACAGTCTCCAGTTTTGATACTTTGCCTTTCTGCTCTAGTTTTGTCAAATCGACTTTCTGCTGGTTTGATTGCAACTACTGTACTTGGCTGCTTTCTTATTGCCAAGTTTGGCATGTGTAAACTCTTTCAATTAAATACTGTTGCGGAACAGTAGTCTAGTTTCTTGTTTGTGCTTTCTTAAAGTTAATGTGATCTGTTCCAATTTCTCTGGGTCTGAAGAAAATCTCCATGTTTTGAATGCCGGTTTGTTTTTTGTTTGGCTGACCCCCCCCCAATGTGTCATTCAGTGTACTTGCTAGCGACTACATTTTTCATTTTACACACTGTTTCAGTGGCACTCTTGTGTTTGCCCCTTTATTTTTTTACATTAGGGGACACTAATTTAAACTAATCTGTGTGCAGCTGTCTTGGAAGTCAAGTTAGGTACATTGTGTATGTTGATATTCTGAGAGTCAGTGTCTTTCGGCTTTTCCCGGTTAGGGGGCGCCACAGTGGAACTCCGGTCTGCTAATGATTGGCAGTAGAGTTGCACAAATGCCGAAGTGCCAGCTTGACGTTCGACCTTCAATGAAGGCACGCCCGTTTACACATGTCTTTTGAATGCCCAACCAACCGCGGGGAGGACATGCAGACTCAACACAGAAGGCACTCCAGCAGAGAATTGAACGGGAGAACCTCTTGCTGTGAGGCAACGATGCTACCGCTGCACCACCGCGGATGTTCTGTGAGTCCATGATAGTCTACTGAAATTGTGTAAATCTTGCACATTTCTGTGGTTTCAGTGAAAATTTCATGTCATTGAAGTTTGATTTTAATAGAATTGTGGATGAAGGGGCTTAGTGGCTAGGGTTTGTAACAATTCTAGATTGCTTTGAATTGGCTTTTGTAAGAGGAGTGGGGATAATGGAGACTTGTACCCACAAACACCTGATTAATGTTAACAAGTTTGGGAGGAATGATAAGGCCTTGTGGTAGTATGTCTGGAGTCTCCTTGGCCCCCAAATGAGTCTGGTTTCATTTCTTGAGTAAAGAAATTAAGTGGTGTGTGCTTGTCCTGTGTGGGTGGCGAGCTTAAGAATGAGGGGGTATGGCTGCAAGGAGATTGTGGGGAAATTCTTGGCTGCTGTGTGAAATTGTCCCTTGACAAGACTGTTAAGGCATTGTGAACGCCTACTTCAGTTCATTCAATGCCCGATCAATTTAAATATTCGTTTGGAGAGAGTTTACAGCTTTGTATCACTAAATTTACATGATACATGCAGCAGCTTTCTCTTAGGGGACCATTATTCCCTCATCTGTTGCACAAGTGGTGGTATTAAGTATGCATGTAAAATATGGGGTCATGTGCAGTGCACTTGATCGGAGTTGTACACAAAGTATTGGAAACTCCGTTTTGTTTTGCGTCTTCAGTTATCTTTGTGCTGAGTATAGTCAACAAAAGGTTATTCCTGAGATACGTGTGCCACTTCTGCAGAAGTTTGAGAGAGTGCAGTTTACTTTGTACATCAGTGTATGGTGACTTGTTTGGCTGTAGTGCTTTCCAGGCCTATGACTGCATATTGGTAGCATTATAAGCTGAGCAATGCTGGTCTGAAAACTCCGCAGAAATGCCACTTAGTTGAAATTGCTTGCTTTGAGGGTAGCATTTTGTAAGTTTATTGGGTGCCCTCCCCTAGTAATTTGTGGATAAATGCTTTTTTTAGATATTTTTAGATGGTGGTTGTCTGTACAGTGGGATTTGCTTTAGTGCCAGCATAATTTATTGTTTGGCCTTTATTAACTAGGTTAGTGAATTGGTCCAGGGGATCGTTCTTTTCATTCTTTAAACAGAATACATGGGTTGATAACGTAGTTGAGCTCCAGTAATTCAGTTTAAACTCTATACATGAAGGATGTACCTAAAGTCATTGTGTGCACCAAAAGCAAAATCCTCCTAGACTGTGAAGGTCTGAGTTGAACTGTGCAGTAATTCTAAAATAAATGTGCTTAATTTTTGTAGAAGTATTTATTTTAGTAAAGCTTAATATTTAAATTTGAAATGTGCTGGTCTGATGCTTTTTTTCTTTGTTTTCTTCTCACCTTAGAGGAGAATTCTGCCCAAACCAACTAGGAAAAGTCGCACAAAAAACAAACAAAAGCGTCCTAGGAGGTGGGTGTGTTGTGCATTTGATATTGAGAAAATTTACTTGTGTAGAGATCTTTTCCTTATTTGAGAATCTATTTTAGCTGCAGTCCTCTTTAATATGCTAAGAATTTGATTACATGTGCTGTGGACTACATTACAATGATTTCAGTTGGAGCAAACTTCTGGTAGTCATGTGGTCTGTCTGAGATTTTATTTGCCTGTTCGCTTGCTAAAAATGAGGACATTAAATGTGAACTTGACTAGATCTGTGTTTTTTTTTTTTGTTTTTTCCCCCCCGTCCTGCTCAACTTTTGTGTGGAGTCAACAGATATTTTGTTAGGTAATTAAACACAATTCAATGCTTCTGTTTCCAAGAGTAAAAATCTAGATCGAGCAGTTCATGAAAACTTCCATAGCGGTGTGGGACTGCACCGCTGACTGCTTTTGCTGTGGCTGATGTGCATCTCCCTAGTCTTATATTGGAAGACGCACATTGGGGGGTGAGTTCTTGGCATCTTTGCATCAGTCTCCTTTCATAGAGACTGTACTATTCTTTGCCCAGAAGTAATGGGTGTTTTAATGCTAATTTTGGAAGTGTGTTAAACAAGTTTGATAACCAGAGCTCCTCGTTTTTAAAGTAGACCTGGATGACTCCATGTCTTTTAAGACCTCTTGAGGTTTGGGAGGTTCAGCATTAACTGGTATTTCAGTAATATACCTGGAACATTTTGCCTTGTTCCTCCAAAGTTGCTTGAGGAGCTCTCCCTGTTCCTTTCATGGAACTGTTCCTAGTGGATGCTTTCTAGGAACATGGCCGTACACACTAATTTTGATTTGGTTTCTAGGAAATGTATTAATGTGAGATTCCCTTTTTATTGTTCCCTGTATTGTATTTCATTTAAATGTCATGCATCCTTTGAACCAATTTTGTCCTATGTAGTACCAGTGAGTGACTGCATCACTGTGCTATCTCTGAAGAAGTCAGGACCTTTTGGTAGCTGTAGCAAATGTATTTCCCACTACAGTGGGGCTGTGACCCTTCAGGTAGTACTCCCCATGCCCATGTTTATCCCTTGTGGTTTAGCTGAAAGAAAAAGCATCTTTGTGGGTTCAGGCATAAGATGGGGTTTTGAGTCCTTCAAAACTGAGCACTTTCCTAAGGGGAAAAGCCTGCATGGTGGTGAGGAAAAGGTACTGGAATTGGGGAGTGAGTTTGGTTGTGGTTGTTTCCCCTGAGCTATCCTAGCTTTCAACTTTCCATCTCCAAAAACGTGGAATGCCTGCTAACAATGTAAGCTTGCAGGATGGTTTAAAAATGGTTACTTTTAAAAGAACTCGTTGCTCGCTTACCAAGGTTGAGTTAAAAAAAAATCTTGACACAATGTGTGGCAGATCCTTTCAATGTTTAACTTTGTGTAAAAAGACCATGTTCCTCAATGAATATTTTTCATAATGCTGTACACTTGAACTGTGTTAACAGTGAGTATTTAATGATCATGTGGGTATAGCGAGTTTACTGAAGTTTCCATTACATGCCCCTCTGGTAGGGTTCTCCCTTCCCACTAGTGAGAGGTCTGTAGAGCTTGTTCTGTACTTGAAAGGGTTGGGGGGGGACATTTTTGGCAATAATGAGACTGCCTGCTTATCCCTTTGTAATACTCCCTTTTTAATCTCTCCTAATCTTTTAAGTTTCCAATACCATGACAGCAGTGGACTCCTTTCCTAAGTCAAAGGATTATTTTAATTTCATGAAATTAGTATTGTTTCAATCTTTGTCAGCCAGAAGTGCTTTCTGCAGCACCTGCAGTTTGTGCAGTAGTGATTCCTCCCACAATGGAGTTGTGTGTATTAGTAACATCTGAATGATGGTAGATTTTGAAGATCCATTGTTCCTACTAGGATTGGAGCTGTCTGGGTATCCTTCTTCCACATTGCTCTTGTTGCTGCTTGCAAATCCTGATATTTGACTCTCTACACAAGACACTGTAGTTGCTGAGTGTGCTGCGTTCAATGATCACTGGTACTTCTCTTCATGGACCACTATATCCGGTTTTCTAGCGTCTAACTTTTGAACTGTTGGTAATGGGTTATGTAGACTTGATGCTTTGTGGCTCATGTTTCTATTGTTTGACACTTCAGTGCTATAATGTTTGCACAATCCCCAGTGCAACAGTCTTGCCACATTATGCATTTCCGTATGCAGTCCTCTTGCCATTAATATGTCCCAACCAGCAATGAGGTGTGAAAGTGTTTCCAGTTCTGTTTTTACAAAACCTAAATTTGAACATTTCTCCCTCATGTTCAATGGACTTTGTAAACCAACTTGTACATAGCCTACTCTCTTGGGCTGCAGTTATTAACCTTTTATTTCTTGGTTTGCATTCACGTTTCCTTAACCATGCCTGCATTCAGTTCTGATCAACATGAGGTTCTTTGAGAAGTTTTCTGTACTTGCAAGTATATTTGTGCATTTTCCACGTTTCTGCCTTCATTTGGTCCTTCACTTTTTTTTTTTTGGCACATTTGGTTACTGCCTGATTTTATCTGTTTCTGGTTTGATTTCCCTTCTGCTTGATGCTGGTATCTTTTTTACTAGATTAAAAAGTCATCTTAAATTTATTCGTGTCTCCCAAGACTTTCACTATGGAACTTGAGGTCAGCAGATATGTGCAGTCCCACAGCTGCAGATATGTACATGTAATCTTCAGAATGGGAGATATGTAATCTTGTTATGCACTCTTATAAAATTAAAAAAAAATTGAGCATGAAGCATCCTTGTTTACATATTAATTTGTCTTCTGAGGTATTTTTACTTTTTTATTCATATTTGTTCATGCTTTATTGATCCTTCAATTCCCAAATATCTATACACTTCCTCTTGCTAAAGTTCTTTACATTCTTGTTCAAAGTACTGATTTCGTGGTGCTGCAGTTTTCATAGGTTCATAGGAGTGTACTGGGCTAATGGCCCTGGAGTCTTTACAAGCCTAGCCCAAAGGATTCCTTGGCAAAATGCTGCCTGATTATTTCCCAGTGCCTCTGTCCAGTAGGGCCACTGAAATGATCCCGGGGGTGAACTTTCTATTTCTCATCCACTCAATTCTCTTGAAGATGGCCAATGAGGTGCTCTGCTTGACATGTACCTGTTTTTAAAGGTTGCTTTTGCACATTTATCAAGACCAAATGACATTCTTATATTGTCTGAGACTTTTGGACAGAGGAAAGTGTACTTTTTTTTGAGCCAAATTATAGCCATAGCCTAAGCTGTTTAGACAGCTTAATGGGTTAAGGGCATGACAGTCACCCTGGGATGATTTGTCCTTAATCATGGCTTAATTTCAGAGTGGTCTGCCACTGTTTCATGGTCACTGTAATGTAGTGGATCAGTGTAGGGTGTATCTTGTACATTTTTAAGCATTCTTTCTTTTATCCGTGAATTTTGGGATACTATCATGGTTTTTCCTTGGGTTCTTCCCCTTTTCACAGTTCTCCACTACAGCCTTAACAACAAGTGATCCTTTGTTCCATATTACTTTCTTTTATTGCCCTTTTGTTTTATTGCAATAATTGAGTTTTCTGAGTGACTATAAACTGCATCAATTCCAGTGTATAGATGCGTCGGCAGAAGAAAGTTGTTGGCCTATAATTTTAGGGTAGCTTGCAAGTTCACTTTTAAGGGTGGGAGGATGGCATAATGGTTAAGCTGTTTACCTTACAAACAAAATGTTCAGGGTTTAATTCTCACATGGGGTAACTGGCTAGGCTTAAAGTGGTCCACAAGGACAGTTAGCCTAGTACTAATCTATGAACCTAAGTAGGCACATTTTTTTTCTGTTAGCCAGGTTGCTGTCTGGGGTGCCCGTATAAATAGTTGTTGCTCTTGGCTAATTCTTGCATAGATGTTAACCAAAAGTTTGGTACTGTATCTGGGCCTGGGGTTTTCCAGTTAGAGGCTTTTCTTAATTTTGTTTCACACACTGGCTGATACTTCATCCCATTTCATATCCTGTACCTTTAAATTTATTCATTCTTTTATTTCTGTTTATTTAGCGTCTTTATGTTGCAGAGAATCTTCATAAATACTTCACCAAAAAAGAAAAACACATTTTGAAGGCCTTTCGGTTCCTTTTACCTTTTTCCCAGTTCTCTGCTAAACCTTTTTTGGGTAATCAGTAAATTGCTTCTTTTAGATGTCCTTTTATACATTTGCTTTCTTAATCTGCCTGTACTGGAAATTTTAGTTTGTGGTAGTGCATGATAGATCCTGATCTGTTGTAGTAATGCATGTTGCTTTTATCACTTCCATCTTTCTCAGTATTTTTGTTCCATCTTCTATTGAGAGATGTCTTAATTGCTTTATAGTTTCCTCTATTCGATACTTCCATGATAGTAAGATTTATTTCCTTTCTTTCACTACCATGTGTTCTTGTGATAGGCAGTCTTAATCACTGTGTTCCTGTTTATCAATTTCTGACGGGGGTACTGACAACCTGCAATTTGTTTTTCTTTGATCTTGATAGGTCTGTCAATAAATCAAGCATCTTTTTTTTTTTTTTTTTTTTTTTTTTTTTGGCTCATTTCTTCTAAACCGAGTGCACATTTTTGTTCAGTTTCTGCGGGCAAAAGTTCTATAGCATGTTCCTGTACTACATTGTTTCATCCTGTGCTGTCATATTGGAACTCTGTAGCCCATCACTCTTCAACATTGACAGTCAGTTTCCTGTTCCTTCCCTTGCTGTCCATTCCCTGTTCTAGGTACTTAATGCTATGATGGGATGCATACTGAAACGTTAGAGCCCACAAAAACTGTTTGCTCAAGAAAGAATGTGTTCCAGTTTTTATCCAGAATACTTTGTATTTGCAGTGGTGAATGAGGTCCTGCAGGAGTGGAATCTCCGGTTTGAGTAACTTGATTCCTGATGGTTTTAACTCATAAGATCCAAGTGACACCTCCAGGTGCATGTGCAGTTAACTCCTGCTGACACCTCTAGGTGTCAAATATTGCTTCATGTTTGCATCGTATTGATGCAATGTACAAGGTTTATTTTAAGAGCATCTTAAAGCCGACAGTGGCGAACTCAATTTCTCTCGTGCAAGTAGAGAAATGTTGACTGTTTATGATACTAATTGATGTAACTTGCACATTTTTCTAATTATCTGAACAACAAAGTAAAACAAACAGAACTTCTTAGCCTCATATGAAAGCTGTCCGCTCGACAGTATGGATGTAACTTTGAGTGGTTGCTGAGATATTGTAAGTCGTTTTGAGTGTTTGCTGAGATTAAATTTACAAAACATTAACCTTAATTTGTTAGTCTGACTTACAAAAGTCAGTTTGACTTAAAAACAAAGAATATTACCACTATAAAAATAGTTTGTGCTGAAAGAATATTACCACTATAAAAATAGTTTGTGCTGAAGGGATTGCTAGTTGTACTTTTTTTCATAACGCCTGTGGTTCCAGAGATTAACATTTTGAAATGTGACGTCGTAACTTGATTTTCAGTAGGGGTTTAGGCTCTGCTCATTGGAATTTGCATTGCAAACTTCCTGAGCTTCCTTGGAGTTAATTCATTAATAGCTGTCGGGCAGCAATGTTAGATTGCTGCTTTGTAAGGTGAGAAGTCCTAGTCTTTAGTCCATGTGGTACTGAGAGGTGGAGCCCATGGAGGTAGAACTTGTGTTAGCTGTTTTGAAACCGCATCATCTTTTCCAGCTCTTGTGAATAGTTTGATGTAATGTTACTTTTGAAGTCTCTGCCAAGTTAGCAAGTGTCATTTCTCCCCTCACTCACAGGAGTGTGGTGGAAGTCCCAACTGTTGGGGAGGGGGGTGCTTAATCTCCGCGAGTCTCAATTTGTAAGATGTTACTCTGCAGCTGTTTTGAAGGAATTGCTGGTGTTGCAGTACTCTTCAGACTTTGCTGCTGTGAAAGTAAGTTGCGCCTGTACTTCTGCTTGAGTAGAGAGGGAGAGGCTTGAAGGTCTTTAAGATGCGACTTCTGCCATAGCAGCATGGAACTTAGTGGGAAAGATGGAACTTTGATCCCATAGGGGAGGTTTGCCCAAAGCATTGTTAGAATCCTGAAACTTGTAAACCTGTTGGAAATCCTTTTGCAAAATGGACCAGACTTCTTTGGTGCTGGATCAAGTGGCATTCATTTCAGGGCATAAAGCGGTATTTTAAAGGGTTTTACATTTATGGCCAAAAGGGAAGCTGACCTTTTGAACCTGTGTTTAGTCCTACTGGAGTCACTGGCAAACTCAACATTCCGTTGTGCTAATAAAATTGCAGGCTGTTATTTGAGTATGCCTCTATCTTCCAAATGACAGACTTCCCTTTAAGACCAGTCATACTTTGCCATCATTGGTATGAGGTACCAGTGACAGTAACATTCCCCTTCATTATATACACTTTAATGTGGAGGGAAAACAGTGGAAAGGTTCTGCACCTTTTTGGATGTATTCCCAGTAGGTAAGGTGCTTTAGCTAAAGTGAACAAGGTGTGACTGCAGTGGTGTTTTGCATCTAAAGGAGCAAATGCTAGTTTGTGTGAGCAGAGTTAAACTCTGTTTTCTCACTTTTTTGTGTAGTCTGAAGTTGTAGATGGGGGAAGATGGGTAGTGTGAAGATCCTTGCCTACAACTGTTATTGGAGGGGTTCATTTTGGAGAGAACATGTAGTAGGCTTACTTGGGTGGTCTGTTGTACATGCCTCTCATTTTGGGATTAGTGCTTGAGAGAAGGAGCAAAGGGACATTGTCCTAGAGACAGCTGATCACTGGAAAGCCTAATAACTGCTTCATAGGTGCCAGCTTGGAATGTGTGCTTTTGTTTTGCTTCTGGTGAGAGCAGAGTGCATTGATTCCTGACAGTTTCTGATTCGGCAGCAAGTGTCTGACCTTCCTGGTTGCCTTGAGTAGTAACCCAGACTACCAGGAAAAGGCTACAAGAAGTCTAAAGACCTTTGCATAATCTCAGTCGAGACTCTCTATCGCCAATCAGCCGGTGGTCTCCTTCTCTTGGGTGAGAAGAAGCAAAGTAACGTGTCCCAGTCTCATGAAGCTGTAGTGAGACCAGCAGTAAGTAGTAGACAGGCAGTAGTCATTCAGGCAACTCTTCTTGTCATTGACTAGCTTCAGTAAGTACTGCTTGATTGCCGTTTGTCTAATTCAGCCTCAGAATATCTGCCTACTTTATCCATAAGTCATTGGGGTCTACTTAGTAGTTTCCCTAGAGTGTTTGACAGTGCCCTATATAGATGTAGATGCCTTTAGTTGACATCTTTCCTGAAGGCAGTAGTGAAATGTCGCCCAATTCCTAGTTGCACCCAAGACTAGTTTGCAGTGACTGTCACTCCCCAGAGTTGAATACTGGATGCTCCCAACATCAGATGGTTGAGTGAGAATATAATTGGTAAAAAGGGTCTGCCGTGGATGTGAACTTTCCCTTTATCAGTTACCAGCTTTGTGGATAAGGGTGTCCTGAGGCAATGTAGAAATTGTCTCCTGTTTGACAACCAGTTAATTCACAAACTTTTATATGGTATGTTGGATTTCTGGTGTCATTCTGAGGATCCAGTATCTGTCTGCTTGGGATGACATGGGTGACGGACCACGATGCTTTGCCAGAGATGGCCTGCACTTGTCGCTCCAGGGATACTGGCTAAGGCTCTTGCAGCCCCTATAGTGCCTTTCTTAGGCAAGGTTCAAATGACAAATTCACCACCGTAATAGGAACAGGCAAGCAAAAACTGAGGGTAATGCTACTCCATGCTAAGTCAATCTCAAAATGCACTCGCTCTAGGCACTCCTTAAAATGGGGAACATTGATATCTCTGCGGTGACGGAGACCTGGTTGAAAGCTCCTGTGAGCACCCCTGCACTACCAGGCTGCAACTCGTACCACACTTTTTTCCGGCCATGTAACCTGGACCGAAACACTGAAGGTAGTGTGTCCATATTCATTAAGGATATCCACACCTCCAGGCTAGTTGCTCAGCATAATGCATCCAAGGTTATCCAAGTGCAGCTGACTCTGGGCAAAACTGCAATCCAGATTGTAGCTTGCTACAGATCCCCCATCATGCCCCAGGATTCCCACTTTTCTCTTGATGTACTGGAAAGTATTGGGGTTCAGTCAAACACTCAAATAATGGTCGACTTCAACTACCCCACCATTAACTGGGAAAACTCGTGTACAAACTCCTTAGCTCAATGCTTTCTGGAATTCATAAACTCCAATGCCCTCTATCAGCTTATCCACGCCCTCACCAGGGGCAACAATATCCTTTACTTGGTCATTACCAACATGAGTGACTGGTGTTCACACCTGAAGTCAACTCCTCGTTGGTCCGATCTGACCATAAGCTAATCGCCCTTGATATCCCCATCCCATCCCCACTAAGGAAACTATGGTAAAATTTCTCCAAAGCCTACTTGCTTCTTAAGACAAGTGGTGAACTTCATGACATCCATGCAGATGGACAGTACAGTTACAACTGTTGAATCCTACACAAATGCACTCTATAAGCACTTACACGAATGCATGGATTGTGCTATCCTCCAAAAAAAGGAAGCTAATCTGGTGGTCCCCTGCTATAAGCAAACCGTACAACAGATGGAAGAAACCGTTGCAAGGGAGAGTAAAATCCCATGAGTGGAGGAGCTCCCTGGTCAGCATCCTCCAAAGCTAGCTACGAAAACCATCGCCACTAATTCTAAGGACAACCACCTGTCAATCTCTATGGCAACACCCAGATCTGCTCTGAGTTGCAGCACAATGGCATGGAAGTTACAGAACCAACTGATATTGCCAACATCCTGGCAGACAGGTTCAGTGCTAACTTAACCCCCCCACCACCACCCACTTAAGGGCCCATACCTATACAGGAAGAATGCAGAGTCCCCTGTACATCACAACTATGCAGGTAAAAGCTGCACTCTCTAAAGCCAAAAACACAGCATCCATGGGACCTGACAACAACCCAGGCTGCGTTTTACACCAACTTCAGAACGAACTGGCTCCCCACCTAAGCACCATGTTCAATAATAGCCTCGCATCAGGCTTTGTGGCCACTGAATGGCACACAGCAACAGTTATCCCGCTCCACAAGGGGGAGCCACCACTGATCCTGGGAACTATCTTCCTATTAGCTTGGTCTGCAAGGCCATGAACGTATCATCAGTGGAACTTAAGACTTTGGTAACCTCCAAACTATGGATCCCACCCAGTTCGGGGTTATAGATGCAGATCATGCCTCCAGAACCTGATCGACTTTGAGGCAAGTCACCAAAGCCGTAGATGAGGGTAAGGTGGTTCACACAGCCTATCTTGACCTCGCCAAGACTTTTGACACCATCCCCCATTCTGGAATTATAGCTAATCTCACTAAACTAGGTATAAATCCCCTAGGTCACAAGATGGGTTGCCAACTGGCTCACTGACAGAACCCACACTGAAAAGTTGCAGACTCCAAGTCTGACCTCAAACCAGTGATGTGGAGTACCACCAGGTTCAGGTCTGGGACCTCTCCTGTTGGCCTGTACTTCAGAGAAGTAGATGCCAAAGATGGAAGGCCTCTGGCTAGCGAAGTTTGCAGATGACTGCAAACTAGGAGCCATAGTCATGTCCCCAAATGATGTGGACATCCTACAGAGGGGCCCCGAGAGCCATGGCCTCAGACTCAATGCCAAAGTGCAGTGTCCTCCCCTTTGGTAAAAACTCTGTACCCACGAACTACCACATGGGCAGCAATCTACTTGACACCGAATGTGTGATTAAGAGACCTTCGGACCCAGTTGGACAGTAGTCTCTCCTTTGATAGTCACATCGCTACAGTAGTCAGGAAGTCCTATGTGGCACCTCATCATAAAAGGATTCTCATCCTTGAAAAGGTTATTGTTCCTCTCTATTCGGCACTCATTAGACCCATTATAGAGTACAACGCCCCTTTTTGCAATGTACCTCAAAACATCTGCAGCAGCTGGAAAGGCCACAGAAGTACCTCACAGAGGATTACTGGCCTCAAACAAATGCCCTACACTGATAGTCTCCAACTCCAGCTTTACTCCGTAGCATATCTCCTACTCAGAGGTGATCTCTGCCTAACATATGAAGTGATGTCAAACCCAGAGCTGTTGGAACATGCTACACGCTGTAGGGACCTAAACCTTGTCACCACAATTAACAGGACATGCTGGAGGGATAGATTCCTGTCCCAGAGACTTCCCCTACTCTGGAACAGGCTACCAGTCTATGTCCAGCAAAGTTCTTCATTAGTACTCTTCAAGAAAAATCTTGAGTGGATGGGAAAAAGGAAATACACTCCGGGGATCACTTCTGTGTGTCTGCTCGACCATGGCACAGGAAAATAACTTTCTTGGGTGGTGTAAGCCAGGGAACCTTGCTGGCTAGGCTTACGTAGGCCTTTGGGCCAGTAGCCTATTACCTACCCATGAACCTATGTCATGGGAGGCAAAGCTCTTGGCACTTCTAATGTTAATCAGATTGTCAGTAGTACATGTGCTGAACCCACATCATTTGGGGACATGACTATGGCTCCTAGTTTGCAGTCTTTCAAAACATATAGCCACATCTCATGGAGACTACTAAGTCCATAAGGCAGGTCAGCACTGAATCCAGGTTTCATCTCCTTGGAGAGATCATTTGATCACAAGTACCAGTATGACTGTCTTAGTCCATGTGGGTGTGAATTACCTGAGATGTACCTCCCTGGACCACACACACACACACACACCGTTGAGCCCTGTGTCCCAGGCTGGTATGAGCCTAGCACTGAGCAAAATTTTACCTTTTCCAATGATAATGCCACAGTATGAACAAAATGACTGACTTTTCTGGTATCATTCTAAAGGGGGTGCAGTATTTGTCAGGGTGAAAAGAGATGGTTGGCCATGCTATTTTGCCTAGGATGGTCTGCACCTCCCCCTTCTAGGCTTGCAAATATTTGCTAAAACCTTGTCGTCGTCCCCAGTGTCTTTGGCATTGCCAAACCAAGTACTTCTGACATAGCAAATCAATACCAATAAAATCTAAAGGTGTTGCTGCTTTAATTCCAAGAGTCTAAATTTCCATTTCTTACAAGCTATTCTCGCCTTGGAGTGCTAATGTCTGTGTAGTCACTGAGGGTTTAATGCCACTGAGCATACAGAGGTTATAATGCTTTCACCTGTAGACCAGCTACTACACAGATGGGGACTAAAGTTGGAGGTGTGTCTCTCTTTTTACATCAAAAATCTACCTCAAGGCTGGTCAGACAGGACAGTGCACTTCAGCTTCTGTATGTTCAAGTCACTACAGTTAAAATCCCATACAACTTGCAAGCTGTAGGTTCCCCTCTATGATCCAGGAAACTTGTAACTCGCCGGAGACGCTCGCCATCCAACCCAGTACCGTAATCTTTAGGTAACTTTATCAACTGGTTAACTCTGAATCAGACTGCACAAACTAATACAGACCAGAGATTTCCCGGATTTTGTATTTGCACTCCCTGGACCAGATTGTCAGTACACACCAACCAGAGATGTAACTCACTGTATCTGGTCCTCACTGATAAGGGAGAGTGTTGTACACCCCCTGTGAATCCTTTCTCTGGTAAGGTCAGACCACAAAATGGCCTGCTTTTGAAGTAAAAAAAAATAACCTGTAACCCCAACTAACCCTGGAATTTTCTGGAACTACTTTAAGGCTTGCTTCGTACTAGTGAGTGATAACGTGGCAAAATTTTAGACCCTGTAAACTCTTAGAACACTAGGCCAAACTGTTCATAAAAACTCTATATGGACATGTTAATAGTTGCATAGAGGCAACAATACCTCCCATGAATTAGTACCGTACTAACTAGAAACAAGCCGCCTTGGTGGAATCGCAACATCAGTAGGCTATATAATAGGAAGAGAATCATGACAAAAATTAGGAGGTGCAGCACTCTGGATAAAAGCACACTCCTCTAACTAAACTGCTCTGTGGGCAAAGTCTACCAAAGCCAAATTTGAGGTAAATTTCGCTGCCCAGGATAACCGTAAGGCATTCTTTAGCTATGTCTTCAACCTCCAAGGCAGTGCACAGTTGTGTACAGAATTCATTGTTAATGGAGCCACTTGTACTGAGCCAGAAGCAAACCCTACTGGCTGACAAATTTGGCTCCAACTTTACCCAGTCTCCCTCTCAACCTTAGTCAGGAAATGCCATCAAGTACATCTTCCCTGCAATTGCTAGGGAGTAGGTTTTTAATACTCTAGGCCAGGAACACCATCAGTGAGCCCAACCAGTATCCCAGGATGCCTTCTAAATAGCATGAAATGTGACCTATCAAGCCCTCTGGAATTGCTTTTTACCTGTAGCCTCCAAACAGGCTGTGTCTATGAATGGAGAACAGCAACAGTCCTCTGCACAGAGGCAGGCCATCTACAGACCCTGGAAACAGCAAACTTAAGTCTCTCTAGTCTCTTATGCAAATCTATAGAAAGAATCATCGTGGTAATCAATTGCATAGAAACTTTTTACTGGACCCAACCCAGTTTGGTTTAGTTAAGGGCAGGTTATGCCTACTCAACCTGGCATACTTGCTTGTAGCTCGCCAAAGCAGGGAATGAGGGTCAAATGGTTCACACTTCTTACCTTGACCTGGCAAGGGCATTAAACTCGAGAGGTTGGGTATAAACTCCGGGTATAAACTCCATATGTCACCTGGTGAATAGCCAGCTGGCTCAGGACCCAGAAAATTGGAGTGTCCATCTACAAAGAGGCCAGTTGCAAGTAGAGCCCCTCTGAGTAGTCCTCGTACTCCTCTCTTCCTTTTAGTCTTGAAAAGGCCCATGGCAGTAGCCTCTGGATAACTAAATTTGCAGACTACTGCAAATTAGGATTGTCATTTGAATCCCCTCCAGATACAAATATTCTCCAGGCAGGGCTGGCAGATTAACTGGTGTCGGAGCCTCTGGCTGAAACATAATTCAAAGTAAACTTGTGTATCCGATGGACACAGCAGTGCAAGCTGAACGAAATTACGTTGCTTTGGTCCCTGTGCAAGACTTAACTCTCTGAATAACTGTATACCTAATGCACATACAGTTAACACAAATTACCACAGTCTGACATGAAGACATCCTACAATATGGGGTATTGCAACACTGACTTCACATTGATTGTTTAGAATATTGCACTTAATCAGTTGTAGCATGATGTATTCTGTGTACATATTGCATATGTATGGAGTGGTGACTAGCGCCTGATTTATTGCACATTCAGGAAGTAATAGCATAAGAAATCAAGCTAACTACCAATTATTGAAGTGATTTGCCAGAGTGATAACTATAGATGACACTTCACAGGAAGTGCCGTATTAATTCCGTCATGCCTGGCATTCAAGTTCAGCTCTCTAGCTATAAGGCTGACTAAGCTCCTGTTCAGTCTAGATGTTTCTCACTGTAAGCTGCGATATTGTCTGCCCGAGGAAAGGGGGAAGTACATGCCATGGGCAGGATGAGTGGGATAGTTTTCTTTATAACCCTTCCCACACAGTGTCGTGCAGATCTGTGGGTTGGAGCAAGGAATCCATGACTTTCTACTGTCCTTACTACCCTCAGGAGAACCTTTCTGTCAGATGCTTTGTAGTTGCCATACGAAGCTATATATAAGATGCTCTTGATGGTCCCCCTGTAGAAGGCTTTGAGGATGGTACTAAGACAGGTTTGCCTTAAAACATCTGCACTCCCTACAGAAACTGTTGTGCTGCCTTCATTGTGCGAGTTGACCAGGGTAGGTTATCTGAGATGTATCAACCTCTGGAAGTCCACTATTCTTTGGCCTTTCTTGTATTTAAGGCCAGATTGTTGCTGTTGCACCAGCCTGTCAGATGCTCCACTTCATTTCTGTAGGCGATTTCCCCGCCATTTCTGACAACTTATGACAGTGGTATCCTCTCCAAACTTTATTTTGTTGGATTCATGCTTGCCTATGCAGTTGAGTCAACCAAGGTGAACAGCGGAGGACTGGACACAGTCCTGAGGGACACCCATGCTCAGTGTAATGGTTAAACTGGACTTTCCCGCAAGTTTTAGGGACAAAGTCCAGTATCCAGTTACGTAAATGCCAAGAAATGTGTAATGTCCTTTGGTAAGTCTGCCGTCCCTGGTAACTGTCATTGCCAACACGCCCATAACAGTTGACCTAGTAGTTGGGGAACTTGGACACTGACTACTGTCCTTTGACCATCACGAGACTACAGGAGTGAGGAAATAATTTTATGTTGTGCAGCTCATAAATAAAGTTATGTCTAGGTCCAAGGAAGCCATAGGTCTGAATGCTGAAAACTGTGAACTGTCGTTTTGAGTACAGTGCCCCCTTTGGTATGTATCCAACAATTAGAGCATCCCACAGTGGTTCCTCACTATAGCACACGTGTCTTATGCAGACATCCTCAAGGCCCTATCCTTTTGTCTCCTGCAGGCTATTGAGAGGATCTACACCTGGCACGCAGGGCATTGCCAGACGCCTCTGCACCAGAATAACCCATTGTTAGACTTAAAAACTTTGCCTGTAATACAAGTCTTTTCAGCAGGTCCCATTTGTATGTATCCTGGAGTCTACCCCTTTTCTGGAAGAGGCTCCCCATCCATGTGAAGCAGAGCTCCTTCCTAACCCAATTCAGGTGTAACTTGGACAATTGTATGGGGAGCAGAAAATTCATCCCTTAATTTGGTAGCTGTCTCCAGTAGACAGCCTGTAAATGGTTCATCTTCATATCCTTGCTTATAAATGTAGTCTCCCAAGCCCCCCACCCTGCTTACACTTGTCAAGGATATCAGAATTTATCAGATTTGCGATGCATGGCTAGCCTTAGAGGCACTTTGTAGTTGGTCTAGTAAATACCTATGCACCTGTAATATGCACTGTAATGTACATGTGTAATGCTTTTGTATTTGACAACTGATAGTAGGCTGGTGTTTAGGTCACTTCATTCACAACACGGGTACAGTGCAGTTTATGTATTCAGAAAAGTTTGAATAATCACTAGCTTAGTAAAACTAATGGGAGAGACAGCTGCGGTTATTCTCATTTTGTAGGGAAGTTGTTCTGTGTAACAGGTGAGTTGACAGCTTTTAACCAATATTTTATGAAAGCAGAGGGCACTTTTGCTCTAGGTTTTTTTTTTTTGTTTAAAGGTTATTCCACTTTCTCCTATAGTGTAAACTCTTGGGTTGCATTTCTCTCTAAACTACAATTTCAGTACTGTATCGGTACTTTGAAACCTGCTTGTACTTTTCATTTACTCACTATGGTATCAAAGGAAGGGAAAGGCCACCCACTTATAAAAAGGGCAACAATGGGCTTCTATTAAATGCTCTACTGTCTTCTCCCTATTTACAGTCTTTGCCATGAATAAACAATACATCATTTAAAATATTTTAAAGTGACTGTTTCTGTCTACTAGAACAGTACCTTACTGTACTGTGGTGTCTTCACTTTCAAAAAAACTTGTCCCGGCCTGCTGCAGTCTCCAATTCACTGTCATCAAGGCCATTGAATTCAGGTAGTTTTCTGGCTGTTTTTCTCCTCTGACATCACCATTACCATCCTAAAAAAACACCCATGCTATGATGTCACAGCTCCCTAGTCCTTCCCATACCCGTACAGAAAGTAAAGGCTAGAACAAGGAAACCGTACATGAGCTTTTAACACTTTGACTCCTTTCCCATCCCCTTTCTCACCTAATTTCACTAGCTGTCAAAATTAATACCATTCAGGCTTCGCAAAAAACTGCAGTTTAGCCATTCTAAAAGGAAGCAGCAGTAAAAAGCACTTTGAAAAGTCTGTCCTGTGGCACTTGCATAGTTTGTGTTTTAAGTCATTAAGTAGCATAAAATGTTACTTAAAACTAAGACAGCAGTGTATGCATGTAAAATCAATGCAGTGACGGGAGCTTTAGGAAGAAAGAGGCCTGCTTGATTTAATTTTTTAAAAGACTAGCTGTGCATTGTGGGATACCTAGAGGCAGACTTAAACAATCAGAATTCAAGATGCCAGACACCATGTAGTCAGACTCAGAAATTATGCATAAAAATATTTAAAACCTGTAAGTAGTCCCAGTGTTGAAATGTAGGAAATGCCAAACCATGATGAAATAAAAGTTTGTCTGTGGGTGCAGTTCTCCTTTTAAGCTGAACTTCTTGCATAAGTTGCAGATGAATTTGTACTTGTCATGACGTACCACAGACCAGTTTTGTAGTCTAGCTCAGACTGCTGTAAACAGAGATGAAAATGTTTTACATTGTTTTTATTAGAGTAAAAAATCTTCCACTGGTTCACTGCTGCTTCCAATGTAGCCATGCCTTTCATAGCAAAACAGAGCAATTGGATCAGTCAGTGGTTCAAAGGCAGTTGTCTCCTCTACAACCAAGTAGGAGAGAACTTTGTAGCTTCATATGGAAGCTCTGCTGAAATAATCAAGTGCTGCTAACTGTGTATAAACGTAGTTACTGATGTATTAAGTTTACAAAAATTAACTTAACTTGCTATGTTTACTGTGGTTCTTTAACACCAGTTTAAGAACTAGAATACTGCCACTATAAAAAAAAATAGTTGGCAATTTGCTGTTTGCACTTAAGATTCAGTTTTGTTCCATCATTCTAAAAAATAAAAATCAAACAGCTTAGGCTCTTCCCATTGGAAGTTGGTACAAACTTCCAGAAGACCTTTTAGATGGTATGAGTTAAGGGGGTAGGCTATGATCACCTGGAGTAGAACAATGACTGTCTCTTGCACTTAAATCTCCCTGGTAAGGCATGCAGCCAAAGAATTGGAGTTGCTTTAGTCACAGCAAGTCTTTAATCTGTGTTTCATTTCAGTTCACGTCTTTGGTAATGTACAACCATCTGCACGTGCCTGCAGTCTGTCTTCTGGGATGACAGGGTGGCTTTCCACTGTGCATATCCAATTTACTGGATGCTTTGTTTCATTTTACTGTCTCCTGCTTGCAAACATCCCCCTCCATGGACTTTGGGCAGTACTTCTGTCTTTGCAAAGTGACAAGTGTGACGGTGCAGAGTTGGATTTTTTCCTGCACTAGTAGGATGGGTGTCTCACTTTGGATGTTAATGCTGCGCATGGACCGAGTGCAGTTTGCCCACTATTAATTGAACAGGTTTAGTGTGCATTTTCTGGGCAATAACCTACAATGCCGTTATATCTAGCTTTGGTGTCTGATCATCTGTGAACTAAAAAAAAAAATCCATGTTTTACAAGGGATGGACATGGTAAAAAAACAAGGCAAAATTGTGGGTGTTATGTAAAAGTCAGACTGAAAGGCAAGATTTAGGCTAAATCAGAGTAGTTATGGACTTTGTGCTACATGTGATTTGTGTGATATTGAAATATTAGCAGCCTTCAAACCAAAGAACTAGGTACCATAGGAGCTTAGTAGGCTAATGACCCTAAGGCCCTTAAAAGCCTAGCCAAGTTTTACCCTTATTTCCATTATCAGCCCCAATTACTCATGTTTATTACCAAACTACTACAAACATCCATCTAACGTTTATTAGACAAGTAAGTAACACTGGCCCAGTCTGAAAATCTCTGCCCTTCCACCTGCTAAGTAATGGACTCTGACTGTGATGTCTAGAAGGGAGCAGAACTTCTGCAGACAAATCATTGAGGATAGAGTAGTTGTGGCAATGGATGGCCCTTTGTAAGATTCCATTAAGTGTGAACACACACACTTCAGTTGTTGAACAGTTTGCACATTGTGTACAATGCAGTATTTTGGACTAGGTGATTAGGACAAAGTTGGGTAATTAACATGACTAGGTCTGGTCAACATTCAGCACCATAGTGAATATGCCTCTAGCATATTGAATTCCACTATCATTTCTTCAAACCAGGATAATCCCAGTGTTTGTGGGATGACTGAAAACAGATCCAACATCTATAATCACAAATTTATACTCTGGATTAAAATCTAATTTACTCATTTTAGTCGAATCCTAAGAATCTATCAATGTGTGAATATTTCCCATAAAAGGATTTTAATTTTCTGTCCACAAATATACCATGGATAATCCCATGGTCTGAATGACATTGTTTCTTTGACACCTACATTAAAACTGGAAGCCAACTGCTATTAAAACTAGTAGTTTTTAATGTAATAAAGATTTTTAAAGTAATAAAGATAATATGCATGTATATATTTTTATTACTATTTTCATATTTAGATCTGTATGTAATTAAAATTGATGGTGTATATATTTTTATGTGATCAAATTTAATATTTAACCAGAGGGATGTGATGTCGTTAGGTTCTGATTTCCTGTTTTAGAAAAAGCGCTCCATCTGACTATTGGAATAAATCTCTTATTTATTGGACTATTCTTGTGGAATATTTGTTGTTTTTGAACAGCTTTATGGTGTGGCTGCCTTTGCGTGTTGACCGGACTTTGTGTTATTTTTGGTGCTTTTGGTTTGGTTTTTCATCCCTTTTTTACAAGTAATTAACATGACTCAAATACTGATCTTCTGTGTACAAGATTATCTTGTTTTACTTGAAATTGTGGTTTGTAACAAATTTGAGAGACTAGTCTTATTTATCCATGAGCAAGTTGTTGGGGGCAGGCAATATTTGAGCCTGTGCAGTAGGAAGTCATTTTGGTTGTGGAATTGTGTGTACTATAAACCCTATTTTATCTGCTCTGTGGCTTTTAATGTGAATATGTTTTACAGGAAGCCCTGTATGTAATTGCATAAGTTGAGGTAGTGTGTGTGTGACTGTCTAAAGTGCAAGGTTTAGAGTGCCTTCCACTTCATTGGAATCTTTTACTCCATACCTTACTGGAGTATTTCGGTTGAGTTACTGCCTTTGTTTCGCCTGCTTTAAGGTGCCTGCAAGATTCTCTGCAGTGGGAACCTACTGTAGTCCATCCCTGCCTGTCTATAATTTGGTCTAAGGCTGTGGAGTTGGTAGAATTAAATGTCATTTATCTTGTTTGGCTTGTGCTCTCTGCAGAGTGTAATGGATCATTTTAAACCTTTTCACTGGTCTGCTCATGGATTATGGATTTTTAATGTGCTCTGTAAATGTGAGTACTGGTCTGTATTTGAGAGCTGTAGCCTTGGTTTCTAATGTCTCCTTTTTTGAATTTTGATATAGGGTTTTCTAAACTGAAGACAACCCAGTTTGGACATGTATGAGTTGCTTTCATGTGGCTGTATCTGTCGTGCATGGAGCAGTAGTACCTTTGGATACCATGCCTTGTAGTCATGCTCATTTGTTGAAGAGCGAATTTGTTCCTGACATTCAGGCTGGTGAGGATAAGTTCTTTGATATTCATATCAATCCTTTTGGAGTTTTTTGGTTAATACTTTGGGATTTGTTGGTTAGTAGCTTATATGAGAATTCGGTTGGTTATGCTTTAATTTTGTCATGTAGCAGCCAAAGCTGCTGCTCTGGTTTGTAGTGAAGTAACTTTGACAAGTGTCTTATCCACCCCATTCAAAAAAAAAAATTGAATGTGGTAGTCCAGTTTGTGCTATCCTATTGCTCTTTGTGATTTGCATTATAATTATTCAGTAGTATGTAAATTGCCTTGTCTTGGTGTGAGAGGCATTCGAGTTTATTTAGAGGTCTGCATATTTGCTAAGGGTTTAATTTAAGAAATGCAGTGAGTAAAATGTATTTGAAAATGTCACCCTTGTTCTTCAGGAGAGTCTCATAACCTCATTACATCAGAGTGGCGCCTCCAGGTGCTTCTGCAGCTAACTCCTACTGACGCCTCTAGGTGTCAAATATTGCTTGTTCTTTGCATCAGTAATTCCAAAATCATGCCATGTACAAGGTTTTAAAATATTTCATCTTAAAGCTTACACAATGCCAAATTCAACTGCATTCATATCAGAAGTCTGTCTAGTACAAGTAAATGGATATTAATTGTTTTGATGTTTAATATAGATATGATTTTCACATTTTTAAATATCTCAACCAAGTAACATAGAAAAACTCCTTAGTCATGCATGAAAGCACTCAGCTAGATGAATAAAATGCAGCGGACAGTGTGTAACTTGAATGGTTGCTGAGATTAAGTTTGTTACAAAATATTACAAATGTAATATAGTTGCTGTTTACTGTGACTTATAAGACCTAGAACTTAAAGAATTCTACCACTGTAAAAAGTTTGTGCTGAAGAGTTTGCCGTTTATACTTTTTTACATAACCCCTATGGTTCCAGAGATATGAGCATTTGTTTGAAATATGAGGAAATTTGTTTGTCAAAAGGCTTAGGCTCCACCCACTGGATGTTACAGTGCAAACTTCTGAGCTCCATTGGAGTAAATCTTTGACCCTGTGGCCAAGCTAAGTTGACTTAACATCTTATTTGGGACTGCTGGAATCTCGCTAGCTGATTCTATTTTGTGGTGTGACCCCCCCCCCCCCCAAAGGTATTTTTCATTCTTGATGGGAATTGTTTAAACTGCTAACTTTTTTTTTTTGTTGTCTTTCGGCTTTTCCTGGTTAGGGGTGGCAACAGCAGAACTCCGGTCCGCTAATGATTGGCAGTAGATTTTTACGTGCAGAGTTGCCAGCCCTGACGCACAACTTTCAACGAAGGTACGCCCATTCACGCATGTCTCCAGGCAGAAGATGCTCTAGCTGAGAATCAAATGGGACAACACCTTACTGTGAGGAGACGGCACTACCGCAGCACCACCACCACAGTAGTTAAATATACATGTTGAAATGCTTTAACATTAAGTGGGTGCCATAACTGTTCCTTATCCAGAGCTTTCATTAAATAGAACAAATAGGATAGTAGTGAAATTTACTTCCTTAATAGTCTACATTTATGGAAGGATGGGTGGTGGTCTCTACTAAAGGGTGTAGTTGTGGTTTCACTTCACAGTTGTGGGGAAAAATGGTTCAAACTTATTGCTGAACTAAAAACAAAAATAGTTCACTTTGCAACAAAGGACTCCAAGCTGTATTAGCGTAAAAAATGTTTTAATCTCCACTTTTGTGCAAACACTTCATTAAAATCTGATCAAACCATATAACTGGTTTTATATATATTAACCAGTTAAACATAGTTAAAAACAATCAACAGTTTTAACCCTTTAGTTTCCTTCTTGCTTTAAACATTTTGTTAACATGCTCATTCAAACCAGGGGGAACTTCAGCACACACACTTTTGCCAACGCACTTCTCTAGTTTCATTTTGATTTCTGAAGTTACCCCCTCTTCTGTCTATTGTTAGTTTTTTCAAGAACTGTAAACAAAAACTTACTAAAATTCTTACATACTTTTGAGTGCTTGTAAAGTGCATTGTTTACATCCTTAACAGCCCTTACATGTTCTTGAATCCTGTCTCAGCCTTCTTGTAGTCCATACCTACATAGAATGAATCACAGGCTGAGCACAGGTCAAGATAAACACCCCAGAAGTATTACGACTATACCTTTCCTTAAAATCTGTTTTAATTTAAATGGGGCAAAATCACAGAAGCACCTTCGTGTATGAATCTATAGTTGGAACAACCATTTCTAATATCTGATTTGTCAAGCATTTGTTTAATATTACATGTTTTAATGTTAAATTGTGGCTTATTTCCCAAAGCCTGACTTAAGTGTTAATAATCTGCCAGTTTTGTATTGTGTTATAATCCTGAAGTTACATGTGTCTACAGACTTTTCCAAACACTGAGGAAAATCACTGGGAGTATCTACTTCATTTAATTTGCTAGGTGGTCTATTCTTTTAAAATAGGTGGAAATTGTCTTCCTTTTACTGGAGACTTCAATGACAGCCTGATGTAATGGTTCTGTAGGGTATCCCCTTTCCACAAATAAGAGTAATAAACTTCAATTCTGTTTGGAAGACACTGTCATTACTAATCAGACGTGATGCCCTTATAAATTGCCCTCTAGGAATGTTAGGTTTCATGTAAATAGGATAGTTGCTAGTCCAATGTAAGCTATTAGAACATTTCTTTTCTAAAAATGTTACTGTTGAAACTGCCACTCAAAGGATCCCAAGTGAGTTCAGTGCCCAAAAAATTAACTTTGTGACCAACACAACCTAATGTAAAAGGCAAGAACTCAGAAGTACTATTTAAGCTACCCATGAAAGCTTCAACATCAAGTTGACCCTTTGTAGTAAAAACAGGTAATCTACAAACCTGTTATAAAGTAAAATGTCCATGTAATGTATAATACTCGGTAACTGTTCATTCCCACCATCCTAGTACGAAACTCGCATATGCTGGGGCTACATTATACCCCATCGCAACACCCTTCTTTTTTTTATATAATTGTAGTGAAAAAAGTGTTTAAATACCATTTCTAATAAATTACAATTAATATTTACTTCAGTTGACATGACCTGTCGCTATATTTGCTTAAATAACTTCTAATACTTTTAATTCCTTCCTCAGTGGGGATGGAAGTAAACCAGGAGACTGTCCACTATAACCAAGTAAAGACTTCTCCATCGCTTGGCATTTTCATTGTAAGATTGGCATTTTCATTGTAAGATTTTTAACATGGTTCAAAGACCCATGAGTCACAACAATATGCATTTAATTCCTGAACTGGTTTAAAATTGTATCTAAATAGAAATGCCTTCTGTAATACTATCTCCTACTGACACTATAGGTCTGAAAGGGGGGTGGCTTTGGTCTTTGTGAATTTTAAGTAAAGAAATAATTCTATAAAACTACATCAATTTCTTTGTTTAGAACCATACTAACCAATACTGAATATACTTGTTTGTTTACCATGAATGTCACTTATTGTTACTACTTAATATAGATTTTCATTCAGCATTTTCCGTACTTGTGTAGTAATTATCCGTTATCACTAAGCCATCTCCCCTTATCAGCCTTCATAAATCATAGAGCTATGTGATGCAAAAAATTAAGTGCTTTGTACTAGACATTTGATAATTTAAAATAAGGTTTGACAGTTTTTCCACTCTTAAGGACCTAATGTCCCTTTCACAAAATGCTTCAAACTGTTTGATAGTAAAATGCAATGTCAGATTATAAGTGGTAGGCCTGTTAAGGCAATACCCACCATCTCTTATTGCCACATCCTTAAAAAATAAAAGCTAAATTTTACTTCCTGGTTTAAATTTTAAGCTGCAGTATTGTCTTAGTAAGATTTGGAAGGTGGCTAACCTAAGCCCATTTTTAAAACTTTACAATGAAGTTAAAGGTAAGTTTACTTATGTTAAACAACTTTGGTTACAAAAATCGTTAACTACTTTGCTTTTACTTTTTTCCGAATACGAGTTCTGTTTTGAGCTTCTGGAGGCACCTGCTGACTCATTACAGCCACCCCCACCCTCAAGTTTTTTGAATGTTCAGTTGTCTCAAAATTGTCCAGTTCTCTAACACTGTACTTGTTAGAGGTAACACTTGGAGAATTAGAGGTAACACTTGGAGAATTTACAAAGGCAAGAAACTTTACTGTTCCTAAAGTCAGCTGGCGTCTGTTGCACTTGCATTAGAACAGCCGTTCTGCCCTTATTAGTTGATGTCATCACAGCACAAGTGTATATGATTGGTTAACCTCTCTAAACCCTTTTTGGTGGTTAAAAGGGCAATGCTGCTCAACAAAATGAGTTGGTACAATTTTATAATTTCTATTAACTTTTTTGTTGTGACCAGTAGGAAGAATATAGGCAGTTTTGCTAGCAATAAGCTACACTATCACGCTCCAATTTCTTCATTTTACGCTCTGCAGCAGTGTTTTCTTAACTATCTACTGTAGTGAGCATTACTTAATACTGAGTTCTAGCTTCAGTAGAGCTAGTGAGCACCTCTTAATTCAGCATCCCAAGTATCTAGCTGAATTCTAAGTTCACTAAGTAAGTTATTCCTTTGAGTTTTAAAAAGTCCAAGCCCACTCTATTAAAAAAAAGGAAACTAGCTCAGTAAAGAAAAAATCTTCACTTTTTACCCCATTAGGGACTTTGAAAATACGTAAACTTTTCGGTACTACTTGGCACTGAAATAAAGGCTTCAAAGTAATGATTTTCCAAGCTTACTGCCAGATATTCAAATATTTTTCTTTCCATTTTAACCAGAATTACATTCCTGTCAGTTACTGGTTCATCAGTGACTTCACTGGTCATAGCAAAAGGATTATATTCAGAATTGAGAACAGCATTAACATAAGAATATTCTTTTATAAAGGTGAAGCAGCAAAGGACCCCAAGCTTTACTAAACATCTGCGTATAGGTATCCTGTTTGGGATGCCTAAAATTAAAAAGACCAAAGCCGCCGCCCCCTTTTCAGGCCTATATAGTCAGCAGGAGGTAGTATTACAGAAGGTATTTCTATCTGTTTAGATACCATTTTAAACCAGTTAGTTCAGGAATTAAAATTCATATTGTGATTCGTGGGATTTTTAACAGTGTTAGAAATTTTGCAATGGAAATGCCAAGTAATTAGTTACAGTGGACATAGTCTCCTTGTTTACTTCCCACTGAGGAAGGAATTGACAGTATTTAGCGAGTCGACTGAACAAGTAAATTTAATTGTAATTTTATTAGAAATGGTATCTAACAATTTTTCACAACAAATATAAATAAGGGTCTTGCGGTGGGTGCCAGTATGGCCCCAGCATATACGAGTTTGGTACTAGGATGGTGGGAATGTTAACAGAGTATTATATGTTACATGAACACTTTATTTTATGACAGGTTTGTAGATGACCTGTTTTTTATTATAAAGGAGCAATTTTTAATGGAGCTTTCATGGGTAGCTTAAGTAGTACTTCTGAGTTCTTGTTTTTTACATTGGGTTGTGTAGGGGGTCAAAGTTAATTTTTTGGGCATTGAACTCACTTGGGATCCTTTGAGTGGTGGTTTTAACAGTAACCTTTTTAGAAAAACTTTTTCTAATAGCTACTTTACATTGGACTAGCAACCATCCTATTTACATGAAACGTAACATTCCTAGAGGGCAATTTTAGAAGGGCATCACGTCTGATTAGTTATGTCTTCCAAACAGAATTTTAAGTTTATTACTCAGTTATTTGTGGAAAGGGGATACCCTATAGAACCATTACATCAGGCTGTCATTGAAGTTCCCAGTAAAGGGAAGACTGTTTCCACCTATTTTATTTGTGGAAAGGGGATACCCTATAGAACCATTACATCAGGCTGTCATTGAAGTTCCCAGTAAAGGGAAGACTGTTTCCACCTATTTTAGAGTGGACTACCTAGCAAATTAAATGAAGTGGATATTCCTAGTGATTTTCCTGTTTTGAAATGTCAGTAGACGCATGTAATATCAGGAATATTGTAACACAATACTGGCGAATTAAGTCAGTTAAGTCAGGCTTTGGGAAATGAGCCACAATTTGTTAACATTAAAACACAGTATTAAACAAATGCTTGAAAAATCAGATACTATTCCCATTGCGTTTAGTATTAAAAACAAAGGGACATAAGTGTAATGGTGGTTCCAGCTGTAGATTCATACACAAAGGTGCTTTTGTGATTTTGCCCCATTTGAATTTCAACATAGATTTTAAGGAAAGGTATAGTTGTAATACTTCTGGGGTGGTTTATCTTGCCCTGTGGTTCATTCTATGTAGGTATGATTACAAGAATGCAGAGACAGGATTCAAGAGCATGTAAATGCTGTTAAGGATAAGGATGTAAACAATGCAGTTTACAAGCATTCAAAAGTATGTAAATTTTAGTAAGTTCTTTTTTACAGTTCTTGAAAGTAACAGAAGAGGGGCTAACTTCAGAAATTAAATTGAAACTAGAGAAGTGTGTTGACAAATAATTGTGTGCTGAAGTTCCCCGTTTTTGAAGGAGCATGTAAACATAAAATGTTTTTTAGCAAGAAGGAAACTAAAGGGTTAAAATGTTTTAGTTTTTTAACTATGGTTAATATATATAGGTGTGTGTATATAGATAGATATAGATAGATATAGATAGAGGGAGAATTTCTGAAAGTGTTTGTACAAAAGCGGAGATTAAAACATTTTTTACACTACTGCAGCTTGGGGTCCTTTGTTGCAAAGTGAACTATTTGTTTAGTTGGTTTAGGTTCACTGGCACCTGAAGTGATTATTTTTTTTTTTTTTTTTTTTTTTTTTTTGGTATTGAAGTAACTTCTTGAAGGGGTTGTTTGGGTGCATGTATGTTTAGGGCAGAACTCAAATACAAGGCCACATTTAACTATCAAATAGTGGCATTAACAGCTGTTTGTGTAATGGTATTAATGCCTTTCTGTGGACATTTGAGTAATGTGTAAGGTAGAGTGATACAGAATAGCAAAAGCAGTTCTGTACAATTTTAGGAGTGTAATATGAAAATGCAGGATTTTATAATTGGGCATAAATGCAATTAAAATCACGTAATGTGAAGCTCTTTATCACAGTTGCTTGGTGACCTGTCTAGGTCTTGGTGATAAGTGCAAGCTTAGTTCGTAAAACCAAATTTTTTTTTTTATCCTTTCACCTGGTTGGTTCCACTAGGCTAGTAGCCTCTTCAGGGGAGACCCCAGGTGTGTGGTACTAGGAGAAATTTGACGTGGGCACAGGGAACTTCCATCTAATCTCTGGGTATTGTGGTATCTTTTACATTCACATGAGCTACCACAAATTTCTGCAGATGGGGCTTTGGTTTAACATCCCATTTGAAAGATTGCACTCAAGTGCAGCACACCCACCCTCTTTATGCTGCAGTGTCAGCAGTTCATCTACGTGGTGTTGAGTAGAACTCGCAGCTTTCTGCCACTGATACTGTCATATGAAACCTAAAAATGAAAATGACATTTAATGGTATTTAAGTAGGACTGTGGTTTAAATTACTAGTGGTGTAGAACTGTATGTACCGAGCATGTTTAACAACTTGAAAGGGAAATATTTTAGTCAGAGTCGTTCTCTCGGGCAGGATCATCCACATGAGTGTCATACTAGTACCCCCAGTGGGGAGTGGTACTGTCTGTGTGTAGGTGAGTGTTCTATATGGATATGTAGACTTATGTAAATTTTCATGTATGCGTGTGTATAATGCACACCTGCCTTGTATCCGCACAAGTACAGAGCTTTAGGTGTAGTTTCGGCTGTGCCTGCTCAGGGTTTCTGGCATTTCCAAGTGAAGGTTTTGTACTGCTACTGAAGCAGGATGTGCCTGTAAAGGACAGCAAGTGCTGACTAGACCTTGGCCAGTGTCAGTTTTCTACATTGAGAGTTCAGGACAAATGCTGTTAAGTTTATATGTCATAACCCATTATTTAATTAAAAAAAAAAAATTCTTGTGTGCTGACGTGAACCAGGAGAGGCCTGAGAGGTATACAGTGAAGCCACCTTGGTTAGTGGTGCAAACAGCCCTTGTGCCCAGTGTCTGTTAGCTCACCTAAGGAAGAAGCTGTGTTTGGATGACTGTGGCGTATTGCACTGTACTGAACGTGGTTGTCTTTTGTATGTTTAAGATCATGAAAGCCTGACACTGTTGGAAAGATTGCTCCTTAAGCTAAGCTAGGAAGCCCAGTTGACTCATTTAGAGGTTCTGAATTGTATGGGAAGGAGACCCTACTTTGTGAAACAAGGTAGCTATTGGAAGGTAGGAAGCGTAGAGCCTGTCTGCTTTTAGTAGAGCTTTTTCAGGCGTTGCTCTTGGTCTGAAGGTTTTTAGCTAGCTTGAGGGATGCAGTCTGAGAACAGCAGGGAGAGACCTGATCTTGATTTTGCTGTGTGTGGGGGTGAGTACAAGTTCTCCAGGTCACGCATCTTCTCTCTTCATGGGATATAGGAAGTTAATAGGCTGTTGGCCCAGAGACCCTTATAAGCTTGGCCAAGAGTTTAGTCCATGTATAGACAAAGCAACATGCGATGCCCCTGTCCAGCAGGGACTTGGGGGGGGGGGGATCCCAGAGATGTATTTTCTGTTTCTCATCCCGTTATCCAGGTTGCGCTTAAAGGGTAAAGAGATGCTCTGATGTGAAGAGGGGGTGTATTGCACAGATGGGGAGCCTCTGGGACACATCTGTTCCGCCCAAGTCCTGTTGATGCCACAGACCGGGTTGAGGCCGCGTGTGGGTTACTCTAGTGGAGCTTGTCTTGCAGATATGCAGCAGTCCCATCAAGGTAGGGTCCAAGATCACCTTGTATGCCAGACAGAGCTCGCCTCTGAGGAGTCTGTATGAAACACTAGAGGGATGGGGCTTTTAGCCCATCTGTGTGTGGATGATTTTTGAGGCCCTGATTTCTCCTGGTGAAGAACCTATCTGGTCTCCAGCTGCTGCATGTGCTTTGCAAGGTACGTGCCAAATGAACGTTGTACTCGATGGGCCTTATAAGGGAAGAACCACCTTGTCCCTGGATAAGATGCCCTTACTTATGAGGTGGGCCATGTAGAAAGCTTTCTGTACAATGAAAGCAACATGGTGGTCAAAAACTCTGGTTGCTATCAATCTGGGTGCCCAAACCCTCATTACTGCATGCTCAAGATGTTATTAATGTGATACTTTGTTGGGACATCACTTTCCTTAAAGTGGATAATGCCCTTTTTTTCCTTCAGCTTGAGGCAAGGTTTCTGGCACCAGTCCTTTGTTTGGTGAGGAGGTTGTCCACGTCACTAGGGGAACTTACTGCGCCTAGCTTGCAGTCGTCTGCAAACTTGGTCAGCTGTAGGCCAGTGGTTTTGGCTTGCACCTTAGAAAAGCATATCCCAAATAAAAGGCCCCAAGACAGAACCCTGAGGTACACCACTCAATACGGGTCTACTGATTTTCAGGTGGCTTCCCCATCAGTGAGCCACTTGGCTACCCATCTGGTAACAAATGGATTAATGCCTGGTTGAGAGTTTCTGTTGTATATAATAAACCAAACTAACTGTGCCAAAATTAAAGAACAAGGAGAAAAATGCGCAGTTTACCAAAACCAGCAGCACAAAGAGTAAACTTAATTAATAAAAATATAGGACAAGTGCTTTCATATAAAAATACATTTTTATGTGAAAGTGCTTATCGTGTATTTCAAATTTTTGCTCTTTTTATGTGTTTTTATGTTGCTTTCCTTGGTGGTTATGCTGTGCATATTTTTTTCTATTTTATCTGTTATGCCCGATTGGGGAATCGTGTCGTAGGCTTTGGCTAAGTCAAGGTAGGCTGTGTGCACAGTCTTCCCCTCTGTGGCTTTGAGACTCTGTCAACCAAATTTAACAGACACAACCTCCCCTTGACTAAGCCAAACTGTGTGGGATTGAGTGGGGGTTGCCAATGTCTGTTAATAAGGTCTGTGATCGTTCCATTGTCTTGCAGATAGGTTAGGCTGATTGGGTCTATAATTTCCCGGATTGGTAAATGCTTCATCTTTGTGTAAAGGGATGACTGGCTGATGTTCATCGTGCATACAGCTGCAGTCATAACAGATGGGTTATCTTGCTGTCAGCCGAGTCCTCGGTCGGCCGAATTCCAAAGTCTAGGTCCGGCGTCTGTTGTCGTCGCTTCTTCCCTGACGTCAGTGTCAGGGGTATAAAAGAACCAGCTGACACCATCTTCTTCAGTCTTTCTTGCCGCGTGGTGCCCGAAGCAGAAGCAGTTGGCAAGTGCCGGTCGGCCAGCTCCTGAGATTTATGAAAATATTTCAGCCGAAGTCGTCTTGAAAGCCAAGTACCCCGTTGGGGAAACTTTTATTGCCTCAGACCGATGTCAGACAAAGTTAATTGCATTTCATGTGGGAAGCAAGTATCGCATAAGGATTTCCATTCTTTCTGTATTCCTTGCTTAGGCCCAGACCACGACGTCTCGGCCTGCCGATGTCCTTCATGGATGCATCTGCAGTCATAACAAATGGGTTGTCCTGTCGTCAGGCAGCCCTTCGGTCGGCCGGATTCCAAAGTCTGGGTCCTCCACCAGGCGTCATCTCTGCTGGTCTTGGGTATAAAGGCATCAGCCGACGCCATTTTCTTCAGTCTTTCTGAAGCTGTTCGCAAGTGCCGGTCGGTCAGATCCAGAGATTTCTACTACAATACTACTTGAAGACTTCTAAAGCTAACTCTTTCTTGCCTCAGCCGATGTCAGAAAAGTAAATTGTTTAACTTGTAGGAAACAAATACCTCATAAAGATTTCCACTCTTACTGCCTACCTTGTTTAGGCCCAGACCACGTAGCTGCCTGTTTAGCCTGTGCTTTCTTCAATTGCTGAACAGTTGGCTCAGATTTTGATCCTCCGACTACCCAAATAATTAAAATCAATCCTCAGCGAATCCATGACTACTACCGAGGCTCCTGCTACTTTAGTTGAATCTGCCTCTGATTTTTTGCCTACTACTGTGGCTTCCAGTGATTTATCTGACACCATCCCTTTGGATGTTTCCACCCCAGCACGTGGTGCTGCTAGGCCTCCTGCAGCCATGTCTATCAAGGCCTTTGCCAGGGCCAAAGCAGCCAAAACTGCTAAAACAGTTCCTGCTAAGGCCCCCTCACACAGACACACTTCTAGCTCTCAAATGCTTACTCTGGCAGAGGATTTGATTTCCTTAATCAGGGGATCCCAATCACACCCAGACAGGGCCTCTCAGCCTCCAGAAAAGAGACCTAGGACAGAGCCACCCCAGCAGGAGTGCTCTGATGATTCTTCGGAGGACTCGGGCACTACAGACCAGGCTCCTTTGTCCACTTATGAGGACTCCGATGCTGATGAATCCATTCCATCGGCCTCTCCACCAGAGGAATTCTCTTTTGGGGAAACCTTACATGCCATGAGAGAGCAATTCATTTCTCAGACTCAAGAAAAAGACTTAGGACCTTTCTGCACTTACCACAACACAGGCCCTTAGCTATACCTCCAGTTTTGCCTGTTGTGGATGATGCATTTAATGATGTTTGCACTGCACCTGATTGTTTACCACCAGCCCCTGCCAAACCAGACAGATTTTACAGGGTGCCTAACACTCATCACCACCTTTTCAAGGCCCCACTTGCAGATCCTGAGACTATATCCCAGGGACCTAAAGCAGTAGCTTCTACCTCTACAAAAACCTCCCTTCTGAAAGGAATCCAGGTCATTAGAGAGATGGGGCAAAAAAGTTTACACCTCTGCCACTCTCTCAGCTAGAGCTTTAAACTGTCAGTTTCACATGATCCAATACCAAGAGTTTATGCTCTATCAGTTGACTAAGAAACTTTCCTCTGAAGAAACCTTAGATAAGAAATATGTTTTAGAAATGGTGAATAACATACAGCAGGTTAGTAACCATTCTTTGAAATGTGGCTATGATGCACTGGAGGCTTCATTTAGATCAGCCATGACTGGCACAGTGATAAGAAGGCATGCAAGGTTGAAAGAGCAGGTCCTGCCGGATCATGTAAAAGCAAAGCTGTTAGATGCTCCTATGGATAAGGATAGTCTATTTGGTACCTCTGCTCAACAAGTAATGAAGAAAATGGAAGAGAAGGCAAAATCTGTACAAACAGTTAAGGATTTCTTACAGGTTCAGCCCTCGTTTAGCAGAAACTGGCCTGCCAAAATTGGTCCTTTCCAGACTCCTCAAAGACCCAAAGAGGCAGGTATAGACGCCCTAGAGGCAGAAACCAATCCAGAGGAAGTGCCTACAGAGGACAACAGTGGCAAGGTAATAACCAGCGAGGCACTGACAAAACCACTGCCACTGCAACAGGACAATCACAGTGACTTGGCTCTGACACTACCAGAGCAAATAGCAGCACCTTTAGGCGGAAAGTTAGCTTTATTTTCACAAAATTGGCACTACATCACAAAGACAAGTGGATTTTAAAACCATAGACCAAGGCTACGGGTTCCACTTCCACACTTACCAGTAAAAAGAGGAATGCCAAACTTACCTCCAACTCAAAAACAGAAGCTCTAAACCAGGTAACTCAGCTAACCAACATGAGGTGGAGAGAGTACCAGTAAATCAACAGGGCAAAGGATTTTACTCCAGACTCTTTCTAGTCCCAAGAAAAGAAAAAACTTGGAGACCCATTCTCGATCTGTCCGTCTTAAACACATACATCATCGTTCCAAAATTCAAAATGCTGACCTTACAGTAACTTCTTCCCATGCTGGGCAAGGAGTGTTGGCTGGTGACTCTAGATCTCAAGGAGGCATACCTGCACGTCCCCATCAGACCAATTTGCAGAAGATACCTCGGATTCCTTGCAGGATCAGAGCATTATCAATTCTCAGCATTGCCCTTTGGCTTATCTACTGCGCCCAGAGTATTCACAAAATGCCTGGCATCAGTAATAGCTCATTGCAGGCTACAGGGAATCCAAATCTATCCATACCTGGACGACTGCCTGCTACAAGCGGACAACAAAGACAAGCTGACAACAGATTTACAAAGGGTCATTTGCTTGCTACAAGCCCTGGGATACACAGTCATTTTAAAAAAGTCAAGGCTGATCCCATCCCAGACAAGAACATTCTTGGGTGCAGAATTGGACACAGTAAAACAAATGGCATTCCTGACTGCAGAAAAACAAGAACAACTTCCTCTTTACTTCTTGGCATTAACAAAACAGAACAAACTAACAGCAAGAAAAGTACTGCAGGCCTTGGGATTCATGGCATCATGCATAATCCTGATTCCTCATGCCAGACTGCATATGAGAAAGCTACAGTGGTACCTAAAAAACTTATGGTCTCAACACAGACACAGCTTAGAAACCGAAATCTCACTAATCCCATGCCTGAAACAAGAATTCCTATGGTGGGCCCAAGCATGCCAGGCAAACCTAGGCTTGCCCTTCCACAAAGGTCAAGCGAGCCAGACCATCACAACGGACGCCTCAGACCTAGGCTGGAGGGCACACATGTTGGACAAATGCATACAAGGATTGTGGACTCCAGACCAGCTGCACCTGCACATAAACCAAAAAGAAATGCTGGCAGTACAACTAGCAATCCAGAAATTCAAGCCTTTCCTCAAAGAAGGCCATTTATTGATAAGGACAGACAACACCACAGTCATGTGGTACATCAACAAGCAAGGGGGCACTCATTCCTACCCCCTATGCAGAATGAGACTGGACCTTTGGAACATGGCTCTGAGCTACAACATCCAGTTACAGGCAACCTTTGTGCCAGGAAAGGAAAATACCCTAGCAGATATGTTAAGCAGAACCACCTCGGATGCTCACGAATGGATGCTGCACCCGGACATCTTCAAGGCCATCACAAGAAAATGGGGAATGCCACAAATAGACCTGTTCGCATCCCCACTCAACCACCAGCTCAGGAAATTCTGCACAAGGACGTGTCATCCACTTGCATGGAAGGTGGACTCCCTTTCCTTCAGTTGGAAAGGCCTGACAGCTTATGCATTCCCACCTCTTCCTTTGATGCACAGGGTACTGCTGAAAATCAAACAGGAACAACCAAGGATAATTCTGATAGCTCCGAAATGGCCAAGACAACACTGGTATCCCTTGCTGAGAAGCATGTCTCAGGGGAGAATGTGGTCAATACCCCTGATGCCTTTGATGTTAACTCAGAACAACTACAACATCCTGCATCCAAACCTAAAAACCTTACAACTGACTGCCTGGAACATCACTTAAGAGCAACTAACCCAGACTTATCCCAAAGGGTTAAAGACATTATACTTGAAGCCCGCAGACCTTCAACAAGAAGGAACTATGCAGGAAAATGGAAAAGGTTTGCCACTTGAAGTGCTGAAAGGGGAAAAGATGTGTCAAACATAAACATTGCTAACATCCTGGAGTACTTGGCAGAGCTTCTATACACAGGCCTGTCCTATTCCTCCATCAAGATACATGCATCAGCTATTTCTGCAGAATACAGCTTTGATCCACCTGTCTTCTCGCACCCTTTACTCAGGCAATTCCTCAGAGGAATCAAGAATGTAAAACCTCCTAGGAAACCACCACTACCAGCATGGGACTTAAATTTTGTACTAGAAAAATTGACACTCCCACCATTTGAACCAGCAGGAACAGCGGATCTTCAACACCTATCTTGGAAAACTGCTTTCCTCCTGGCAATTACTTCAGCAAGAAGGGTTTCAGAACTCCAGGCCTTAATGGCAGTACAACCCTTCCTGATCTTCCATCAAGATAGTCTCCATGAGAACTAATCCTACATTTATGCCAAAGGTGGTATCCAGAGTGTCCTTAACCAAGCAATCCACCTACCTACCTTCTTTCCCAACCCACAGAACAGGGGGGAAAGGCTACTGCATACTTTGGATGTACATAGACAGTTACGCTACTACCTGGACAGAACCAAAGGTAACAGAAAAACGGACCAGCTGTTAGTAGCCTATGCACCAGGAAGGGAAGGAAAAGCAATTTCCAAACAAACAATCTCCAAATGGATAGGAAATTGCATAAGATTCTGTTACTCCTACCATGGAAAACCAATGCCACAGAACATAAGACCTCATTCAACAAGAGCTACAGCCACTACCACAGCTTTCTTACGAGGAGTGGCAACCAAGGACATTATTGAGGCGGCTACTTGGACCTCCGTGCATACATTTGCCAAGCATTACAATTTACCTCTATTCTAGATCCCGAGCAGGGTTTGCCACTGCTGTACTGCAAGGGATCCTAACTACACCATAATTTTTTCTTCCTCCACCCCTAGTTTAGCTATGGTATTCTACCCATTTGTTATGACTGCAGATGCTATCCAGTTCAGACATCTACATTTATGGTAGGTACAAAACTGTACTTTTTTGTGCTAGATTCAACAAACGCGTTAAGCGTCGGGTGGAGTTCACCCACCACTATTTTGGTAAAACATTTAATTACATTATGTCGTCGGATACTCCCGACTCCAGTTTTGAGTAGAAGACGCAAAGATAAGGACCGACATACGAGGTCCGCGACTTCTACCGACACCACTCTAAAGCCGACTACCGGTGCTCCGGTTCTCAGCGAGGCACCTACGCAGCCCGAGTACCGATGCTTCATTACCGGTGTCTTCGGTGCCGAGGTCGCAGGCTCCTCTGCCCCCATTTGGACTACAGATACCGACGCCACTCTTGGCGGGGAAACTGAGTTTAGACAGGCCCGCCACTTCTCAAGGTGTCTTCAGGCCTTCCTCCTTTTCCATTAGGCCTTCACAAAATCTAAAGCAGCCATGAAAACTAAAACACAAGCACAGACCCCCTCTCAAGGCCTCATGCCTAAAAAACAGATGCTCAGAATGGCTGAGGATTTGATTACTCTTACTCTTATCAGAGGTTCTCAACCCCCCTCGGACAAAAGGCCCAGATTGGAGGAAGACTACCCTTCCTCAGATCAAGCCTCTATTATCTCAGAACATTGAGGACCAGGAATATTCATGTTCCCCTTTTGAAGACTCTGATGCTGAGGAATCCATTCCCTCGGTCTCCCCCCTGAGGACTATTCTTTTGGGGAAACTGTACATACCTTGAGGGAACACTTTCACTGGGAAGGCCAAGATTACTCAGATTCCAAGAAAAGGCTCGGGGATTTTCTCTAGCTTCCCCAGCACAGGCCTCTGGCTATCCTTCCTGTCTTAGATGTATTAGATGGTGTACACAGAAGCCAGCCTCAACCCAGATTCTTTACCTCCAGCTCCTGTTGAACCTGACAGGTATTACCGGGTTCCTGATTCACACCAGTTCCTATACAAAAGCCATGCTGCTGACCCAGAAACTATTTCACAGGGTCCCAAGGGAATTAAGGCCTCTACTGCTAAAAACCCATTACCTTCAGAGAGAGATTCCAGAGCTTTAGAAAGGTGGTGGAAAAAGGTGTACACCTCTGCCACTTTAACCATGAGGGCATTAAACTGTCAGTTCCATATGTTAAAGTATCAACAGCTTTTGTTTTCAGTTGAAAAGCAAAATGATGCAACCGGAGCAACCAGATTTAAAGGAGTTGCAGGATTTGTTGCATAGTGCAGAGCAAGTGGGTAAACCTACCTTGCAGTGTGGTTTTGATGCTTTAGAGGCCTCATGTAGAGCTGCTGTTACAGGGTCTGTCATACGTATACATGATTGGCTCAAAGAGCAGACCTTACCAGATCATGTCAAAGCTAAATTACTAGGTGCACCTCTTCAAAAAGATGTATTGTTTGGTGTTGAAGCTGAGGAGGTACTAAAGAAAATGGAGGAAAAGGCAAGATCAATGCAAACAGTGAAAGATTTCCTACAGGTACAGCCTCCACGTTTCAGCAGAAACTGGCCTTCAAAAAATTGGTCCTTTTCCAGACACGGACAGACCTCAGAGGCAGATACAGGCGTCTGAGGGGTAGAGGGCAATCTCTAGGATCATTCAGAGCCAGACAATGGCAAGCACCTACCCCAAGAGGTGGGGAAGATAGGTCTGTCATTCAGAAAGCAGACAGTGACTTTCCCCTTTGCATGCCAAGCAAAGCTTTAATGGCAGCATCTTTAGGAGGAAAACTGGCATTTTCAAAAAATTGGCATATCGTCACAAAAGACAAATGGATCCTGGACATTATAGACTGAGGCTACAGATTCCACTTTCACACACTTCCAAAAATGAGAGGTATGCCAAACCTGCCACAAAATCAAAGGGCAGAGGCACAAAAACAAATTTCAGCTCTCATGGACATGAAAGCTATTAAAGAGGTACCTGCAAAAGAACAAGGTCAAAGTTTTTATTCCAGACTATTCCTGGTACCAAGGAAAGACAAAGATTGGAGACTTATTTTAGACCTATCCATCCTAAACACATTTACTCGTACCAAAATTCAAGATGCTCACATTACAGCAGCTTCTTTCCATGCTGGGCAAAGAGTTTGGGCTGGTAACATTGGACCTCAATGAGGCATACCTGCATGTCCCTATCAGACAAGATTGCAGAAGATACCTCAGATTTCTTGCAGGTTCAACCCATTATCAATTCTCTGCATTGCCTTTTGGCTTATCTACTGCGCCCAGAGTGTTTATGAAATGCCTGGCATCAGTAATTGCCTTCTGCAGACTTCAAGGGATACAAATATACCCATATCTGGACGACTGCCTGATCCAAGCAGACAGCAAGCGCATGCATCTGAAACACCTGGCATTTGTAATAAAACTAAACTTTCTGGGATACACGGGCAACAAAAAAAATCAAAACTAATACCCTCTCAAACAATAATTTTCCTGGGTGCCAGCTTGAATACAAACACCCAGATGGCCTACCTCACGCCAGAGAAGCAAGGGCAACTATCTCAGTACTTCAGCAAAATGGCAACCTTCACCAGGCTGACTGCAAGGAAAGTCCTGCATGCTCTGGGATTCATGGCATCTTGCATCCTGCTGATCCCATGTGCAAAGCTGCATATGAGGAAACTTCAATGGTACCTAAAAAAAACTTATGGTCTCAACACAGCCACAGTTTGGAAACGATTATACCACTCATTCCATGTCTTCAAAAGTAATTTCTGTGGTGGGCTCAAGCATGCCAAAGAAACATAGGTCTCCCCTTCTGCATACCACAAGCAAATCAAATCATCACAACAGACGCCTCGGACTATGCCTGGGGGGTGCACATGACAGATCAGTGCATTCAGGGAAAATGGTCCCAAAGAGAAGCACCTACACATCAATCAAAAGGAAATGCTAGCAGTGCAAAATGCTATTATGGCCTTCAAAGACCTACTGCATCTAGGCCAGCTATTGATAAGGACAGACAACACCACAGTGATGTACATAAACAAACTGGGAGGAACTCATTCATACCCCCTGTGCAGACTAGCCATGCCCCTTTGGAACACGGCTCTGGAATTGCAAATCCAACTTCAAGCACAATTCCTGCCAGGGAAGGAAAACACACTGGCAGACGGCCTAAGCGGACAGCCTAAGCAGAAATATGACAGATCCACACGAATGCAAGTTTTCGCAAAGATAACTCGGGCATGGGGACAGCCAGACATAGATCTCTTTGCTACCCACAGAAATTACCAACTGAAAAAATTTTGCTCAAGGACCTATCATCCACAGGCCTCAAAGTGGACGCACTTTCTTTCAATTGGACAACATTGACTGTCTATGCCTTTCCACCTCTTCCTCTGCTGCCCAAAGTTCTATTAAAAGCCAGAGCAGAGAGGCCAAACATGATTCTCATTGCTCCAGACTGGCCAAGACAACACTGGTATCCACTCCTGAAGAGCCTGACTCATTCCCCGCCATGGATCCTGCCTCTAGTGCCTCTTCTGTTGTCCCAGCACAACTTCAAAACTCTTCAGTCAGCTGAAAGCCCTCAATCTAGCCGCATGGAGAATCCCTTGATTTCCCAACAGACCCTCCTTTCCAAGGAGGTGCAGGATATCCTCTTGGAGGCCAGAAGACCTCCTACTAGAAAAGCCTACTCCGCCAAATGGAAACTGTTTTGTGCCTGGAATCAGAAAAAGGGCCAGAATCCTTGGGTAATAAATTTACCTCAAATATTACAGTACCTAGCTGAGATGTTACAGTGGACTTTCCTTCTCCTCCAAGATCCATGCTTCAGCCATTTCTGCACAATACAACACAGATCCTCCTTTATTCTCTAATCCTCTCTTAAGACAGTTCCTCAGAGGGGCTAAGAATATAAAACCCCCAAGGAAACCACCAGTACCTGCTTGGGACCTCAACTTCATTTTGGAAAAACTGACCCTGCCTCCATTTGAGCCAGCTGCTTCAACAGAACTGCAATATTTGTCATGGAAAACAGCCTTCCTTCTGGCTATCACCTCAGCAGGCAGGGTTTCGGAACTACAGGCCCTCATGGCTGTGCAACCTTTCATCATTTTCCATCAGGACAGGATTTCCTTACGAACCAACCCTTCCTTTATGCCAAAGGTAGTATCCAGTGTACCCTTGAATCAGACACTTACCTACCTTTTACCCTAACCCACAAAACAAAGGGGAAAGACTACTACATTCCATGGACATTCACAGACAACTTCGTTATTTGGACAGAGCAAAGCCATTCAGAAAATCCGAGCAACTCTGTGTCCTATGCTACAGGTGCTCAAGGAAAGGCCATCTCCAAACAGACAATCTCAAAATGGATAGCCCACTGTATATGCTTTTGTTACTCATTTCATGGAAAAACTGTGCCTTCAAGCATCAGATCCCACTCCACAAGGGCCACAGCTACCTCTGCAGCTTACCCCAGGGGGGTTCCTACCAAGGACATTTTGGAAGCAACCACTTTGAGTTCTGTGCACACTTAATCCAAGCACCATCACCTTCCAGCGGGCTTTGCCACAGCAGTCTTGCAGGGCATTCTTGCTCCTCCTAGTTCCAGTTAGTGCCTGCCACCCCTTTTTAGCTTTGGGATTCTACCCATCTGTTATGACTGTATGCACGATGAACATAGTACAGTTTTGTACCTACCATAAATGTAGATGTTAGAGTGCTAATACAGCTGCAGTCCAGGTTTCCCTCCCTCCATCCCCTCTTGGGACAGGCCTTATGACAAGCACCTTTTCATACAACCTGATTGGGGTATTCTTTTATGGTGTATTTGCTTGCAAACTACTGCTTTTTGATTATTCTATATTGCATTATTACATAAGCTTATGTTTTGCCTTCCTTCTGGGGGCACCTGACATCTGGGGCAAGAAAAACTGAAGAAGATGGCGTCTGCTGGTTCTTTTATACCCCTGACGCACTGACGTCCGGGAAGAAGTGACGACAACTGACGCCGGACCTGGACTTTGGAATTCGGCCGACCGAGGGACCCGCCTGATGGCAGGATAAACCCATCTGTTATGACTGCAGCTGTATTATCACTCTAACATGTACATTTATGGTAGGTACAAAACTGTACTTTCTCCACTCAGCTGGGACAAAGCCAGTACTTGGGCTTTGGTTGAATAGGGTGCCTAGTGGGATGCCTGAGTTCATGTAGGATGCAGCCTGGGATGTTGTCTGGTCCCATGGAGGCTATATTTTTTGCTTTTTGAGAGAGCAGTGATGTCCTGTTCCCTAGCTACAAGGGGAAGGGGGCAGGTACTGGAAATGTTCTGATTTTACTGATGAGGGGGACGGGTGAAATGTTTAGCTGAATTTGTCAGCCAGCAAATTTGCTATAGCTACGGTATTTGTCTATGTGGTGTTTTTTTACCACCTGTTCTGAACAGATCTGGGTGCTACCTTTAGAGATTACGGATGTGTATGTGAAGAAGCCCTTATGATCTCTAGTAGATGTGGCCAATCTGGACACTTTGCTTTGGAGTATTTCACAGTGCTCTTATTTGCTTGTTTTTTTTTGTTGATTTATTGCAGTTGTCCACCAAACAGATTTACTCTTCCTTGCAGAGGATGATTTAGTCCCATCAGATATTCCTTATTCCATGCATCTATATTAATGTTCATAATAATTTGGTATAATTTTGGATACTGGTGCCAGTTCCTGTGGAGTGGGCTGTGAAGCTGTTACCATCCTGCTGTAATCTGCTTTGGAGAAGTTTTCTTCCTTTGCTAGAAGGGGGTTGAGGGAGATGGTGACTTCGACCGTGACTGGTTTATGGTCTGATCTTACAAGGGATGATGATACTGCAGGGATGCTGCAGTGGTTACTCCATGTTGGTTAATACCAAGTCCACGATGTCACTTCTTGTGGGGGTATAGACTAGCTGTTCCAAAGCATTTGCATTGATGAAATCGAGGAATCTGTGGGCATTTCTGTTTTGGCATGAGTAGTTCAGTCTTGGGTAGTTGGTCACCCAGGATCAGGGTAAAGTGTTGAATCTAGGTGACTTCGAAGAGGTCTAGATAGGCAGATCTGAAGTAGGATTGTTCATTTGTCAGCAACCTGTGTGTTACGGATCCGATATCGGATCCGAGCCGGCAACTTGTTTCAAGCTAATGGATCAGAGCTCCTAGCTCCTCCCTTCACCCATAATCCCCTGCTAACCCTCCATGACCTCTGATCTAGTTTGCCGTGCTTGTGATGGCTGGATCCTTTTCTTGAGCTCTGCAGATAAGTGAAAAAAAGTTAACTTTTTTACGTCGGGAATTTCTGTTTTAGTTTAAATTGATATTTGTAAAGTGTGTCTGAGTTAGGTTTCCTATACCCTCCCTTTGCTGGTCGCTATTGTGTGTGTTGAGTGTCTTTTGGGGCCTCTGTGTGTGTAATTGTCTTTTTTTCTTTTCCTTTTTAGTTTAAAAAAAAAAAAAAAAAAGGCTGAGGCCCCAAAAGCCATATTTTCTAAATGTACCGAGTGTGGCCATAAGCTCTCCCCGGCTGATGGCCACACTCTGTGCGTTCGATGCCTTGGGGTTGAACACCTCACCTCTGGCTGTACTATCTGTGCAGCGTACAACCCCAGGGCACTGAAAGAACGGAGGTCGAAGCTGGTCCTGGCAGGACTTCCACCCCCGGATTCAGCTTCAGCCTCCGCTGTCTCTGCTACTCCCGTGGCTCCATCACAGCCTGTGGTGGTTGCCACTCCTGCCCCCATGCCTCAGACTGGGACTCAAACTCCCGCTAAAGTGTCGGAGGACAGGGAGGCCAGGAGGGAGAAGCACCACAAGCGGCGGGCCGAGACCTCCGTTTCGGCCCCGCCAGCTAAGTGGGCTTCTCCCTCCATTGCTTCTAGGTCTCCTCCTCCTTGGCTCCGATCCCCTTTCTCCCTGGGGCCCGAGGAGGAGGAGACCTGATCTCCGAGGTCATCGAGGCGGCATTCCAGGCCTGCCTCGGTGGCTTCTTCGAGATCCACTTTCAGCTTATCAGATGCAGACTTGGACCGGATGATGCGAAGGTTCGTCCAGGCCCAGCTGCAGATGGGAGTGCTCTTGCGCCCCCCCCCCCCCTCAGGGGGGGAGCTCAACACCTTTTTTCCACCCAATTGCTCCTTCTCTGACCCGCTACCCGGGTTCAGAGCACTCTGAGCCGAGCAGACTTGGAGCCGGGGGTGGGTCGGCGCCAGCAGTACTTGGTACTTCGAATCTGACCCTACCCTCGAGTCTGCCTGATCTGACCTCTCGGAGACGTGGTCTGAGCTTCGGATCCGGGGGATTCAGTATGCCTTCGGCTCCGTCCAGGTCAGAGCACACTGGTCCCTCGGATCAGACTGTCTCTGCGCCTGCTCCGATCCCTTCATTGGATCCGAGTGGGAGCAGACTTTTGGATCCATTGGAGAGTGGCTCTCCCTCAGCATTCGATGCTGTGGAGAGGGCTCTAAGAGCATCCGGACCCCCGGTCCTTGCATCGACTCCTCCTCCCTGCACTCCCTCTCTGCTGGGCCAGGCTTCCATCACCTGGCCAAAGGGGCAGCCTGCTTCGATGTCAGACAGTTCCATTGGAACAAGATGTTGCTGGCGAGGCCTCCTCTGACAGTCCCCCAGAGGAAGCTCCCCGCAAGCATAAGTGCAAAAGGAGGCACGTGGACTCCCCTGAGTCCTTAACTGAGGACACTGACTTGGAGGAAGGTGAAGGCTCCCCAAGATCACCCCCTGAGGATGTCTCCTTTGGAGACATCATGGAGATGCTGAGAATCAGAGGTGGGTGGTCTGCCCCCAAGTCTTCCTCTGACGAGTCCGTGTGTCTGGAGGCATTCGAGGCAGGCCCGTCTACCTCCTGGGTGTCCCCTCCAGCTGATCCCCTGGTGGGCTTTATTACCACCAGGGCATGGAAGGATCCAGACACTGTGGAGCCAGTACCGAAGCGACCGGATAGGATTCTTAGCCCACCCTCAGACCGGTCACATTGGAGTAAGGGCCCCCCTGTAGATGCCATGTTGACGGCGGCAGCCGCAAAGAGGGAATTGGCTCAGAGTCCCTCAGTCCATCCACCGAGCAGAGTCCCGTTTGATTGATCGCTTAGGGAAGCGAGTCTTTAGTTCAGCGACCTTCTCAGTAAGGTCTCTGAACTGTATGGCACATGTCATCAGGATGCAGCGGGATCTTATCAAAGAATACGCTGCATCCCCCCTGAGTCCATGTCGGAGGAGGATAAACATTTGTACTCCACCCGAATGGCCACTCTGAGATCTATTTCAAACACCTCTGTGCGGCTGTTGTCCCACGTCACAGAGGGAGCCGCTAGGGCCAGCGGAGCAGGCCTAGTCATGAGACATCAGGCCTGGCTCAGTCATTGCGACTTTACGGAGCCCTTTAACGCGTCCTTCGCGAACGCCCCCTTTGATGGTTCTGCCCTTTTTGGCAAAACAGTTCGCGAGACGCTTGTCCAGAGTGAGAAGGATGGGAAGACGTCTGCCGTCTGAGTCCGCTTCTCTGCTCCCCAGCGGTCCTTTTCAAGGAACCAAAAGGGTCAGAAGAAGATGTGGTTCCGGAAATCACAACATTCCCAACCAGCTCCGGGCAACCAGTCCTACCGTGGCAGAGGTGGACAGGGAGGACGTCGCCCCAGGGGCAGAGGGGCATCTAGAAATTTCGGGTCCAGAGAACCTTTCTCTGAGTGGCCCACGCAGCAGCCCTGAGGGGTTGCCCGGCTGCTCCACTTTAGAGGCAGTCGGGGGGGGGGGGCATTTTTCTAAACTTCTAGCTTCATGGGAGTCCATCACAACAGACCGCTGGGTGCTTCGCATCATATCCAGAGGGTACAAAATACCAATTCTCCATGTCCTCCAATCCAAGAACCTCCCCGATGTACCACCCGATCACAGGGAGGCCGCAGCCGCAGAAATACAGCAGCTGCTAAGAGAGAGCCATCCAGCCCGTCCCCCAAGACCAGCTCTGATTAGGGTTTTACTCCAGGTTCTTTTTGGTGCCAAAAAAGACGGGGGACTTGAGACCCATCCTAGACCTTTCCCGCTTGAACCTGTCAGTAACAAAGGAAAAATTCCGAATGGTCACTCTTCAATCTATCCTCCCCTTTTGAGGGAGAACGATTGGATGTGCTCTATAGACCTCAAGGATGCGTATTACCACATCTTAATGGACAAACGATCCAGGAGGTTACTTCGCTTCCGGCTGGGAGCCAGTCACTACCAGTTCAGGGTCCTTCCCTTTGGCCTCACCACAGCCCCTAGGGTCTTCACCAAAGTGATAGCAGTGATTGCGGCCCACCTGAGATTCCAGGGAATTCAGGTCTTCCCGTACCTGGACGACTGGCACCTGACAGCACCAACAAGGCATCTACTTTGCTCGGCCAGAGACTTCTTTCTCCATCTAGCCCCACAACTAGGCATTACTATCAATGTCGGCAAATCTCTACTGGCTCCAACACAGATCATAGAATTCATAGGTGCCAGAATAAACACCAGAGATTTGCGAGCCTTCCTAACTGCCGAGAGAATCAGAAATCTACAACTTCACGTGCGGGCTATCCTTCATTCAGAGGCTTCACCAGCAGAATTGATCCTGAGGGCACTAGGCTCCATGGCAGCAGCGATTACACTCCTTCCATGCGCCCGTTTGAACATGCGAGTCCTGCAATGGACTCTTAGTGCAGTGGTCCTTCCTATCCCTTCCTCTCCACCATCCCATTACTATCAGCAAGGCTTGCAGAAGGGCGCTACTATGGTGGCTCCAAACATCGAACTTCCATACAGGCCGTCCCTTCTGCACCCCTCCCCCTCCCCCCATCACCACTGTGACCACGGATGCTTCCCGCCTCGGGTGGGGGGGGGGCATTACACAGGCAGGACAGTTCAAGGCACGTGGAACGATAGAGACCTCCCTGCATATCAACGTTCTGGAGATGAGAGCGGTACTGTTGTTGTTGTAAGCACTTCAGAGCTTCCTCCCCGCAGGAACAATTGCAATTCACTTTGACAACATGTCAGTGGTCTGGTATATCAACAAACAGGGGGGAACCAGATCTTATCCTCTTTGCCGCAAAGCCATGAGAGTGTGGGAATGGGCGATCTCCACCAAACGCTTTCTGATTGCAACGCACATTCTGGGGAGGACCAACATCCTAGCGGACAAGCTCAGCTGCACCCTTCTTACCCCTTACGAGTGGTCTCTCGATCCTCTGGTAGCGAAGCAGATATTCGCAACATGGGGGCAACCCTGCTGCGATCTTTTTGAATCTCCCTCAAACGCCAAATGCGACAATTTCTTCACTCTAATCCCCCCACCAGGGGAATCTCCAAGAGACGCTCTGGTGCATGCCTGGCCACCCGGTCTACTCTATGCCTATCCTCCTCCTCCAATGATGATACAACTCTCCTCTTCCAATGATGATACAACTCTTACAGAAAGCCTCGCGGTTGGGGAGCAAGATGATTCTCATTGCCCCATTCTGGCCTCGACAAATTTGGTTCCCTTACCTGTGGTCTCACCTTGTGAATCACCCTTGGATTCTAGATCCCATTCCGGATCTCATCTCCCATCCATTGGACTTGGCAACTCCAAACCTGGACAATCTGAAACTTGACAGCTTGGTTGCTCCAATTCCACTCCTAGTTAGGACTCCCGGTATCTCTTCACCAGTCAAAGCCATCCTCGTGGCAGCACATAAGCCCTCCACCAGGAAAGTGTATAATAGCAAATGGAAACTTTTTTCCATCTGGGCAGAGTGCCGCGATCTAGATCCCTTTACAGCTGCTCTTCCATCCATTTTAGATTTCCTAACTGAACTCTTTCAAGAAGGCGCTAGTTGTTCAACTGTCAAAGTGCAATTGGCAGCCATTTCTCATTATCATGTGGGACATGATACAGGACCCTTGATGTCAGCCAAATTGTGTAAAACCTTTCTCAAGGGTACCTTTTTACTTAGACCTCCTGTAAAAGAAGCCGTACCCCCATGGGATCTTACTTTAGTTCTTCAAACCTTGACTGCTCCACCCTTTGAACCCGCTGCTTCAGTGGATCTCAAATTCTTGTCATGGAAAACAGCATTCCTTGTAGCCATTACTTCAGCAAAAAGAGTGTCGGAACTTCAGGCTCTTTCTGTAAAGCCTCCATACCTGATTTTTCACCCTGATAGTGTACCTCAGGATCAATCCCTCCTTTCTTCCCAAGATAGCATCAGAAACCAACATAAACCAATCCATAAATTTACTGGTTTTCTTCCCTAAATATCAAAATAAGGGTGAATACAAGCTGCACTCATTGGATGTTCATAGGCAGCTTCGTTTTTGTACTCTTAGGACGGCTGTTCATAGGCAGCTTCGTTTTTATATTCTTAGGACGGCTGGCCATAGACAATCCGACCAGCTGTTCGTTTCCTTTGCCAAATTTAACTTGGGGAAAGCTATCTCTAAAGTATCTTTATCTCGCTGGATTTCCCAATGTATCCTACTAGCTCATCAAGCCTCGGGTAGACCCGCACCAGAAGGAGTTTGTGCTCATTCCACTCGCTCCATTTCTACTTCTGCAGCTTTGAAGTCTAGAGTTCCTTTGGATGATATTTGTTCTGCAGCCACTTGGGCTTCATCTCATACCTTTATCAACCACTACAAGTTAGACCTGCTTTCTAGAGGGAGAGCATCCTTTGGCTCTGCGGTGCTTCGTAATATCCTTCCATGATGGCCACCCAGGGTGCAGGTAGCTGGGGACTCTGTCCCACAGGTTGCTGACAAATGAACAATCCTACTTCAGATTTAGTTATGTACTCACCATAACGTTCCATCTGAGTAGGTAGTTCATTTGTCTGCAACCATCCCCCCCTCCTTCCCCCTGACCTTCTTTGGATCTATTGGTTTTTAGATATCCTTTGTTGGATATATATGGAGGGGCAAACTCTATCTGAGGTCATGGAGGGTTAGCAGGGGATTATGGGTGAAGGGACGAGCTAGGAGCTCAGATCCATTAGCTTGAAACAAGTTGCCGGCTCGGATCAGATATCGGATCCGTAACCCACAGGTTGCAGACAAATGAACTACCTACTCAGATGGAACGTTATGGTGAGTACATAACTTCTAATTTTGTGTTATGTTACTGAAACTTGCACCAGGCAGCCTCACTCCAGAAATGGGGATTGTTTGAAATTATCTGCAGAGGTTTCAGGTACACGGAAGAGGGTCTCGAGTCTAGATATACCACTAAACTAGTAATATGCGCACCAGTGCAGAGGGGGGGGGGCTTTAATAGATGTGGGAGTTGCATTTTGCAGGACATTGGCCTTCAGCTACCAGCCCCAGAGCAGGTTTTGCAGAGTCCTGGTGTTCTATAGTAATGACCCAATTGTGGATCCTTGCACAGTTTCTCTAGAGGCTGTGAGGGAGACCCCCCCCCCGTAACACTTTTAACACCAAAGTTAATAGGTTTTGGGATAAGTATGGCAAAATGATGTGCTTTTCTACACTGACCTTTAGGAGTTCTGAATTGCCAAGCTCGCACTGAAGTTCCAAGGTCCTCTTTCCAAGCAAACTGACATTAGCCACATCAGCTGCTGCAGACTGCCATCCAGCCAAGACAAGGATGACACTAGGTTATTCTGATGCTCGTGCATTATGCACAGCAGCTGCTGCTGGGACTGTGCACGCAACCCGTTTTCTGAACGGTCTGTTGCAGAGGATAAGGAGATTCAGTTCCTAAATGCACCTTTAGGCAGTGCTTTCATTTAGCCTGTGAAGTCTTTAAAAAAAAAACTGTAAGAAAATTAGGTACTTGCGGAAACTACTGCATCTTCCAATCTCCAAATTTACATTTGGCTAATACTCTTTTTGATAAGAAACAAGAGTAAGAAACTGAAGGGCGATCAGTCATTTATAAACAGAAGTGGCAGTAAAGACGAGGCTAATAAAGTTTCTGCTATCCCAGAGTGTGTGACTGCAGACTGCCTTTCATGTTTTTGCATCCCCCAAACTCCCAAGACCCAGTTCTCCACCTAAGAGAAAAATTACATCCATTCTTTTTAGGAATGGAGGGTAGTGCTGCAGACAGATGGGTACTAGTCATTCATGCAACGGCATACGACCTAAAGTACAAATATCTTAAGCCCATGAATCCTTAGGATACCAAGGTATCCTAAATCTCATTCCTTTTTTAAACCCCCATTAGAAAAGGGGACCACATAAGCGTGCTCAGGGAGCTGGTATGAAAATTCTGCTACTCAGTTTCTCTCTGTTCTAACATAACTGTCCATGGCAGTCCTTTCTAGATCTGTGCAGACTGAATTTCTGCCAGGTTTCAGAAGGAAACCCTCCAGGCATTCGGCAAGTCTTGACGCTGATGCGGTTGCACTGAATCCAAAGATGTCTCCATTACAAAGCTGATACTTTTCTGAAGATTCATATTTGGAGCCGTCCAGTTCACCTTGCCGTTTTGGCTTATCTACTGCTCCAAAGGTTTTCTCCGTGTCTGTCCCCATTGTAGCATATTGCAGAGTAAGGGGGATAAGTTACTCATTCCTTTAACTATCTGCTGTAAGCAGTGTTTGAGGAAGTGTGTCAAAACAGTCTGTTTAGCACTGAATAGCTTGCATAAGCTGTGCTTCATTCTGAACCTGAAATCGAGCTCTGTTCCTGTTGAAACTGTTTACCAGGCTTTCCAGCGTTGTACTTGGGAACATTCCGTCAGCAAAAACCTGGACAACCAGGTAAACCTCTAGGGTATTGGGGGAACCTTGCTACTATGCATCTGGTTTGGGTACATGTGAAAAATTCAGTGGAACCAGCATTGCCAGTTGAGATCAGAATTACAGCATTACTATAAAATAAAAGAAAAAGGTGGTGTCTGAGGGCATTTTTTCTGCTCTGTGCCAGTCTGGTTCTGACAGATGGCCTAGAATCTAGCAGAGGTGGTGGTGCAGTGTCAGACTGGGGACAGGCACTTGGCCCAAGACTGGGGACAGGCACAAACTTGGAAGTATAAAAACTGTTTGCTTTTCAAGTTCAAACTCTTGAAGGTTCAGGTACCTTGGGGATAGTCATGGGACCACATGGCTGTCTTGGTACGTTAACAAATGGGGAAGGAGTGCACACGTGCAGTATAGTGTTCCAAACCTACTTCCCCACAAAAGACTACTTGCCATCCCAGTTTTCTAAATCTCAGACTGCATTCATTTTTTAGGTGGTCTTTCAACTCACTAACTCTTGTAATTCAGTTTGCCTTTTAACTACATTAATACTAGTAAACCCAATCATGTTTTTGCTTTTCTGTTGAGCACTTTAGTATATTGAACCAAAGGGCCTTGGCCTCTTATTTCACATCAGTGCTTTACTAAAGGGTTATAATCTCCATGGAAACTGGTCTGCAAGGTATTTCCAGGCATGTTTCTAAGCAGAGGTCCGTGTCCTTGTTAAATGTATCTGCTGTGTTCATAGGTTTGACTGTGCCATAATCCAGATATTCATTCTTGCCTCCATCTGTGTGAAGCAACCTCCACTGAAACTGTTCTAACTTGTATTAGACTAAGTGGTTTTGAACCCCCCCCCCCCCCCCAAATAATAACTAGAAACCTCACTTGCCTTTAATGAGTTTTTAGGATGTCTTGTCTGTCTGGCTCTGGCAGTCCCAACGTTTAGTATCAGCCTTTTGCATTTCAGCTGTTCCACTGTGTGCCCCATACTGCTCAGGATATGGAGCCCCTGTTCATGTGGGGAGAACCTACTGATATTAGTGTTTCACTGTTGCAGTCCTAACTAATGGGTTATCCGGCTCCCGGTAGCCCTCGATCGGCCAGAATACCAAAGGTAAGTAAAAATTACATCGGTTGTAAAGGACGTCAGGGCATCGGATACAAAAGGAGGCAGCCGATGTCACTTCCTCAGTCTTCCTTGCCGCGGAACCCGAAGCGGAAGCTTTTCGTGCACGAGTGCCGGTCAGCAGTTTACCTTTGGCTTCCGACAACAAGAGTTGAAGTCTATTGCAGCTAAGTACCCTGTCGGGGATCCTCTCTTCTTGCCTTAACTAATGTCAAAAAAGGTTAATTGCCTTACCTGTGGAAAGCAGGTTCTCCATAGAGATTTTCATTCTTATTGTATTGTTTGCAAGAATAATAAAACAGGGGTGCACCAATGGCTAATAGGCTCCACGATAGTATCACAGCTGATAAAAACTCAAAAGACTCCAAAGAACTGCAATCAGTAGGTCTTTTATTGTAAAAACAGAATCCAAAAAGTAAGCGCTTTCACATCATGCGACGCTTCATCAGACTTTCAAAAAATATGAAAATACTAACTCCTTAAATACATAATAGTTAATTGGTCTCTTAAATTAATCGGGCTGGTAACATCAGTTAAAATGCATAATATATTAGCACCACAGTATGAAAAACAAAGCGCATATCTTTGTAAACTGATCAAGAATATATTAAAACTTGTAAGAAAAATATGTATATTAATAAATATTCTCCTTTCAACATAAAATTATACATAAAATGCATCACAAGAAAAAATATAAATAAAAATTATATGTATATATATTTTGTGTATAATGCTAAAAGCAATCACACCATGTGAATTAATGTCTCTGTGGCCGTGCTGCTAAAAAAGGTTTGAGGGTAATTTTCTCATTTAAACCATATTTGTGTGCTTGCAGCCTAAGTATCCACTTGTTCTCTATTTCCTCAATTTTGTTCTTAAAATCACCAAGTCTGTTGGTCCTACTAACTATTTCTAAAGCTCTAAACTTAAAGGTGTGAGTAGAACCATGGTAAAGTACATGTCGTGCTAAGGCATTAGTTGTATTCTCTTTGTGTATGGCGTAAATGTGTTCTCTTATCTGTTCCCGCAATGTCCTATTGGTTTTACCAACATAGAACATTTTGCACTCCTGACGTTGCGCCAAATAAACTGTCTCTTGTTTTGCAATCAGTGTATCTTTTGAATATATATCTATGTCCAGTCTGGGGGTGTATAAATACATCTTCATTAGTTGTGTATTTGCACTGATTTGCATGTGCGGCAAGCAAAAGTGCCTGACATCTGTGATTTAGTAAAACCCACTTTCGTTTGTTCGTAACACAATAGTCTATTTAATGACTTCATATTCTTATAAGATATGTGTGGTTTATCACTAACAAATATTTTAATTCTGTCATCCATTGTCAACAACTTCCAATTATTCTCTATCTGTTTAATGGAACCATTCCTATTAGTAAAAGGAATGGTAAGTCTGCACATTGTAGCTGTGTTTCTTGTGTCTTGTACACCATTGGAGCCATTCTCTCTATTGAAATATGGAATCCCTTTGCCTGTTCTATGTGTGTCACCTATCATTATGGCTTCCTGTACCTCAGCCTTTTTATAACCTCTCAGGGCAAAATTTTGAGCCAATCTGTTTTTTTGCTGCCTATATGCGGTTTCCTGTGTAGTTAGCCTTTATGTTCTTAACTTGATTCTTGACTATATTAGAATGCACATGCCGTGGATGCATGCTATTGCGGTGTAAAAGGTTGTTCCAAGTTTTTTTGAATAATTCAGTATCTATACCATCCACCCCTTTGCTGACTTTCACGTCTAAAAATTCAATCACTTTTTGTGAATGTGTACATTCAAAAATGAGAACTAGTAGTGCCATTGATGTCTGACAAATTCATGTAATTGTTCTTCAGTCCCTCTCCATACAATAAACACTTTGTCTACAAATCTACTGTAATATTTGAGGTGGTCAGTGAGTCCCATGTTGTTCAGAACATAAGCGCCTTCCCAGTATGCCAACACCAAGTTGGCATACGAGTTGGCGCAAGGGGTTCCCATTGCCACCCCCTTTTGCAAAAAATAGGCATTTTCATATAACAGGACATTGTTGTCAAGCACTAGTTGCAACAATGACGTCCATCTTATCTTGTCATTGGGTATGTTTACAAGTAAAAATAACCTCACATACTCTATTCCAATGTTGTTAGGTATTGATGTGAGTAAGGATTTCATGTCTGTTACAAATAAATCTTCTATATCAATAGGTGTTAACCTGTTGAAACTTGCCAAATTCTCTAAAAAATGTTGTGTCCCTCAATATCTGAGTGTTACTAACCAATGACTTCTATTTATCTAGATATATAGACAGAGGTTCTGTGATCCAACCTCTGCTAGAGACTATCGGTCTCAAAGGGGGATCATGTGGTACCTTATGAATCTTTGGAAGACCCCTGAAAACAGGAATCGGGGGATTTTCTACCAAGAAATATTTGTACAAATCAGAATCAATGATGTTGGTTAACAGATCATATAAATGTCCATGTACACCCTTGATCAATGTGTTTTAAAGTGCTAGCATTCAACGGATGGTAAGTATAATCAGCCAGCAAAATCTCCATCTTATGCCTATAGGACATTGTGTCCATTACTACAACAGCTCCCCCTTTATCAGCCTGTCTTATTGTAATGTTCTCATTGTTCTGTAAACTCTTCACAGCTTCTTTCTCATTTTTGGTCATGTTAAAAAAATTCAGCTTTAGTGTCATTACTATTGTATAAATCATATAAATCGCATTCACATGCACGCTCGAAAGCTTCGAGCATAGGATGTTGTTGAGGTATAAAAACAGAGGGTTTTTTAAAAACATTCACATTCCCCATATTAGCGGTGTGAGCATTATCACCAAACAACATTTTCAACCCCATGCATTTTAATTGATGGTTAGCAGCCCAATTAATTTAAGAGACCAATTAACTATTATGTATTTAAGGAGTTAGTATTTTCATATTTTTTGAAAGTCTGATGAAGCGTCGCATGACGTGAAAGTGCTTACTTTTTGGATTCTGTTGTTTTACAATAAAAGACCTACCGATTGCAGTTCTTTGAAGTCTTTTGAGTTTTTATCAGCTGTGATACTATCGTGGAGCCTATTGGCCATTGGTGCACCCCTGTTTTATTATTCTTGCTTGCCTGCTTTTACTCAAGGGTGCTTTATTCAGCAGTGGTTATTTTTTATTTTTGTTCATTTGCTTATTGTATTGTTTGTTTAGGCCTTTACCAGGATGTTCCCAATTGTGATCTCTGTGCCTCCTTTAATCCGCGTACTAACAGTTGTGCTAAGATTTTGGCTAGGCATTTTGGAGTTTGGCTTAAGTTCATTAGTATGGAGTCTGCCTGTCTTCAGGCTTCGGATGTTCTGAAGAAATGTAAGGATAAGGACCGCAACAGGCCTCAAAACTAAGTCCTCTGAGGTTAAGTTGGTCTTCGGGAAGGAGCCAGTGAGACGCTTTCGTAGTCCCTGCAGTCCGCAAATGTACAACCATAGGCCTTAATTGAGGAGTCCCTTGGGCCTTAGTTTTGTCTTCCGGCCCGTCGCCGGTCACCTGTTCTGCTGGAGCTGGAACCGCTAAGCTGTCTCCGGGGTCAGAGGCCTTAGTTTTGTGCTCTGACAGCAAACTTTTTTCCTTCGATTTTTGCTCTTTCTGCAGATGCCAGGCCTCCCGAATCCTTCAGGCTTGCAGGTAAACCTTCCCTTTGTAAGCCTGTGAAAAGGCAGGTTCCAGATGTTCTTAGTGTTTCACTGTTGCAGTCATAACTGTAGGGTGATCCTGCCGGCAGACAGCCCGAGATCGGCCAGAATCCCAGTGTCTGGGTCTGGCGTCGGCTGTTCCAGCAAGCACCCTGACGTCAGAACGCAGGGATGTAAAGCTGACAGCCAACGCCATCTTCTCCAGTCTTTCTTGCCGTGCGGTGGAAAGCAGCTTGCAAGTAGTTGGTTGGCGTTTTCAGACAACTTGCTTTGATTGTCTTCGGTCCGAAGTTTTCTACTTCTCTTCTCAAGCCAAGTACCCCGTTGGGGAAACTTTTTTTTTTTTTTTCTTGCTCCTCTGATGTCAGAAAAAGTTAATTGTATATCATGTGGGAAACAAATACCTCATAAAGACTTCCACTCTTACTGTCTACTTTGCTTAGGCCCTGACCACTACGTTTCTTGCGGTCGGTTCTGTGCCAGGTTTAATTCTCGCACTATCAAGCGTATGTACGATTGGGCCTTGAATTATTTCTGTAGACTATTCAATTATAGGATGTCGTCGGATACTTTACCGACAACCGGAATTCAAAAGAAACGCAAAGACAAGGATAGGCCTCCGAGGTCCAAACATGATATTTTGCAGCCGGAGCCAGGTTAGGTGGTGGTCAGTGAGGCGCTTTTGCAGCCCCTGTCGTCCGCCACTTCGGAACTGATGGCCGACACGGACTCCCATGGGGAGCCTTCTAGGCCTAGTATTTTAACTGCTGCAGGACCTTCGGACGTCGCTCCTTCAGATGGGTCCAGAACCGCTGTGCAGGTACCGGCTTCTGAGGGGGGTTTCAGGCCTTCTAATATCACTTTCTACAAAGGCAAAGTCAAAGACTCCTGTTAAACCACCGGTTTCTTCACAAGCTTCCTCTGATACAGCTCCCAAGTCCCAGAAGCAGTTACTTCGGATGGCTGACGATTTGCTTACAATGATTAGGGGTACTCGCCCTCCTCCAGAAAAAAGGCCTAGACAGGATATTCTTTGTTTCTTCTGCTCAGGCTTCTGTGTCTTCTGTCTCTTCCTCTGACCAGGATTATTCTTTTCCTCCTTATGAGGATTTTGATGCAGAGGACTCTATTCCCTCTGCTTCCCCCCCTGAAGATTTCTCTTTTGGGGAAACCTTACATGAGATGAGGGAGCATTTTCATTGGGAAGGTCAGGATTACTCTGCTTCCAAGAGACTTAGGGAATTTCTCCTTCTCCCTCAACACAGACCTTTGGCTATTCCTCCTGTACTTGATATTGTGGATGATGCTTTTTCTGAAGCTAACCTAAATTCTGATTCCTTACCGCCTGCTCCTTCTAAGCCCGATAGATTTTACAGAGTCCCTGACTCCCATCAATTCTTAAGAACCCTTCTGCTGATCCTGAAACTATTTCTCAGGGCTCTAGGGCTGCTAAGGCCGCTTCTAAAAATCCTATCCCTCTGAAAAGGATTCTCGTGCCTTGGACAGGTGGGGCAAGAAGGTTTACACTTCTCCTACCCTTTCTATTAGAGCTTTAAATTGCCAGTTTCACATGTTCAAGTATCAGCAATTTCTTGTCTGTTCTAAAGCAAAAGCTCTCTTCCTTTCCTGCATGTGCAGAGGACAAGGAATTACAGGATGTTTTGCATGTAACTGAACAAGTTAGCAAACATAGTTTACATTGTGGTTTTGATGCCTTAGAAGCTTCTTGCAGGGCTGTGGCCTCTGGTACTGTTATCAGGAGACATGCTTGGCTTCGTGAGCAGAATTTACCAGAACAGGTTAAGGCTAAGCTGTTAGATGCCCCTGTTCAGCATGATGTTTTATTTGGATCCAAGGCTGAGGAGGTGATTAAAAAGATGGAAGAAAAAGCAAAATCTATGCAGGCTGTTAAAGATTTTTTACAAGTTCAGCCTCCTAGATTTTCTAGAAATTGGCCCTCCAAAAATTGGTCTTTTCCCACGTCTGACAGGCCTCAAAGGGGAAGATATAGATGCTCCAGAGGTCGGGGGCAGGCTCAGGCCTCTTACAGGTCCAGACAATGGACTGCTTCTTCACCTAGAAGGGGAGAAGACAGACCTCAATCTCAAAAGAAGCAGACCCAGTGACTCTCCGTTGGGCTACAGGTCCTCCTTGCCTGGAAGCCCCTCTCGGAGGAAAACTCTCTCTCTCTCTCTCTCTCTCTCTCTCTCTCTCTCTCTCTCTCTCTCTCTCTCTCTCTGTCTCTCTCTCTCTCTGTCTCTCTCTCTCTCTCTCTCTCTCTCTCTCTCTCTCTGTCTCTCTCTCTCTCTGTCTCTCTCTCTCTCTCTCTCTCTCTCTCTCTCTCTCCCTCTCTCCCTCTCTCTCTCCCTCTCTCTCTCTCTCTCTCTCTCTCTCTCTCTCTCTCTCTCTCTCTCTCTCTCTCTCTCTCTCTCTCTCTCTCTCTCTCTCTCTCCCTCTCTCTCTCTCTCTCTCTCTCTCTCTCTCTCTCCTCTCTCTCTCTCCCTCTCTCTCTCTCTCTCTCTCTCTCTCTCTCTCTCTCTGTCTCTGTCTCTCTCTGTCTCTCTCTCTGTCTCTCCTCGTCTCTCCTCTCTTCATCTCTGTCTCTCTCTCTCTCTGTCTCTCTCTCTCTCTCTCTGTCTCTCTCTCTCTCTCTCTCTCTCTGTCTCTTCTACCAAAATTGGACTCTTATTACCCAGGACAAATGGGTTTTAGACGTGATTTTAAGAGGCTACAAATTCCACTTTCATACTCTGCCAAGGTCTTCAGGCTGGCCGGATCTGCCAAAACATCAATTGTCAGAGGCCTTAAATCAAGTAGACGCCTTACTGGCCATGAAAGCCATAGAACCTGTTCCACTTCCAGAGATGGGAAAAGGTTTTTACTCCAGACTATTTCTGGTCCCAAGAAAACAAAACTCGTGGAGACCTATTCTGGACCTCTCGGTGTTAAATACCTTTCTGGAGATTCCAAAATTCAAGATGCTTACTCTGCAACAGCTTCTTCCCATGTTCTCCCAGGATGCTTGGATGGTGACATTGGACTTGAAGGAAGCCTATTTACACATTCCCATCAGACAGGAACGCAGAAAATATCTCAGATTCAAGGCAGGTTCGAGACACTTTCAATTCTCTGTACTGCCCTTTGGCTTATCTACTGCGCCCAGAGTCTTCAAGTGTCTGGCTCCAGTAGTAGCTTATTGCAGACTCCAAGGAATTCAAATTTACCCCTACCTGGACGACTGCCTTTTTCAGGCAGACAGCAAGGATCTTTTACTTCAACATCTGCAGTTTTGTTCAGCGTCTTCTCCTACTACTGGGATTCTCAGTGAACAGTTGATCCCCTCTCAACAAATGATCTTTTTGGGAGCTCTTCTAAATACAAGCTTACAGAGGGCTTTCCTTCCTCCAGAAAAACAAGTACAGCTGGCATCAATTTTCAAAACCTTGGCTACTTTAACTCTGCTCACTGCAAGGAAATTCCTGCAGGCTTTGGGCTACATGGCTTCTTGCATCCTGTTGATTCCAAATGCAAGGCTTCATATGAGAACTTCAATGGTACCTAAAGAGTGTATGGTCTCGGCATTACCACAGCCTGGAAACTATGATACGTCTGATTCCCTGCCTCCAAAAGGAGTTCTTTTGGTGGTCCAGGGCTTGTGCTTCAAACGAAGGGAATCCCTTTCGTCTACCTCATCCTGCTCAGATCATAACCACAGATGCCTCGGATTATGCTTGGGGAGCTCATTACCTAAACAATTGCCAGCAGGGCTACTGGACAAAAGTCTCTTACCTGGCACATCAACTTGAAGGAAATGTTGGCAGTCCAAAATGCTCTTCTAGCCTTCCAATGTCTTTTGCAACCAGGCCATCTTCTGATTCGCACAGACAATACCACAGTCATGTGGTACATAAACAAGCAAAGGGGCTCTCACTCCTACCCACTTTGCAGACTAGCCATGAGCCTGTGGGACACGGCTCTAAATCTAAATCTGCATCTTCAAGCTCAATTCATTCCAGGAAAACAATCTCTTAGCAGACAGCCTAAGCAGAAATCTTGTGGATCCTCACGAATGGATGCTGGACCCCACCATATTCAGCAGGATTACAGCAGTTTGAGGAATCCCTCAGATCTGTTTGCATCTCATCTCAACCATCAGCTGCCTCTCTTTTTGCACCAGGTCCTTCCACAAAGCAGCTTGGAAAGTGGATGCCCTGTCTTTCAGTTAGAGGAATCTTTCGGGATATGCCTTCCCTCCTCTTCTTCTACCTCAGGTGTTACTGAAAATAAAACAGGACAAACCCAAGATTTTCATTTTGATAGCTCCAAATTGGCCTCGACAGTTTTGGTATCCAACTTTAAGACACCTGTTCTTGGAACCTCCATGGATTCTGCCTATGTTCCCTTCTCTTCTGTCCCAGCATCAGGGTCAGATGTTGCACACTCAAATCAAGACTCTTTGCCTGGCAGCTTGGCTTTACAAGGGCCTTTGACTCCTGCTTTTCCCAAACAAGTTTTGGATGTTCTCTTGGAAGCTAGACGTCCTAGCACTAGAAAATCCTATGCTTCTAAATGGAAAAGATTTTGTATTAGGATGCGGGACCGAGGTTCTAACCCTCTTTTGCCTGACATTTCTTCCATTCTACTTTACCTCTCAGACCTTTTTCTTAAAGGCCTCTCCTTTTCTTCCATTAAAATCCATGCTTCTGCTATCTCGGCTCATTACAACACTGAACCCCCCCCCCCCCATTTTGTCTCACCAGCTGGGGAGCCCATTCTTGAGAGGGGCTAAGAATTTAAGACCTCCCAGAACTCCTCCTGTTCCTGCTTGGGACCTTAATCATGTTTTGGAAAAACTAACTTTACCCCCCCTTTGAGCTTGTGGCTGCTTCGGATATCAAGTTTTTCCTGGAAGACAGCTATTTTATTAGCTTTGACTTCTGCCAGAAGGGTTTCTGAGTTGCAAGCTCTCATGGCTGTGGAACCATACCTTATTTTCCACCAAGACGGAGTTGCCTTGAGGACCAATCCTACATTTATGCCTAAGGTGATTTCTAAAGTGGCTTTAAATCAGACTATTCACCTTCCTATTTTCTTTCCAAATCCTCAAAACAAAGGGGAAAGGATTTTGCATTCATTGGACGTACACAGACAACTAAGGTTTTACCTGGATAGAACTAAAGATTTCAGGAAATCTGATCAGTTGCTTATCTCTTATGCCTCTAGTTCTCTAGGCAAGGCTATCTCTCAAACTATTTCCAAATGGATTGCTCATGGGATAAGATTTTGTTACTCACTTTGGGAAACAAATTCCAGGTACTGTTAGAAGTCATTCTACTAGAGCAGCAGCAGCTTTTCTCAGAAGAGTTCCTACCAAGGACATTTTGGAAGCTGCCACTTGGAGTTCAGTGCATACTTTCTCTAAGCACTATAATCTCCCTTTGTATTGTAAGTCTAGGACAGGTTTTGCCTCTGCTGTCTTGCAGGGTCTTCTGGCTGCCCCTTCTGCATAACCTCCTCCATCACAGCTTTGAGATTCCACCCTACAGTTATGACTGCAACAGTGAAACACGAAGAACATAGTACAGTTGTGTACACCTACCATAAATGTAGATGTTAGAGTGTCTTCACTGTTGCAGTCAGTGTTTCCCTCCCACCTATCCCCTCTTATCTTCCTCTCTTGTGGTGTATTTGTGTTTCCTTTTTGGACACCTTTTGGTTATTTTGGGGGACTTCTGACATCTGGGGCAAGAAAGACTGGAGAAGATGGCGTCTGCTGTCAGCTTTATATCCCTGTGTTCTGACGTCAGGGTGCTTGCTGGAACAGCCGACACCGGACCCAGACTTTGGGATTCTGACCGACCTCTGGATGCCTTCCGGCAGGATCACCCTACAGTTATGACTGCAACAGTGAAGACACTTTAACATCTACATTTATGGTAGGTGTACACAACTGTACTTTCCTTCTAGTTCCCCTCAATTCCAAGTGGTTAAAATGGCTAATGGTTTAACTCTTATTAGGGGTTCTCAGCCTCATCCTCCCAAAAGGAGTACGGATGTTTCTCCTGAGGTTTTGTCCTTTTCAGGGTCTGATTCTTCCAGCATTTCTGCTGATGACGTTTCTCTGGCTTTTTCTCCCTTTGAGGATTCAGATGCACAGGAGTCCATCCCTTCAGCCTCTCCTCCAGAGGATTTCTCTTTGTGACACTTTAAATACTCTCAGGAAACATTTTTAAATGGGAAAGCCAGGATTATCCCCAATTTAAGAAATGGATTAGGGAGTTTCTGGATTTATCCGCATAAGCCTCTTGCTATTTCCTCAGTGTTGGAAGTTGATTTTCTGAAAAATTCCTGGTCTCCAAATTTGGTTCCCCTTGCTCCCAGGAAACCTGACTGGTAATACATAGTCCTTGATTCTCATCCCATTTCTTTTCAGGAACCCGTTGGCAGATCCTATTTCTCAGGGCCCTAAAGGAGTTACCAGGAATCCTGTTCCTTCTGTCAGGGAATCTAGGAACCTGGATAGGTGGGGCAAGTAAGTTTATACCTGTGCCACCCTAGCTATTGGGGCTACTAATTGCCTTTTTCATATGCTGAAGTAACAGCAGCACACCTTGGAGGCTATTAAGTCTAAGCAAGTATACCTCTTTTGGCAGAGTAAAGATGTGCAAGATTTGTTGAATTCAGCCACTCTGGTCAATAAGCATTCTTTGCATTGTGGTTTTGACGTCCTTGAGGCCACCAGTAGGGCTACCGTTACTGGATCTGATTAGAAGGCATGCTTGGCTCAGAACAGCCTCTTCCAGCACCTGTCAAGGCTAAGCTTTTGGATGTACCTTTGCATAAAGACAATCTTTTTGGCAGCAAAGCTGAGGAGGTACTTAAGAATATGGAGGATAAAGCCCAAGTCCATGCAAACTGTTAAGGATTTTCTGCAAGTTCAACCCCCTCGCTTTAGCAGGAATTGAGTTGGACCCTTCCTGATAATACCAGCAGATGGAACCATTCCAGGACTAGAGGTTACAAATCTTCTAGGGAGCAGGCAGCTACCCCTCAAAGGTGTAGATGGTGGCAGGCTTCCACTTCTAAGGCAGGAAGCTCCAAGCCTGCATCTCAATTGAAACAGTCAATGACTTTTTACAACTTCTGCCTTTTCTTGCTTGCCTGGAGAGCCCTTTAGGGGGAAGGTTGGCCTTTTTTTCAGATGTCTCTGCCTCTCAGACAAATGGGTGCTCAGAATGGTGTCCCTGGGGCACACGTTTTCTTTCCGCACCTTTCCATCTCCCAAGGGATTCCCGGACGATGTCCTTCAAGGATGCATCTGCAGTCCTTACAAATGGGTTGTCCTGTCGTCAGGCAGCCCTTCAGTCGGCCGGATTCCAAAGTCTGGGTCTGGCCTCGGCTGATGTCGCACTTCACCCGACGTCATAGTCTTTCTTGCTGCGTGGCGCCCGAAGCAGAAGCTGTTCGCAAGTGCCGGTCGGTCAAAACCAGAGATTTCTACTACCGAAGACTTCTAAAAAGCTAAGTACCCCGTTGCGGACTCTTTCTTGCCTCAGCCGATGTCAGAAAAAGTGAATAACTGTTTAACTTGTGGGAAACAAATACCTCATAAAGATTTCCACTCTTACTGCCTACCTTGTTTAGGCCCAGACCACGATGTAGCAGCTTGTCTAGCCTGTGCTTCTTTCAACCGACGGACGCTTAGATGTCGGTCGGAATTTGCTGAGGAGTTTTTCGGCTCCGCTTTTGCTTACATTATGCCGTCGGATACTCCGACTACGCAAATAACTAAAAAGCGAAAGGAAAAGGACCGACACTTGCGGTCCGCGGTTTCGGCCGAAACCGCGGTTAAGCCAACCGCGAGTGTCTGTTTCGGCTGAAACTTTGAGTCCACGGTTCTTCGGCCGAAAGCTTACCTCTTACCGAGGCCTCATCCAGCATGGCTGAATCTGCTACTGAAATCCCACCTGCTCTTGCAGGTTCACAGGATTTATCTGATACTATTCCTTTAGATATTTCTACTCCTGCACGTGGAGTTGCTAGGCCCCCTGCATCCATGTCTATTAAGGCTTTTGCCAGGGCTAAAGCAGCAAAATCTACCATCTGTACCTGCTAAGACCCCCCTCTCACAGGCCTAGCTCTAGTTCTCAAATGCTTGGTCTAGCAGAGGATCTCATTTCTTTGATCAGGGGATCCCAACCACACCCAGACAGGGCCTCTCACCCACCTCCAGAGAAGAGGCCTAGAGCAGAGCCCCCTGAGCCAGTTTCTTCAGATGACTCCTCTGATGATTCAGACAATACAAATCCTCCAGAGGGCCCTTTTTCTCCTTATGAGGACTCTGTTGCAGAAGAGTCCATTCCTTCTGCCTCTCCGCCTGAGGAATTTTCTTTTGGGGAAACCTTGCATGCTATGAGGGAACAATTTCAGTGGCAGGGCCAGGATTTTTCAGACTCAAGGAAAAGGCTTAGAACCTTTTTGCATTTGCCACAGCATAGGCCTTTAGCCATTCCTCCAGTACTTACTGTTGTGGATGATGCATTTAATGATGCTTGTACTGCTCCTGATTCTCTTCCTCCGGCCCCTGCTAAGCCCGATAGGTACTACAGGGTTCCGGACACACATTATCATTTGTATAAGGCTCCTTCTGCAGATCCTGAAACTATTTCCCAGGGACCCAAGGCTGTAGCAGCTTCCTCTGCAAAAAAACCCCTCCCCTCTGAAAGGGAATCTAGGGCCTTAGAGAGATGGGGTAAAAAAGTTTACACTTCTGCTACTCTTTCAGCTAGGGCCTTAAACTGTCAATTCCACATGATTCAGTATCAGGAATTTATGTTGGATCAGTTAACTAAACTGTCCTCGGATGAACCATTAGACAAAAAGTCTGTTCAGGAAATGGTACATAACATTCAGCAGGTCAGTAATCATTCCTTAAAATGTGGCTATGATGCACTGGAGGCTTCTTTTAGATCAGCTATGACTGGTACAGTGATCAGAAGACATGCATGGTTAAAAGAACAATCCTTACCAGACCATGTTAAATCAAAGCTCCTAGATGCTCCTATGGATAAGCTTAATTTGTTTGGCTCCCCGGCACAGCAGGTGCTTAAGAAGGTGGAAGACAAAGCAAAATCTGTCCAGACAGTCAAGGATTTCTTGCAGGTCCAGCCTCCAAGGTTTAGTAGGAACTGGCCTTCCAAGAACTGGTCCTTTCCAGACACCTCCAGAGCCCAGAGGCAGGAATAGATGCTCAAGAGGCAGGGGTCAATCCAGAGGTGCCTACAGGGGACGTCAATGGCAGGCTAACAACCAGCGAGGTACTACCACAGATCCAGCCACCACCGCTTCCACTGAACAATCACAGTGACTTGGCTCTGGCACCGCCTACCAGGGAACAACTAGAAGCACCCTTAGGCGGAAAACTAGCCTTATTTTCAGTAAACTGGCACTACATCACAGGAGACAAATGGATTTTGCAGACAATAGACCAAGGTTACAGGTTTCACTTCCATACTCTACCAAGGAAGAGAGGAATGCCAAACCTACCTCCAAATCAGAAAACAGAAGCTCTACAACAAATAAATCACTTACTAAGGATGAGAGCCATAGAAAGGGTACAGTCTATGGAACAGGGGCAAGGATTTTACTCCAGACTCTTCCTGGTACCAAGAAAAGAAAACCAATGGAGACCTATTCTAGACCTGTCCGCTCTAAACACATACTCATTGTTCCAAAATTCATAATGCTGACCCTACAGCAGCTTCTTCCCATGCTGGGCAAGGAGTCCTGGCTGGTAACTCTAGATCTCAAGGAGGCATACCTGCACGTCCCCATACGACCAAATTGCAGAAGATACCTCAGATTTCTTGCAGGATCAGAGCATTATCAATTCTCAGCATTGCCCTTTGGCTTATCTACTGCGCCCAGAGTATTCACAAAATGCCTGGCATCAGTAATGGCTCATTGCAGGCTCCAGGGAATTCAGATTTACCCTTACCTGGACGACTGCCTGTTACAAGAAGACAGCAAAAACAAATTAACAAAAGATTTGAAAAAGGTCATTTATCTACTGCAAGCCCTGGGATACACAGTCAATATAAAAAAGTCAAGGCTGACACCATCCCAAAGGATAACCTTCTTGGGTGCAGAGCTGGACACATCAAACCAAATGGCATTCCAAACAGCAGAAAAACAGTAGCACCTCCCTCTCTACTTCATGGCATTAACAAAGCAGGACCAGCTAACAGCAAGAAAAGTCCTGCAAGCCCTGGGTTACATGGCATCCTGCATAATATTTATTCCACATGCTAGGCTACATATGAGAAAGTTAGTGGTATCTAAGGAATTTATGGTCTCAGCACAAGCACAGCCTAGAAACCCGAATTCCAGTAATTCCATGCCTGAAGCAGGAATTCCAATGGTGGGCTCAGGCCTGTCAATCGAACAAAGGACTGCCCTTTCACAGACCTCAACCAAGCCAGACCATCACAACGGATGCCTCAGACCTCGGTTGGGGAGCACACATGTTGGGCAAGTGCATACAAGGTTTATGGACTCAAGACCAGCTGCACCTACACAAATCAAAAGGAGATGCTGGCAGTAAAATTGGCAATTCAGACCATTTCTTCAACAGGGTCAATTGCTGAAAAGGACGGACAACACCACAGTTATGTGGTCAACAAACAGGGAGGCACGCATTCATACCCTCTATGCCGGATGGCAATGGACCTCTGGAATGTGGCCCTGAGCTACAACATTCAGTTACAAGCAATATTTGTACCAGGAAAAGAAAATATACTGGCAGACATCCTAAGCAGAACTACCACGGATGCCCACGAATGGATGCTGCATCCAGACATCTTCAAAACCATTACAGGGAAATGGGGACTACCAGAAATAGACTTATTTGCATCCCCACACAACCACCAATTGAAAAATTCTGCACGAGGACATACCACCCACTTGCTTGGAAGGTGGACTCCCTATCTTTCAGTTGGAAAAACCTGACAGCATATGCATTCCCTCCTCTTCCTTTGATGCACAAGGTGCTATTGATCAAAGAAGACCGTCCAAGGATCATCCTAATAGCTCCAGACTGGCCGAGGCAGCATTGGTACCCATTACTGAGGAGTATGTCTCGGGAACAAATATGACCTCTGCCCCTAGTTCCCTTACTGTTAACACAAAACAACTTCAAAACCTTGCATCCAAACCTAAAAACACTGCAACTGGCTGCCTGGAACATTGCATAAGACAAAATAACCCAGAATTATCTCAAAGGGTTAAGGACATTATCTTGGAGGCTCGCAGACCCTCAACAAGAAAAAAATTATTCAGCAAAATGGAAAAGATACCTAATTTGGAATGCAGCAAAAGGAGAAAATGTGTCACTGGTAAACATAGCTAACATCCTGGAATACTTGGCAGAGCTCTTCCACAATGGCCTGTCCTATTCTTCCATTAAGATTCATGCATCAGCTATTTCAGCAGAATACAACATGGACTGTCCAGTCTTCTCACATCCTCTGCTCAGGCAGTTTCTGAGAGGAATTAAAAATGTAAAGCCACCTAGGAAGCCACCATTGCCCGCATGGGACTTGAACTTTGTGTTAGAAAAGTTGACACTACCTCCTTTCGAGCCAGCAGCATCAGCAGAAATACAGTATTTATGGAAAACTGCTTTCCTGCTTGCAGTCACTTCAGCAAGAAGGGTTTCTGAACTACAGGCATTAATGGCAGTACAGCCCTTCCTTATCTTCCATCAAGATAGTGTCCATGAGAACTAATCCTACTTTTATGCCAAAGGTGGTCTCCAGGGTATCTTTAAACCAAGCTATCCACCTGCCTACATTCTTTCCCAACCCACAGAACAAGGGAGAAAGACTGTTGCATACCTTGGATGTACATAGACAATTGCGCTACTACCTGGACAGGACCAAGAGCAATAGAAAAACTGACCAGCTACTGGTAGCATATGCAACAGGAATGGAAGGAAAAGCAATTTCAAAACAGACAATCTCTAAGTGGATAGGAAATTGCATTAGATTTTGTTACTCACACCATGGGAAGAAAACTCCAGAAAACATCAGACCTCACTCTACAAGAGCTACAGCCACTACCACAGCTTTTTTACGAGGAGTGGCTACCAAAGACATTTTAGAGGCTGCTACTTGGAGCTCCGTGCATACATTTGCCAAGCATTATAATCTACCCTTATACTCCAGATCCCGAGCAGGTTTTGCAACTGCTGTTTTGCAAGGGATCTTAACTACACCATAATCTTATTTATCCTCCTCCCCCAGTTTGGCTATGGTATTCTACCCATTTGTAAGGACTGCAGATGCATCCTTGAAGGACATAGTACAGTTTTGTACCTACCATAAATGTAGATGTCCGAGAGGCATGCATCTGCAGTCAGGATTACCCACCCTCCTTCCCCCTGTGGTACTCCTAGGGTATTTGCCCATCTTGTAGCTAGCTGGGGGAATCTATTATGGTGTATTTGTTTGTATATATGTACATACATGCTTATTTTTTGTTTGCTCTCTACTATTTGGAACCATTTGCATTTATCCAAATTTAGCCTTCCTAGAGGGCACCTGGGGCAAGAAACAGAGGAAAATGGCGTTGGCTGATACCTTTATACCCGAATAACTGCAGCTATGACGTCGGGTGAAGTGCAACATCAGCCGAGGCCAGACCCAGACTTTGGAATCCGGCCGACCGAAGGGCTGCCTGACGACAGGACAACCCATTTGTAAGGACTGCAGATGCATGCCACTCGGACATCTACATTTATGGTAGGTACAAAACTGTACTTTCCTCCAAACCAAAGGGCAGAAGTAGAAAAACAGTTTGTTTCATCCGGGAGTAATAGCCAGTTCCTGCTCGGCTTTCCAGGCGCTTCCTAGTTCCAAAAAAAAAGGGCACCTGACGTCCTATCCTAGATCTTTCCATTCTGAACACTCTCTAGTAATTCCAAACTTCAGATTTCCTAATTGCCAGGGATCTACATTCTTCTAGTATGGTTATGGGCCCTTTAGGGGATTAGAGGGGGGTGACGTTGGCACTAAACCTGTCTGCCAGAATGTTGACAATAGTTGGTTCAGTCTATTTTGTGCCATTCTGCACCAACTCAGAGCAGATCTGAGAGTTTCCACTTAGGTTCTTGACATAGCTAAAGAACACTTTGTGGTTATCTTTGGAGCCCTTGGCAATTTTTCTTTCGAAGCTAGTCTTGGATTATTTAATGTGAGATCGTAGTTTCTTGCTGATACTGATCAGGCATGTCTTTCCTTCTTGGGATTTTACTCTCTCCTGTACTAGTTTCCTCCTCCTTATTGTATAGCTAGTTTATGGCAGGAGTCTACCAGACTGTTTTCCTTTTCTTGGAGGAGTGAGTCTTTGTTTTGCTTGGGATAGCACGATCCATGCATTCTTGTAGGTGCTCAGTGCTTTTGTAAATGATTTCAGCAGCTTGGACTGAGTTCTCTTAGCATGGGGGCTGTGAACCTTTCCGCCTCTGTCTTAAGTAATGTGAAGTTGCTTTTGAAAATTTTTCATGGTGGATGTTCATGTTTCACTTGCAGTCATTACATTTGAGTAATCCTGCTGGCAGGTTGCCCTCAGCCGGCCTGAATTCCAAAGTCTTGGGTCCTGTGTTGGCTGCTGTCGCCCTCTCCCTGACATCAGGTCGTCAGGGGTATAAAAGAAGCAGCCAACGCCATTTTCTTTAGTCTTTCTTGTCGGGCGGTGCCCTAAGTAGAAGCAGTTGGCAAGTGCCGGTCTGCCGTCTCCTTAGATTTTCGTGTTCGGGTTTCAGATCTGAAGTCTTCAGTAAAGCTAAGTACCCTGTTGGGGAAATGTGTGTGTGTGTGTGTGTGTGTGTGTGTGTGTGTGTGTGTGTGTGTGTGTGTTTTTTTTTTCTTGCTCCAGACTGATGTCAGAAAAAGTTAATGTATTTCTTGTGGGAAGCAAATACCTCAAGGATTTTCATTCTTACTGTATTCCTTGCCTAGGCCCTGATCACGTTTCTGGTTGTCGGTTTTGTGCTAGATTTAACCAATGCACTATTAAGCGTCTGGTTTTGCTTTAAACTATTTTGGACGCCGGTTTAATTATTCAGAAATGTCGTCCGATAGCCATTCAACTACCGGAGTTCACAAAAAAAACGCAAAGGAAAGACAACAGAGGCCCAAAACAGACTAAGCTTCTCCTAAGTCAGTAGGCTGATCCTCAGTGAGGTGCTTTCGCAGCCCCTGACTGCCGCTACTTTAGAGTAGCAGGCCGCTACAGACTCCCACGTGGAGTCGGCCATGCCGCTGGAAACTCAAGCTATTGGAGCTTCCAATATTATTCCTTCAGATGGGTCTGGAGCCGCTGAGCAGGCACAGGCTTCTGAAGGTGTATTCAGACCTAAACATCTTTACATCAAACTGACTTCAGCTACAAAGGCAAGGACTAAATCCCCTTCCAAAGCAAAGACTCAAGAACCACGTGGTCAGGCCTCTGTCCAATAAACAGATGCTCAAAATGGCCGAAGACTTGATTACCTTGATCAGGGGTTCCCATCCCCCTCCTGATAAGAGGCCTAGACAAGAGACTGATTATGAATCTTCAGATCAGGTTTCCATTTTATCTGATTCCTCTTCTGATCAGGAATATTTTCTACCCCAATGAGGATTCTGAAGCTGAAGAATCTATACCTTCAGCTTCTCCTCCAGAGGACTATTCTTTTGGGGAAACCTTACATACCGTGAGGGAACATTTCCACTGGGAGAGCCAAGATTTTTCAGAATCTAGAAAGAGGTTCAGGGATTTCCTTTTACTACAACACAGGCCACTAACCATCCCACCTGTGTTGGACATTGTAGATGCGTTTTCTGAGTCTTGTCTTACCCCTGACTCTTCTCCAGCTCCTGTTAATCCTGACCGATGTTACATGGGTCCCGACTCATAAATTCCTTTTTAAAAACTCTGCTGCAGACCCAGAAACTATTTCTCAGGGTCCCAAAGGAGTTGAGGCTTCCGCTACAAAAAAAGTACTCCCTCTGACAGATTCTAGGGCACTGGATAGATGGGGGGGGGGGGGAGTTTACACATCTGCTACCTTGGCTTTAAGGGCCTTAAACTGTCAGTTTCATATGCTCAAATGTCAGCAACATGTCATGGCATTGCATAAACAAAATGTTAAACTCTGAATGTGCAGAAAACAAGGAAATGCAGGATTTATTGCATGCAGCTGAACAAGTTGGATAGCATACTTTGCAATGTGGTTTTGTTTCTTTAGAGGCGCCTTGCAGGGCCACAGTTACAGGTTCTGTAATTAGGAGGCATGCTTTGTTAAAGGAACAAAAATCTGCCTGATCATGTCCAAGTTAAATTATTAGATGCACCTTTACAGCATGATACTTTGGTGTTAAGGCAGAAGAGGTGTTGAAGAAAATGGAGGACAAAGCTGAATCTATGCAAACTGCCAAAGATTTTTTACAAGTACAGCCACCTAGGTTTAGTAGACTGGCCAACAAAAAATTGGTCCTTTCCTGTGTCGCGGACCTCAAAGGGGTAGACCCAGACACCCTAGAGGCAGACCCCAGGCACAAGGTTCATACCGCTCAAAGCAATGGAGGGCTTCATCCTCCAAAGTTGGAGAAAGACCAATCGCAACCATACAGGAAACTGTCCCAATGACCCCCCCCCCCCCTTGCCTGCATCAAGCACTTCTCTCCTGGCAGCACCCTTAGAGGGAAATTAGCACTTGGAACATTATAACCCAGGACAAGTGGGTCCAAATATCGTGTCACAAGGCTGCAAGTTGCATTTCCATACCCTGCCAAAGGCAAACTGCTGGCCAGATCTGCCACAAAATCAATGGGTAGAGGCACAAAAACAAGTCTCATCCCTCATGGACATGGGGGCCATTCAACAAGCATCGGAGCAAGAGCAGGGACAAGGATTTTACTCTACTGCAGAAAAGGACAAGGCCTGGAGGCCAATACTGGACCTATCTAGTTTGAACACATTCCTGGATATACCAAAATTCAAGATGTTTGGCTTGTGACTTTAGACCTAAAAGAGGCATACCTGCATGTCCCAATCAGACCAATATGCAGAAGATGCCTCCGATTCAAGGCTGGCTCAATGCATTACCAATTCTCTGCACTGCCCTTGGCTTATCTACTGTGCCTAGGGTCTTTACAAAATGCCTGACACCAGTAATTGCATTCTGCAGACAAAGTGGAATACAAATATCCTTACTTTGGACGACTGTTTAATTCAAGCAGAGAACAAGGACATTCTTCTACAGCATCTGGTGTTTGTGAAAAGACTTCTAACATTCCTAGGGTACACAGTCAATGAAAAGAAATCAAAACTAGTACCCTCTCAAGAGATGATATTCCTGGGTGCAGGCTTAAATACAACTGCCCAGATGTCTTCTCACGCCAGACAAAGGCAACTGACTACCTATTTCAAAATGTTGGCAGCAAAGGCCCAGTTATCTGTAAGAAGAATTCTGCAGGCTTTGGGCTTCATGGCATCCTACTAATTCCATATGCAAGACTGCATATGAGGAAACTTCAGTGGTACCTAAAAAGTGTTTGCACTCAACATTGCCACAGCCTGGAAACTATAATTACTCTTTCCCTGCCTGCAACAGGAGTTTCGATGGTGGGCAAAGGCTTGTCACCAAAACAAGGGACCAGCCATTCACATTACCCCCAGCCAGGCAGACACTAACAGATGCATCAGATTATGCTTGGGGGGGGCCCACATGGCAGGAAGATGCATTCAGGGCATATGGACCTCAAACCAAATGCATCTACATATCAATCAAAAAGAGCTGCTAGCTGTTCAGAATGCCCTGACAACATTCAAGGACCTACTTCATCCAGGACAACTACTGATACAGACAACACCATGGTCATGTGGTATATAAACAAGCAGGAGGGGCACACATTCTTACCCCCTTTGCAGACTAGCCATGACTTTGTGGGGCACAGCATTGACTTACCAAGTACATCTGCAGCACAATTCCTGCCAGGAAGGAAAAATACTGGCAGACTAAGCAGAAACCTCATGGATCCCCACGAGTGGTACTTGGAATCTACAAGTCTTCAGCTTGATAAGGAAACTGGGATGCCCGGACATCTATTTGCCTCCCCTCACAACTACCAACTAAAAAGATTCTGCACAAGGATTTATCACAGGCAAGCATGGAAAGTGGACGCCCTATCAGTATATGCATTTCCCTTTCTGCCTCCCCTCCCCAAGGTATTCCTAAAGGTCAGATGGGAGAAGCCAAAGATGATACTGATTGCCCCAGACTGGCATCCAGTATTAAGGAGCTTATCTCTATGCCCAGCTTGGACCTTACCTCAAATACCTCGTCTACTGTCCCAGCAAAAGTCAGATCCTGCACAGCCAACTCAGAACTTTAAACCTGACAGCATGGCGAATAACGTAGTCATACAAAGCACACCTCTCAGTAAAGCTGTGATGGATGTCATTTTAGAAGCCAGAAGGCCTAGTACTAGAAAATCTTATGCTGGAAAATGTAAGAGATTCTGTGCTTGGGACCAGGCGCAAGGAACTGATGCAGCTGTGCCAAGTATTCCTCAGATTTTGCAATACTTAACTGAGATGCTGGACAAAGGCCTATCATTTTCATTTATTAAAATTCATGCCTTTGCCATTTCTGCTCATTGAACCTATCTGCCAGAGGGCATTTACAAGCCTAGCCCATCGTTTTGTGGCTTACGCCACCCCTTTAGTATAGGGAACTATACCCATTATTTTTCTGTGCCTCTGTCGAGCAGTGACACTGAGGTAATCCCTGGGGTATATCTGCGATCTCCCATCCATTGGTCAAGATTTCTCTTGAACAAGGCCAGCGAGGTGCTCTGCCTCACATGTACCGGGATTTTGTTCCACAGCATAGGGAGTCTTTGGGTGATGAATCTATCCCTCCAGCACGTCCTATTAATAGCCGTGTCGAGGTTTAAGTCTCCCACCCTTGTGGCTCTGATGGATCTAGATTTTGTGAGGTGAAGCATATTCATCAAATCTGGGTTTGACATGGCCTTGTATGTTAGGCAAAGGTCACCTCTGAGCATGGCGAAGTGGCGACTGAATAGAGCTGGAGTTCTTTCAGTCGGGCAGCATAGGACAGATTTTGAGACCCTTTATCCTTTTGGTGAGGAACTTTGTGGCCTCTCCAGCTGCTGCAAGTGTCGGGTCAGATACATTCAATGGGGCATTGTACTCAATCATTGGTCTGAGTGATGAGTAAAGGAGACTATGACCTCCTTGATCTAGATGTGAATCCTTCATGATAAGGTGGGCAATGTAGAAGGTCTTCCTAACTACTTTAGCTACATGGGTGTCAAATGACAGACTACTATCAACCTGGGTCCCCAGGTCCCTGATAACGTCTTCTGTGCTCAGTGGACTGCCACCTATTTGGTAGCTAGGGGTAACCTTGTTTTTCCCGAAGGGTATGACTATGCATTTTTTGGCATTTAACTTTAGGCCGTGGCTCTGGCACCAGTTATCCGTTTCTGTGAGACCCTTCTGAAGGATATCTGTGTCAGATGTGTTTTCTACTATGGCGCCCAGTTTGCAGTCATCTGCAAACTGTCAGCCATAGCCCTCCTGTGTTTGCTTGTACTTCGGAAAAGTAGATGCCAAACAAGAGTGGGCCCAGGACTGAGCCCTGTGGGACACCACTTGTGACAGGCTTGGAGTCTGACATGGCGCCAGCAACTCTGACCCTGTGGGTTCTGTCACTCAGCCAGTTTGCAACCCATCTTGTGATGTATGGGTTAACATTTAAGCTGATGAGTTTTTCAATGATACCAGGGGTATTGTATCAAGGCCTTAGCCAGATCGAGGTAGGCTGTATGGACTGCCTTTCCCTCATCAATGGCTTTGGTGACCGTTCGAAAAAAGTCAACCAAGTTTAAAAGGCATGATCTGCCTTTGACAAAGCCAAACTGGGTTGGATCCAAAGTCTGCAAATTCCCTATGTCTTTATTTATGAGGTCCATTATGATCCTCTCCATGGCTTTGCAGATAAGGCTTGTCAAGCTAATGGGCGGTAATTTCCAGGGTCGGTGGAGGCACCGCCTTTGTGAAGTGGGACCACAGTTGCAGTGCCACTCCTAGTGCATTATCCAGAGGTAAGACTTTGATTAAACAGCTGTCCTAGCTGTGGGTTTAATTCCTCATTGAGTTCGTGGAGCACACAACCAGGGACACCATCAGGTCCCATGGATGCTGTGTTTTTTTCTTTGGAGAGCAGTTCTCACTTGGGCTGGAGATGTTTGGGGGCTGCAATGCTTGGTATAGATATCTCTCCTTTTGGGGAGGGGAGAAGTTTGCACTGAACCTGTCAGCCAGTATGTTGGCAATGTCTGTAGGATCAGTAATCTTCACATCATTTTGAACTAGTTCTGAGCATATCTCCTCCCTTATTAAAGGAGTACCTCAGAGGAGCCACAAATTTAAGACCTCCAAGGAGATCACCAATGCCTGCATGGGACCTCAACTGTCTTGGAAAAACTCACTCTGCCTCCTTTTGAGCCAGCTGCTACTGCTGATATAAAGTTTTTATCTTGGGAAAACCGCTCTGCTCCTAGCAATAACTTCTGCAAGATGAGCTTCAGAGCTACAGGCATTCATGGCTGTGGAACCTTTTTATCATTTTTTTTTTTATCCAGACAGGGTCTCTTTGAGGGCAAACCTACCATTTATGCCTAAGGTGGTGTACAGTGTGGCTCTCAACCAAACTATTCACCTGCCAACCTTTTATCCAAATCCTCAGAAAAAGGGAGAGAATTCTGCATTCTTTGGACGTACACAGGCAACTTAGATTCTACTTGGACATAAAGTTCTCAAAGACCGCAATTACTAGTGACATATGCTGCAGGATCACGAGGAAAGGCCATCTCAAAGCAGACTATTTCAAAGTGGACAAGTCCACTGCATTCATTTCTGCTATGTACACCATGGCAAGCCAGTGCCTAAGGGCATTAGGCCACACTCAACCAGAGCTGCAGCCACTTCAGCAGCCTTTCTCAGGGGAGTACCTAACAAGGACGTTTTAGAGGCTGCTATTTGGAGTTCAGTGCACACCTTTACAAAGCACTATCATCTGCCATTCCACTCTAAATCCAGGGCAGGCTTTGCCACTGCAGTTCTGCAGGGCCTCATAGCCGCTCCTAATACTGTTTAGCTTCAGCCTCCCAACCTTTTCTTTGGGACTCTACCCAAATGTAATGACTGCAACAGTGAAACACGAAGAACATAGTGCAGTTGTGTACACTTACCATCAATGTGGATGTTCGTGTGTATTCACTGTTGCAGTCCAGGTTACCCACCATCCCACTCTTTTTCTTCTGATGGAACCCATGTGGTGTATTTGCTTGTAGATGAAGGTAAATTTTATATTGGTGCATGTAATTATCCATATCTAAATTTTGGCAACCCTTTTGGGGGGCACCTGACATCTGGGGCAAGAAAAGCTAAAGAAAATGGGCGTCTGCTGCTTTTATACCCCTGACGACCTGATGTCAGGTAAGGGGTGACAGCCGCCGATGCAGGACCAAAGACTTTGGAATTCAGGCCAGCTGAGGGCAACCTTTCAGCAGGATTACCCAAATGTAATGACTGCAACAGTGAATCCACTCCCAACATCTACATTTATGGTAAGTGTGCACAGTTGTACTTTTCCTTGATTGGGGGTGGGCGCGGAATGTGAATATCCAGAGTGAGTAGTCTATGGTCTGATCTAACCAGCAAGGGGGTTTACCTCCGGTGTGGAACACAGGTTGCCCATGTTGGTGATGACCAGGTCCAATATGTTGTCCTCTCTGGTGGGGGTGTTGACCAGTTGATCCAGGGCGTTAGAGTTCATAAATTCTAAGAAGCGTTGGGCAAGGGAGTTAGTATTTGAGTAGTTCTCTCAGTTAATGTTTGGGTAATTGAAATCACCCAATATTAGGGCGTGTTGTAGGACCTTTATATTTTAGTGTCTCCAGAAACATGGAATTGGGGGGGTTTGGGTCATGGTGGGTGATCTATAGAAAGCTACAGAATTGCAGTTTTGCCCCTTGTTGCACATGGATGATCTCTGAGGCATCGTGCTGCACCACTAACCTGGAGGTGTGGGTATCCTCTATGAATATGGATACACCCCTGCCTTTTGTGTTCTGTCCAGGTTCTGTGGCCGAAAAGTATGGTATGGGTTATAGCCTGGTAGTGCTGGGGTGCTCTCTGGAGCCTTAAACTAGGTTTGTGTTACTGCACAGATGTCTATGATGTCCTTCAAGGATGCATCTGCAGTCCTTACAAATGGGTTGTCCTGTCGTCAGGCAGCCCTTCGGTCGGCCGGATTCCAAGGTCTGGGTCTGGCCTCGGCTGGTGTCGCACTTCACCCGATGTCATTGCTGCAGTTACTCTGGTATAAAGGCATCAGCCGACGCCATTTTCCTCAGTCTTTCTTGCCGCGTGGCGCCCGAAGCAGAAGCTGTTCGCAAGTGCCAGTCGGTCAGAACCAGAGATTACTACTACCGAATACTTCTACTACTACCGAAGACTTCTAAAAAGCTAAGTACCCCGTTGGGGACTCTTTCTTGCCTCAGCCGATGTCAGAAAGTGAATAACTGTTTAACTTGTGGGAAACAAATACCTCATAAAGATTTCCACTCTTACTGCTTACCTTGTTTAGGCCCAGACCACGACGTAGCAGCTTGCCTAGCCTGTGCTTCTTTTAACCGACGGACGCTTAGACGTCGGTCGGAATTTGCTAAACAGTTTTTCGGCTCTGATTTCGCTTATTATGCCGTCGGATCCTCTGACTTCACAAATTTCCAAAAACGCAAGGGAAAGGACCGACACTCGTGGTCCGGTTTCGGCCGAAACCGCGGTTAAGCCAACCGCGAGTGTCTGTTTCGGCTGAAACCGAGCAAGCGGTTCTTCCTTCAGCCGAAAACTTACCTTCTACCGAGGCCTCTTCCAACCTGGTGGAATCGGCTTCTGAAAACCAACCTGCAGTTGTGGTTTCTCAGGAATTATCTGACACTATTCCCCTGGATATTTCTACTCCTGCACGTGGAGCTGCCAGGCCTCCTGCAGCCATGTCCATTAAGGCCTTTGCCAGGGCTAAAGTTACTAAATCTGTGCCTGTTAAGACCCCCTCTCACAGGCCTAGCTGCAGTTCCCAAATGCTTAGTCTTGCAGAGGATCTAATTTCTTTAATCCGGGGATCCCAACCTCACCCAGACAGGGCCTCTCACCCACCTCCAGAGAAGAGGCCTAGAGCAGAGCCCCCTGAGCCAGTTCCCACAGATGATTCCTCTGAGGATTCAGATAATACAGACCCTCCAGAGGCTCCTTTTTCCCCTTATGAAGACTCTGATGCTGAAGAGTCCATCCCTTCTGCCTCTCCGCCTGAGGAATTTTCCTTTGGGGAAACCTTGCATGCTATGAGGGAACAATTTCAGTGGCAGGGCCAAGATTTCTCAGACTCCAGAAAAAGGCTTAGAACCTTTTTGCATTTACCACAACATAGGCCTTTAGCTATTCCTCCAGTTCTTTCTGTTGTAGAGGATGCATTTAATGATGCTTGTACTGCTCCTGATTCATTACCTCCGGCCCCTGCTAAGCCCGATAGGTTCTACAGGGTCCCGGACACACATCACCATTTATACAAGGCTCCTTTTGCAGATACCGAGACTATCTCCCAGGGGCCTAAGGCTGTAGCATCTACCTCTGCCAAAAACCCCCTCCCCTCTGAAAGGGAATCCAGGTCCTTAGAGAGATGGGGTAAAAAAGTTTACACTTCTGCTACTCTGTCAGCTAGGGCCTTGAACTGCCAATTTCATATGATCCAGTATCCGGAATTTATGCTAGACCAGTTAACCAAAAAACTGTCCTCTGATGAACCTTTAGACAAGAAATATGTTCAGGAAATGGTACATAACATTCAGCAAGTTAGTAACCATTCTTTAAAATGCGGCTATGATGCACTGGAGGCTTCCTTTAGATCAGCCATGACTGGCACAGTTATCAGAAGGCATGCATGGTTAAAAGAGCAGGCCTTACCGGACCATGTCAAATCAAAACTATTAGATGCTCCCATGGACAAGATCAATTTGTTTGGCTCTCCTGCACAACAGGTGCTGAAGAAGATGGAAGAGAAGGCAAAATCTGTCCAAACAGTGAAAGATTTCTTACAGGTCCAACCTCCAAGGTTTAGCAGGAATTGGCCGTCCAAGAATTGGTCCTTTACAGACTCCTCCAAAGCACAGACAGGCAGGAATAGGCGTTCAAGAGGCAGAAGCCAATCCAGGGGTGCCTACAGAGGACGCCAGTGGCAGGGTAACAACCAGCGAGGCACAGACAGCCACCACCGCTACTACAGGACAATCGCAGTGACTTGGCTCTGGCACCGCCTACCAGGAAACGACTAGAAGCACCCTTAGGCGGGAAGCTAGCTTTATTTTCAAAGAACTGGCATTACATCACAAGAGACAAGTGGATTTTGCAGACAATAGACCAAGGTTACAGGTTTCATTTCCAAACTCTTCCAGGAAAGAGAGGAATGCCAAACCTACCTCCAAATCAAGAGGCAGACGCTCTAAAGCAAGTAAATCAATTATTAAAGATAAGAGCTGTAGAAAAGGTACCATATATGGAGCAAGGAAAGGGCTTTTACTCCAGACTCTTCCTAGTACCAAGAAAAGAAAGCAAATGGAGACCTATTCTCTATCTGTCCGCTTTAAACACATTCCTCATTGTTCCAAAATTCAAAATGCTGACCCTACAGCAGCTTCTTCCCATGCTGGGCAAGGAGTCTTGACTGGTAACTCTAGATCTCAAGGAGGCATACCTGCACGTCCCCATACGACCAAATTGCAGAAGATACCTCAGATTTCTTGCAGGATCAGAGCATTATCAATTCTCAGCATTGCCCTTTGGCTTATCTACTGCGCCCAGAGTGTTCACGAAATGCCTGGCATCAGTAATAGCTCATTGCAGGCTTCAGGGAATCCAAATCTACCCTTACCTGGACGACTGCCTGATACAAGCGGACAACAAAAACAAGCTAGCAGAAGACTTAGTCATTTACCTTCTACAAGCCCTGGGATATACAGTCAATATAAAAAAGTCAAGGCTGACACCATCCCAAAAGATAACCTTTTTGGGTGCGGAGCTGGACACATCCAAACAAATGGCATTCCTAACAGTAGAAAAACAGGAGCAACTCCCTCTCTACTTCTTGGCATTAACAAAGCAAAACCATCTAACAGCAAGAAAAGTCCTACAAGCATTGGGCTTCATGGCATCCTGCATAATATTGGTCCCACATGCCAGACTGCATATGAGAAAGCTACAGTGGTACCTAAGGAATTTATGGTCTCAGCACAAGCACACCCTACACATAAACCTAAAAAATGCTGGCAGTAAAACTGGCAATTCAGACTTTCAAACCATTTCTTCGACAAGGCCAATTGCTAAGGACAGAACACCACAGTTGTGGTACATCAAGCAGGGAGGCGCACATTCGTACCCTCTATGCCGGATGGCTCTGGAATGTGGCCCTGAGTTACAACATTCAGTTACAAGCAATCTTTGTACCAGGAAAAGAAAACACTCTAGCAGACATATTAAGCAGGACTACCACAGATGCCCACGAATGGATGCTGCATCCGGACATCTTCAAAACCATTACAAGAAAATGGGGTCTCCCAGAAATAGACTTATTTGCATCCCCACACAATCACCAATTAAAGAAATTCTGCACCAGGACGTACCACCCACTGGCATGGAAGGTGGACTCCCTATCCTTCAGTTGGGAAAATCTGACAGCATATGCATTCCCACCACTTCCTTTGACGAACAAGGTGCTATTGAAGATCAAAGAGGACCGTCCAAGGATCATTCTGATAGCTCCAGATTGGCCAAGGCAACATTGGTACCCATTACTGAGGAGCATGTCTCGGGAACAGATATGGCCCTTACCCCTAGTTCCCTTGCTGTTAACTCAGAACAACTACAACACCCTGCATCCAAACCTGAAAACTCTGCAGCTGACTGCCTGGAACATTGCATAAGACAAATTAACCCAAATTTATCCCAAAGGGTTAAGGACATTATCTTGGAAGCTCGCAGACCTTCAACAAGGAAAACCTATTCAGCAAAATGGAAAAGATATCTCATTTGGAGTACTGCTAAAGGGGAAGATGTGTCACGGGTAAACCTAGCCAACATCCTGGAATACTTGGCAGAGCTATTCCACAAAGGCCTGTCCTACTCTTCCATTAAGATTCATGCATCAGCTATTTCAACAGAATACGACTTGAATCCACCAGTCTTCTCACATCCTCTGCTCAGGCAGTTTCTGAGAGGAATTAAAAATGTAAAACCTCCTAGGAAGCCACCATTACCTGCATGGGACTTGAACTTTGTGCTAGAAAAATTGACACTTCCTCCTTTCGAACCAGCAGCAACAGCAGAATTGCAATACTTATCATGGAAATCTGCTTTCCTGCTGGCAATCACTTCAGCAAGAAGGGTTTCTGAGCTACAGGCATTAATGGCAGTACAACCCTTTCTGATCTTCCATCAAGATAGTGTCCATGAGAACAAATCCTACTTTTATGCCTAAGGTGGTCTCCAGAGTATCTTTAAATCAGGCTATCCACCTTACCTACATTCTTCCCCAATCCACAGAACAGGGGAGAAAGACTGTTGCATACCTTGGATGTACGCAGACAATTACGCTACTTACCTGGACAGGACCAAGAGCAATAGAAAAACTGACCAGCTTACTGGTAGCATATGCAACAGGAATGGAAGGGAAAGCAATTTCAAAACAGACTATATCTAAGTGGATAGGAAATTGCATTAGATTTTGTTACTCCTACCATGGAAAGGAAACTCCAGAAAACATCAGGCCTCACTCTACAAGAGCTACAGCCACTACCACAGCTTTTCTACGAGGAGTGGCTACCAAAGACATTTTAGAGGCTGCTACTTGGAGCTCCGTGCATACATTTGCCAAGCATTATAACTTACCTTTATACTCTAGATCCCGAGCAGGTTTTGCCACTGCTGTTTTGCAAGGGATCTTAACTACACCATAATTCTATCTTCCTCCTCCCCCAGTTTGGCTATGGTATTCTACCCATTTGTAAGGACTGCAGATGCATCCTTGAAGGACATAGTACAGTTTTGTACCTACCATAAATGTAGATGTCCGATAGGAATGCATCTTCAGTCAGGAATACCCACCCTCCTTCCCCTCTGGGGTACTCCTAGTGTATTTGCCCCTCTTATAGCTAGCTGGGGGAATCCTATTATGGTGCATTTGTTTGTATATATGTACATACATGCTTATTTTTTTTGTTTGCTCTCTAATATTTGGAATCATTGGCATTTATCCAAATTTAGCCTTCCTAGAGGGCACCTGGCATCTGGGGCAAGAAACACTGAGGAAAATGGCGTCGGCTGATGCCTTTATACCAGAGTAACTGCAGCAATGACATCGGGTGAAGTGCGACACCAGCCTAGGCCAGACCCAGACTTTGGAATCCGGCCGACCGAAGGGCTGCCTGACGACAGGACAACCCATTTGTAAGGACTGCAGATGCATTCCTATCGGCCATCTACATTTGTGGTAGGTACAAAACTGTACTTTCTCTATACTGAGTGCCTTGAGTGCATGCATTTCTGAGGTTTAGACTTCTGCCGTTGAATAGCATTACCTTCAGTTTTTGGTTTTGTGCAGTTATTTACGGCGGTAAGTTTGTGTTTTGCCCCTTGCCTAAAAAGGCACTATGGGGGTGACAAAAGCCTTGGCCAGTATTCAAAAGCCTAAAGGTGACAGGTGCAAGCCGTCTCTTGCGAAGCAACGTGGCTTTAAGCATGTCATCCCAGGTGGACAGATATTGGATCCCCTTTGAATGACACCTGCACCTTAGCCAATTGTTGAAATTGATCATTTTTTACTTTATACTGTGGCATCATTCTTGGTGAGGGCAGGATGCTACTGTGGGTCATACCAACCAGGG
>NC_056725.1:1957019112-1957071612 GCF_019279795.1 Protopterus annectens
TGCCCTCTTAACTGCTCAGAATAGGTTACTTGCATGGTAATACCATATTTTATTAATGCTGCTTTATTGTGCTTGTTTTTACAACTTTATGCTCATGCACGGTGCACAAAAATTTTCCTGGGAGCTGGCCTGATTCATGTCCTTAAACTGTTTGAACTATATACTGTAGGTCCAGCTCAGAACCAGGAGTTGCAAGTCTATCCTAAGATTCTACAGTATCCACAATTTCTGTAGTTCTTCTGTTTGCTTGGCCTCCTAGACACTTCCTTGCATGTCACATCCTTCCAAGTTTTCCAGGACTTGCGTATGAGTTGGTTCCCATTTGCTGCAATGATTATTTCCCTTTTCTCTCTAGAGAATTTTACTCTTGGTAATGCTAATTCTACTATAGTGAACATTGTTTGATTTCATTTTCTTGGTTATTGCTTTTTTGCAGTGGGCAGTACATTAATAAAACTTGTGTATTCCTGAACTCGCAAGTATCTTGCCCATCTTCATAAACTCAGTTTTCCCTAATGGGAGCACATAACCCAGTATCATGTCCACCACCTTGTGCCTATCCTGCAGTTTAGGGCAGGGCTGAAAGATGCCTCCTGTACCTCCCAGCAGCTCCTGGTTATAGCCTGTGTGGAGCATTGTTGCCTAGTTTGCTGTCTGACTTTTTTTTTCTCCAAACTTCATCCAAGACTGTCTTAGTTCCAGCCAGTTAGATTTTCTTAATTGTCTGCATGTATATTCCAGTTTTCTAATCTTTATGCAGGGTACTTAAAAGCCTAACTATGCTTGCCCTCTCTCCTTGCTTTAGTTTGGATCTTAAAGCTGTCTGTCTCCATATTTTTTCAGGATTGTGTCCCTATTTCTTCCAGTGTTTTGGCATTCTTAATTTCTTGCTGGCTGCATTGCTTCTCTCATTTGTTCTCAATGTAGTATTTCTTTTACTCCATCCCCTTCTCCGTAAAATACCTAGCTTAAATTTTGGTCTGCCTTGGCCCCATCTCCTCCTTTCCCACCTTGAGTATTTTTTTTTTCTTACTCCAGGAAGGATTCTTGACAAAATTTTGACTTGTGGATCCCACACCTCTAGAATAATTTTACCTGCTGTTTAGTTCTTCACCTGTGGCTTCCTGAAGTGTTTTCTAATGTATGTAGCAAACCTCTAATTTGTTTTGCCTTGTAGTTCTGTTTTGTAACCCCCTTCAGGTAACTTCCTTTAATTGTATCCAGTTTTTCTCCATCCCAAATCAACTTGGCAATTTGTCTGTTACTTGGTTGCAGCTGGCAGACTATATGGTAATTACCTTTTTAGAAAGTAGTGTAGTACATTGGTTCTTCAGGTGTTGTATTTACCAGGCTGTGGAGTGGTGATTCATCATTGGGACAAAGCAGAAGCAGATTAAGTTACTACTTACAATTTATTTAATTGAATTGCACCACTTAACACTTATAATTGTGCTATACAGCTAATCCTCTACATTTTGCTCTGTTAAGCTTTTTTATTTTCACTGCATTTGTGTACTTTTATACTGTTGCAACTTTTTCATTGCTAGATAGTGTTTCATTAGTGTAATTGCATTTTTACTGAATTACTTAACTGTAAACTGCTTTTTCATACAGAGTTGTATTTCCTGTTTAGTTGGTGCTTTTCTGTTTTTTTTTTGGTGTGGCTTCTTTGTTCTAGTCTGGTATAATCTGGATAGAGGCCTGCTGTTATCCAGGCCTGGTTGTTTGAAGTGCCAGTTCCTGGCAGCTATCTTCTGATGGAGAACACAGAGCTAATCAGAGGATGGGGTACTGACTACAACTCTGATCTGTGATATGTAACAAGTATTCTGTTTTTTGCCCTTTTTTAACTAGTTATTGTTTGTTCTAGATATTTATAGCACTTTTTGTCTGCTACATACTTTTTACTGTATTTGTTGCAAAAAAAATAATCTGCACGGTTGTACTAAAATTGTTTGCCTTACAAGACCAGATAAAGGTTTTTACTGTTGCACTGAATCTTTTCTAGCTAGTTTCACTGTGTTCAAGTTATTAATTGGAAATTAACATCTTTCTTCTGATTTTCTACCAAGGAGTGCATCAAACTGATTTGTTTGCAGTTAAAAGCATTCTCTAGGGTCTCCTTGTTCCATCTGTTAAAAACTTTAATGGCTCTCTCTTGCTGTACTGCTGTGAAACATTTCTGTAGTGTTCTGACTAAAATAGTGTAGCTAGTAGCTGTAATAGTTTCTCACCCTCACTCACTATTGGTGTCTTGTTCTTGTACTTGGTGGCTTTGCAGTTGTCAGCCCCTACTGTAAATTTGATCTGGGCCACTCCTCCCAGTCTAGTGTCATTAGCTCATTCTACCCAATACAGAGAGAATATTTGAGAATGCCCACCCCACTTAAGTTCTTAACTGTCTTTCTGTTCCTCCTTTCTCCCTTTCGACTTTACTAATAAAAAAAACTAAGCTTTGCTCCTTGTGTTCAGTGTGCGCTTCTCAGCTGTTTTTGGCACTTTAACTGTTCAGAGTTGAATAAAACAATTAAATTCAGTTCAGAATACAGTTTGAATAAATTGCATTTAAACTGTATTTGCTTTTAATATTGCTACACACGTGCTAGTTTGCACTGCACTTGAGTTTAGTGCTGTTTTAGCTGCTTTTCTGTGTTAAAAGTGGCTTATGCTTCTGAGCCCCCCCCTAGCCTTTGTGTTGGAGGGAAGCCTTCCCACTAGTCAGTGGGAGTGGTAAGCACTAGGTAGCCTAGCTACCACAAGATGAGTAGTTTCTGGCCCAGAAATTGTAGTTTTTCCTTCTTTCAAGTTTCTGGTTTAAAAGCCCGGGTTTGCGCTAGTTTCCTGCCTTTCTTGTAACTAGTCTAGTACAGATACAGATTTGCTGTATCCAGGACTGTTAGTTTGTAAGCTGAAAGGTGCTAAAGTCTGCTCTTCAATTTTTCCCTTAAATCTGCTAGTTCTCTCCGTTCCTGCACTTTACTAGCTTATTAGTCTAGCACTTTATCAGACTTGTAGCAATTATTGTAGCACACAGTGCTACCAGCACTAAACGTTCTACAAGAAACACCAAGTACTTTAAGTCCACCCCTCCAGGCATATATAAAGGTCAGTTCCCTGTGCTTTCCCCTATTAACCTGGTGAATTCTGGCATCCTGAAGCAATGTAGTATCTGCCTCGTAGACTTGACAACCATCGCCTCTTACCTCCCAACAGTCAGACTTGTGAGATGCAGTTGTATAACCAAATTGAAAGCCACTCTCACTCCAGCCAAGACTGGAATAACTGGTCAAGAGAAGGTTAACACTTGCACCACATGAAACACACAGCCCTCCAGAATGCATACCAGCACTACCTTCGCATAATAACACACCAGACACCCACCTTTGTGGAGGCTCTCAGTAAAAATCTACCCGAACAGAGACCTCCAAGGTGGAAATGCAGTCTACCACCACAACACTAATCCCGAGAGGCGCAACTCTCCTAAACAGTGCCACTCAACCAAAGCCCCTATGGCAAAACAGCGTTATGGGTGAGACTATAGTGAGGCACACTGTCCCACTCACTAGGTTGAATAAGGAGAAAGTAAGTCAGCTGCCTGTCTGGTGCCAGGATCCTGCCACAACATGCACACAGGTCCTGCAACAGGTACAATGACTGTCATTGTACATGTGGGTGTGAATGACATGAAACTAGTCTCCTTGGGCTACATGGAGACATGGTGGAGCTCTCAGGTTATGTAGCCCAGGCGGGTATGACCTTGGTCCTGCGCAGCATCCTACCACCACCCAGAATGATACCACAGTAAATCAGAAAAAGATTTTCAACAGTTGGCTAAGTTTCTGGTGTCATTCTAAGGGGGTCCAGTATCTGCCTGGGATGACATGATTGACAGACCTCTATGCTTTGCCAGAGGTGGCTTGCATTTGTCCACCCCTATAGTGCCATTTTTAGGCGGTATTCTAAAGACCAAATTACCACCGTAACAGCTACAAACAGTTGCAATCTTGAGGGTCATGCTGCTCAACGCTAGAAGTCTAAATCTCAATGCACTTGCTGGAAGCACTCCTTAAAATGGAGAACATCGACATTTGTGCTCTAACAGATGCATGGTTTAAGGCAGCAGGAAGCCCCCCTGCACTACCAGGCTATAACCCATTCCACACCTTTCGGCCCCAGAACTTGGATTGAAGCTCCAAACGTACCAGTGTTTCCCTATTCATAAAGGATGCGCACACACACCTCCTGACTGGTAGCCCAACAGAAAGCATCCGAGATACTTAAGGTGCGGCTAAGATTGGGTAAGACTCTAAGGTCGTAGCGTGGTATATATCCCAACCATGTCCCAAGACTTGCACTCCACATTCCTAAGCACCCTCTAGAATATTAGGGTCCAACCTAACACTTGCATACTGGGCGACTTCAACTATCCCTTCATTAACTGGGAAAACTACTCTTGTACCAATAAACTTACCCAGTGTTTCCTTGAATTCCTTAATTTTAATCTCCTGGGCCATCTCATTCTTGCCCTGGTCATTACTGACCTGGGCGACCATTGCTCTACACCAGTAGTAAACTCTTTCCTTGTTGGATCCGACCACAAACACACCACCCACACCACACCATGAAGTACTTCTCCAAAGCTAACTTTGGGCTCCAAAAAACAGAGGTGGCTAATTTCACGGCATCCTGGAAATGGAGAATAGTTGCATGACTGCCTAATCGTACACCAATGCACTGTATGAACACTTGCACAAATGCATGGATCTCACCATATCCACTAGAACCAAGACTGTTTTCTCCAAAAAAGCAAATCTGGTGGTCCCCTGCCATAAACTCTCTACAACAGGAGTAGGAAACTGATGCGGAATAAGGTGAAGTCCCAAGAGTGTAAACTCCCTTGTCAGCCTCAACAAAAAGTTGATATCCCTCATCAAATCTTCTAAAGCTAGATGTGAAAACAGAATTGTAGCAGAATAGTAAAGACAGCCAGAAGGCCGCCTATAGTTATGTAAAGAATCTCTGTGGCCATACCCAGATTGGCTCTGAGCTGCTGCACAATGGTACCTCCTATACCGAGCCAGCAGATATTGCCAGTATACTGGCAGACGGTGCCTTTACCCCCCCCCCCCCCCCAAAGGACCAATCACAATACCAGTAGATTGCCAGGCACCCAGTAGTACTTCTGCACAAGTTAAAACAGCACTGTCCAAGGCCAAGAATACAGCTTCTATGGGACCTGACAATATCCCTGGTTGTGTTTTACATCTCACCTGTGTGCCCTGTTCATTCACAGCCTGACCTCCGGCTTTGTCCTTACTGAATGGTGCACTGCTACAGTCATCCCCTCCACAGAGGAGGAGTGACTACAGACCCTAGGAACAGTCACTATATTAGCCTGATGAGTCTAATATCCAAAGCTATGGAATGCATCATTTATTGAACTAATAAGCAAGGATATAGGGAATCTCCAAACTCTGGATCCCACAGTTTGGTTTTGTGAAGAGTAGATCATGCCTGCTCAACCTGGTTGACTTGAGTCAGTCACCACAGCTGTGGATGAATGCAGGGTGGTTCATACAGCCTACCTTGATCTGGCCAAGGCCTTTGATACCATTCCCCACTCAGGAATGTTGAAATAATTCACTAAGCTATGCATCAACCCCTTTATCACTAGATGGGTTGCAAACCGACTCACAGGTAGATCCCACAGTGTGAATGTAGCGGACTCTAATTCAGACTGCCGAACAGTCACAAGTGGAGTTCCACAGGGTTCAGTCCTGGGTCCGCTCTTGTTTGGTATATACTTCTCTGAAGTCCAGGCCACCACAAAGGAGCTCTCTGACCCAATTTGCAGACTATTGCAAGTTGGGAGCTATTAACTCCCCAAGTGATGTTGAGATCCTACAGAAAGGCCTCAGAGACCAACGACTGGTGTCAGAACCATGTGCTTAAGCTCACTGACAAATGTCCTCCCCTTTTGTGGGGAAAAACCCGGTTCCCATGAATTACCACATTGATGGTAGTCCACTGAACACAGGTTGATGGCAACCTCTCTTGACCACCACATTACCACTGTGGTTGAAAGTCCTGTGTGGTGCATCTCATTACTAAGGGTTTTGCATCCAGGAAGAAACAGGTCATTGTCTTCCTCTTCTCTTCCCTCATTAGGCCAGTCATGGAGTACAATGCCCCATTTGGCATGTACTTCACTAGATACCTGCAACAAATGGAGAGGCCACAAAATTATCTCTGAGGATCCTAGGCCTTAAACACTTGTCCTATATCGACAGACTAAAAAAAACTCCCAACTATTCTCTCTCATGTTAACCTACTTGGAGGCAATCTCTGCTTGACTTACAAAGCCTGACCCAGCTGTTTTAGGAATGCTGCACCTAAAGCAATCCCAATCCCTCCAGACCCACATGCTCCGGAGACCTCAACCTCGTTACCACAATCAACAGAACATGCTGGAGGGGACAGATTCCTAACCGAGACTGCCCATGCAATGGAATAGACTTCCCATACATGTCAAGCAGAGCACTTCACTGGCCCTCTCGAGAAATTGAGTGGATGGGAAATAGAAAATTCACCCTAGGGCTAACTCTTGTGGTTCTACTTGACCGAGGCACTGGGAACTAAGGTAGGGTGGCCTAATGCCAGGGTAATCTTATGGGTTAGGCTTGTGAAGGCTCCAGGGCCATTAGCCTAGTACACGCCTATGAACCTAAGTAGCATCTCTCATCCACCAAAGGTCATTTGGATGCCAGGAGAGCAGAAAGGTCAGATTTGGAAGTGTTTGGCTTGCAATGAAGTTCCAACCATAACCCTACCCCCCCCTTTTTTTTTTTTTTGCACAAAGGCTTGGGGTGTCACTTCGACAGTGACACCCTAGTGGCAAGGTTTACACTGCGGAGTGACTAGCCCTGCCACTTTAATTTTTTCACACCGCACAGTTACCTGTGGCCAGTTTAGTATCTAATCCAGCTAGTATAGGTCTTTGGAATGTGGGTGGAAACCAGAGCACTTGAGAGAACCCACATGAGGACATACTCCATGGAAGGCACCCCAGTAGAGAATCTAACTGGGGACCTTCATGCTGTAGTGTAACAACTGTCTGTTGTGCCACTTGAACCAGTTGTCCTTGGAAAATGCTAGAAAAGGAACTCCATCGTAGAACTAAATCTATTTTTTCACTCAGTTTTCTGAGCTATTTTAACACCTCAGAGTACGACTTAGAATATTTTAATGTTTTCCCACAAATGGCTGCCAGTGGGGCTTAATGTTATCTTTTTTTCTTCAACCCTTTTTCTTTCCAGTAATACATTTCAAGTCTACTTTGTCAAGTTAAACCTACGGAAGTAGTGGTCTATTCCCATCCCATTGATATGTAATGGGGTTAGTGTCACTGTCCTCTGCAAAAGGACTTTTTTTTTTTTTTTTTTGAATGGCCCTCATGCTCGTCACTGAATCTGTTTTACACTGTAGGAAGGAGTTACAGCTGTGTCCAAAAAGTAGCTAAATTGCAAGCCTGTGTTCAAAGTATCGTTTTGTGGTCAAAGATGAATGTAGTCCCACTCCTTACTATTTCCAAGGTGACAAAGGACTATGTTGTAGAAAGTTACTCTTAAGTTTCAAAACAGAATATGCCCAACTTTTCTGTTCCTTAACTTTGGATAACAATTTTTTGAGGCTCAGTTTTGTAGAATTGTATTTTGTTCTTGATTTGTTTAAGTCTGGAAAAATTTATTCTTCTACAAGCTTAACTCTCTAAAAACATAGTAAACTTAAGGGACTTAAATTCTATTCCCCTGTCTCTATGGTGGGGAATTTTTTTGGAATTGGCAACATTTTGTAAAAAAAAAAAATAGTTGAGAATCCTTTTTTTTTTTTTTTCTCCTGCCCCAGTGATCTGCAGATGTTCATCGTGCATACAGCTGCAGTAATCACAGATGGGTTTTCTGCAGTCAGGCCGGTCCTCGGTCGGCCGAATTCCAAAGTCTAGGTCCGGTGTCGGTTGCTGTTGCTCTTGCCTGACGTCAGTGAGGCAGGGGTATATAAGACACAGCCGACGCCATTTTCTTCGGTCTTTTTTGCAGCGCGGTGCCCGAAGCAGAAGCGGTTCGCAAGTGCCGGTCGGCCAGCTCCTGAATTTACGAAAAATTGGAAACCGAAGTCTTCGTTAAAGCTAAGTACCCCTTTGGGGAAACTTTTCTTGCCTCAGACCGATGTCAGAAAAAGTTAACAATTGTATTTCTTGTGGGAAGCAAATACCGCATAAGTATTTCCATTCCCTCTGCATACCTTGTTTAGGCCCAGACCATGACGTCTCGGGCTGTCGCTTTTGCGCTACCTTCAATAAACACACTAAGCGTTGGGCGGAGTTCACCCAACACTTTTTTGGTAAAGCCTTTGATTATAAAATGTCGTCGGAGACTCCGACTACCGTTTTGTCCAAAAACCGCAAGGACAAGGACCGACACCACGCCAAAACCGGCTACACGTGGTCCGGTTCTCAGCGAGATGCCTATGCAGTCCCTGACTACCGACTACACTTCTTTGGCGGTGTCTTCTGTAACCGAGACCGCAGGTACCTCGGCCCATACCCAGACTACAATCACCGAAGCCACTGTGAGCGTTGAGCCTCCTAATGTGGACAGGTCCACTTCCACCCATGGTGTCTTTAGACCCTCATCCTCCTTTTCAATTAAGGCCTTTAAGTCCAAATCAGCCAGGCATCCCAAGAGGCCTGTTGCACAGGGCCCATCTCCAGGCCCCATGCCCAAAAAGCAGATGCTTAAAATGGCTGAGGATTTAATTACTCTTATCAGGGGTTCCCAACCCCCTCCAGACAAGAGACCCAGAGTGGAGGAAGATTCTCCCTCTTCTGATCAGGGCTCCATTTTTTCAGAACATTCTGATTTAGAGGAACACTCTTACTCCTCTTTTGAAGATTCTGATGCAGAGCAGTCCATTCCTTCTGCATCTCCTCCTGAGGATTTTTCTTTTGGGGAAACCTTGCACACCTTGAGGGAACACTTCCATTGGGAAGGCCCAAGACTTTTCTGATTCCAAGAAAAGACTTGGGGAATTTCTTTTGTTACCTCAACACAGACCTCTGGCGATACCTCCTGTCTTGGACGTACTTGATGATGATTATTCGGAGGCTTTCCTTAATCCGGATTCCCTGCCTCCTGCCCCAGTCAAGCCTGATGGGTACTACAGAGTTCCTAACTCTCACCAATTTCTTTACAAAAGCCATAATGCTGACCCTGAAACCATTTCTCAAGGCCCCAAGGGAATGAAGGCCTCTACTGCTAAGAATCCACTACCTTCCGAAAGAGTCAAGATATTTAGAAAGGTGGGGAAAAATGTATATACCTCTGCCACCCTAGCCACGAGGGCCTTAAATTGTCAGTTTCATATGCTTAAATATCAGCAGTTTCTGTTATCACAGTTAAGAAATAAAATATCTCAACCTGAACAACCAGATATGAAGGAGCTGCAGGATATGATGCATAGTGCAGAACAAGTGGGTAAACACACCTTACAATGTGGCTATGATGCCCTAGAGGCCTCAAGTAGAGCTGCTGTTACAGGATCAGTCATTCGTAGACATGCATGGCTTAGGGAACAAATCTTGCCTGATCATGTGAAAGCTAAACTACTAGATGCTCCTTTACAAAAGTATGTGCTATTTGGTGCTAATGCTGAGGAGATACTATGGAAAATGGAAGAAAAAGCCAAATCTATGCAAACTGTCAAAGCTTTTCTACAGGTTCAACCACCACGGATTAGCAGAAATTGGCCTTCTAAAAACTGGTCCTTTCCAGCCACGGACAAGCCCCAAAGAGGTAGATAGAGGCGCACAAGGGGCAGAGGACAATCACAAGGATTATATAGAGGCAGGCAATGGCAAACTCCAGCACCATGAGGGGGCGAAGACAGTGCACAACAATACAGGTAACAAACCCAATGACTTCCTCCTTTCCATGCCAAGCGAGTCTCAGCTGGCAGCACCCTTGGGAGGAAAGCTGGCATTATTTACAATTAATTGGCATATTGTCTCAACAGACAAATGGATTCTGGACGTTATAAACAGAGGCTACAGATTTCATTTTCACACTCCCAAAAAGGAGAGGCTTGCCAAACCTGCCACACAAAGGGCAGAGGCACAACTACAAATTTCAAAGCTCATAGACATGAAAGCTATTAAAGAGGTACCTAGTCACGAACAAGGTCAAGGTTTTTATTCCAGGCTATTTCTGGTACCAAGGAAAGGAACCGACTGGAGACCCATTTTGGACTTATCCATCCTAAACACATTCTTACTCGTGCTAAAATTCAAGATGCTCACATTACAGCAACTTCTTCCCATGCTGGGCAAGGAGTTTTGGCTGGTAACATTGGACCTCAAGGAGGCATACCTGCATGTCCCAATCAGACAAAGCTGCAGAAGATACCTCAGATTTCTTGCGGGTTCAATCCACTATCAATTCTCTGCATTGCCCTTTGGCTTATCTACTGTGCCCAGAGTGTTTACGAAATGCCTGGCATCAGTAATTGCCTTCTGCAGACTTCAAGGGATACAAATATACCCATATCTGGATGACTGCCTGATCCAAGCGGACCGCAAGGACATACTTCTGAAACACCTGGCGTTTGTAATAAAACTGAACTTTCTGGGATACACAGTCAACAAAAAGAAATCAAAACTAATACCCTCTCAAACAATAATTTTCCTGGGTGCCAGCTTGAATACAAACACCCAGATGGCCTACCTCACGCCAGATAAACAAGGGCAACTATCTCAATATTTCAGCAAAATGGCAACCTTCACCAGGCTGACTGCAAGGAAAGTCCTGTAGGCTCTGGGATTCATGGCATCTTGCATCCTGCTGATCCCATGTGCAAAGCTGCATATGAGGAAACTTCAATGGTACCTAAAAAAACTTATGGTCCTCAACACAGTCACAGTTTGGAAACAATTATACCACTCATTCCATGTCTTCAGAAGAAATTTCTGTGGTGGGCTCAAGCATGCCAAAGAAACATAGGTCTCCCTTTCTGCATACCTCAGTCAAATCATCACAACAGACTCCTCTGACTACGCCTGGGGGGCGCACATGACAGATCAGTGCATTCAGGGGAAAATGGTCCCAAAAAGAGAAGCACCTACACATCAACCAAAAGGAAATGCTAGCAGTGCAAAATGCTATTATGGCCTTCAAAGACCTACTGCATCCAGGCCAGCTATTAAGGGCAGACAACACCACAGTGATGTGGTACATAAACAAAACGGGGGAACTCATTCATACCCCCTGTGCAGACTAGCCATGACCCTTTGGAACACAGCTCTGGAATTGCAAATCCAACTTCAGACACAATTCCTACCAGGGAAGGAAAACACACTGGCAGACAGCCTAAGCAGAAATGTGACAGATCCACACGAATGGAAGTTGCATCCTCAAGTTTTCGCAAAGATAACTCTGGCATGGGGACAGCCAGACATAGATCTCTTTGCTACCCACAGAAATTACCAACTGAAAATAATTTGCTCAAGGACCTATCATCCACAGGCCTGGAAAGTGGATGCACTCTTTCAATTGGACAACATTGACACTCCATGCCTTTCCGCCTCTCCCTCTGCTGCCCAAAGTTCTATTAAAAGCCAGAGCAGAGAGGCCGAAAATGATTCTCATTGCTCCAGACTGGCCAAGACAACACTGGTATCCACTCCTGAAGAGCCTGGCACATTCCACACCATGGATCCTACCTCTAGTGCCTCTTCTGTTGTCGCAGCACAACTTCAAAACTCTTCACAGCCAGCTCAAAACCCTAAATCTAGCCGCATGGAGAATCCCTTGATTTCCCAACAGACCCTCCTCTCCAAGGAGGTGCAGGATGTCATCTTGGAGGCCAGAAGACCTTCTACTAGAAAAGCCTACTCCGCCAAATGGAAACTGTTTTGTGCCTGGAATCAGGAAAAAGGGCCAGAATCCTTGGGTAATTTTACATCAAATATTACAGTACCTAGCTGAGATGTTAAACAGTGGATTTTCCTTCTCCATCAAAATCCATGCTTCAGCTATTTCTGCACAATACAACACAGATCCTCCTTTATTCTCTCATTCTCTCTTAAGACAGTTCCTCAGAGGGGCTACGAATATAAAACCCCCCAAGGAAACCACCAGTCCCTGCTTGGGACCTCAACTTCATATTGGAAAAACTGACCCTTCCTCCGTTTGAGCCAGCTGCTTCAACAGAACTACAATATTTGTCATGGAAAACTACCTTCCTTCTTGCTATCACCTCAGCACGCAGGGTTTCGGAACTACAGGCCCTCATGGCTGTGCAACCTTTCATCATTTTCCATCAGGACAGAGTTTCCTTACGAACCAACCCTACCTTTATGCCAAAGGTAGTATCCAGTGTAGCCTTGAATCAGACTATCCACTTATCTACCTTTTACCCTAACCCACAAAACAAAGGGGAAAGACTACTGCATTCCTTGGACAGTCGGACAACTTCGTTATTATTTGGACAGGACAAAGCCATTCAGGAAATCTGAGCAACTCTGTGTCCTATGCTACAGGTGCTAAAGGAAAGGCTATCTCCAAATGGATAGCCCACTGCATACGCTTTTGTTACTCATTTCATGGAAAAACTGTGCCTTCAAGCATCAGATTCCACTCCACAAGGGCCACCGCTACCTCTGCAGCTTTCCTTGTGGGGGGGGGGGGTTCCTACCAAGGACATTTTGGAAGCAGCCACTTGGAGTTCAGTGCACACTTTCTCCAAACACGATCACCTTCCACTTTACTCTAAATCTAGAGCGGGATTTGCCACAGCTGTCTTGCAGGGCATCCTTGCTCCTCCTAGTTCCACTTAGTGCCTGCCACCCCTACTTAGCTTTAGGATTCTACCCATCTGTTATGATGTATGCACGATGAACATAGTACAGTTTTGTACCTACCATAAATGTAGATGTTAGAGTGCTCATACAGCTGCAGTCCAGGTTTCCCTCCCTCCATCCCCTCCTAGGACAGGCCTTATGGCAAACACCTTCTCATACAACCTATTTGGGGTATTCTTTTATGGTGTATTTGCTTGCAAACTACTGTTTTTTGATTATTCTATATTGCATGATTACATAAGTTTGTTTTGCCTTCCTTTTGGGGGCACCTGACATCTGGGCCAAGAAAAACTGAAGAAGATGGCGTTGGCTGGCTCTTATACCCCTGATGCACTGACGTCAGGGAAGAAGCGACGACAACCGACACCGGACCTAGACTTTGGAATTCGGCCGACCAAGGAACCGCCTGACGGCAGGATAACCCATCTGTTATGACTGCAGCTGTATGAGCACTGTAACATCTACATTTATGGTAGGTACAAAACTGTACTTTAGGGGTTGCTACAGCAGAACTGTCCACAGCACAAATTCAAGATAGTGTACTCATCTATCCTCCAACTACAGTCTTCAAGCATGACCTGTATTAATGCACTTAATATTTTTAAGCATTGTATGTACTTTTATCAAGCCCATTTTCTCCTATATTTCCCAGTGTTGCACAAGAACTTGTGCATCGCCTTGAGTCTAGTACACTTCAGCCACATCTGTTTGCATTGTGCTTTGTTTTTCCATTGAACTCGTCAGTTTTCCTTGAGTAGCATTCTTTACCATATTTTACCATATTTACATATGTAATGTATGAGTACCTCAAACGAGGTTCATACACTGCTGCTGTTTGTGTTGTATGGAGGATGAAAATAGTAAATAATTTGCAAGAGAGATTATGCTTTCTGCATATTTGACTTAAATGTCATATCAAAGTAGTATAAACAAGCAATGTTTAAAGCTTAGCATCTTGTGATGCTTATGCAAGTTTGTCGGAAGTGACATCTGCCCTTAAAGTCTTGCTTGATCGGATTGCTTTGCTGTGAAATGCATGGCTACATTGGAAGCAGTGCAGGTTCTCCCAGTCTGCAATAAAGAAAGCAGAAAATAGTTTCACTCCTGTCTTCTGTGTTGCAGCTGTTGAGCCCTGATATCAGCAAAACTAATTGCCGGTCAGATTGTCAGCAGTACTCGTCGGGATGAACTATAGATTTCTGTGGTCCGTCGTGCATGCGAGGTGGAAATCTATAAAGTATGTGAGAAGTTGAGCTTAGGCGGTGAGCTTTCCCTTCCTGTGATTCCAAGGCAGTCGCAGGTTTCTGGTACCTGTAAAATTCTGGAACCATATTGTAGGGAGAAAAACAACCTAAGAGTTTAAACTTGTTTTCTTATAAATGCTGTTTAGTTGGCTTGCCTGGTAATCTTGCATTGTTGTATGGAAGATCACTTTTGGGAAAGATCTTGACACTACCTTAAGGTTTTAGGCCTTCTGCTAAATGAAGGTGTCAGAATAGGTGCAGCATATTTGTGAGCTGGCAAGTGAGTTAACTTGTTTAATGAAATGATGGTAAAGAAATGAGAGTAAAGGACTTGCTTGAATTTTTTTTTTTTTTAGCCGCACACTAACTGCTGTGCATGATGCTATTCTTGAGGACTTGGTCTATCCTAGTGAAATTGTTGGGAAAAGAATACGTGTGAAGTTGGACGGCACCAGGCTTATTAAGGTCCACTTGGACAAGGCACAGCAGAACAATGTAGAACATAAAGTAAGTCTCTGTTTTCATTTAAAACTTGCTTGATATTTAAGTTCCACCTAAAGCTAGCTGTAATGGATTTTAGATGACTGAGCAGCTGTAATTGATTTTAGATGACTGAACAGCTGTTTCCATGTTCCATCTTTCTAGCATTGCCCTAGCAGACTTTTTTTTTTTTCCCCTAGACCGGTTCTCTCATCTCCATTGCATTGCTGTAGTAGTAAAGCATGCACATGTGAAATACAGACATCAACATCAGCCCATTTGTTCTAATTTTGCAGACTGTCCATGGCAGTACACAAACCTTCATGACATACACAATGCTTGCATGTTACCGTAAAGTAATGGTGATGCCGTAGGGGTGTGAAATCCTTTTCCACTGCATAATTAGTCTTGTTTTCATGGGCCCCTCTTTTACTTTTTGCTGCCTTTTTTCTAACTTTTAACATGGTGGTGCTGCGTGAACTCATCTGCTTGCTTCTGATTTCATGAAATCAATGGAAAGCTTTTAACCTTGGTTAATTTGTAGGGCTTCAAACCACAGTTCTTGGGTCTCTAATAGTGTGTTCTTGGTATGCTTCTGTTAGAAGCTGTGATGTCATGTCCAACTTTTGTAAGTCTCCCCTTACAGGCTGGCTGGACACACCCATTTGGCGTTCTGCCCTGTACCATGTTGGCTTTATTGTTGCAGTGCATCACTTGACAGATTTGCTTGTTCACTGGTGGTCTGTTCCAGAGGTGGCACAGTGAGCATTCTTTGGAGAGGCTCACAACCATACATCTCGACTGTACAGGTTATTGCTTCATGTTTTTGGTCTTTTCCTCATACATTCTTTGGATTTATGAGCAAATCTTTGAGGATTGAAGAAAATAAGACATTTGAGTTTCAGACTTCATGCAGTTCTGAAAAGTCATGCCAATGCAAAACCTGTTCTAGAAACTTTCCAAGCTAAAAGGAGAGCAGTATTTAAAGATTGTTCCTATTGCCCCCCCCCCCCCATTATTTATTGGTTTGTCTAGATTTCTTTTTCTTTGAAGTTGAGCTATGCTCACATGCATCAAAACTTTGACAAAATGGGTTTGGGTGTCCACTAAGAGGAATTGTATACGCTGGGCAAATTCCTCACTGTTTGCCTTGCATGTCCTGTTCCTGATCATGAGGTCCCTAATTGTAATGTCTGCATAGGCTGTAGTTTCTAGAAGAGTCCGTAGCCACAGCCTTTTGTTATATTGGTCATTTTCCCCACCTTTCCCCACCAGGGAAAAAGAATAGAGTATGAGGAAAGGGACACTGAGTGGAGTTTTGGGTAAACAAAGGTTCATGCAGTGGTCTTTGGCTGGGTATCTTGAGACTCATTACTGCAAAAATGAAGTAATCTGAACATACCAATGTGTTTACTTGCTGTAAATTTCTTCACTGTTGCTTTACCTCTTCCCTTTCTCTCCCCTTTTTTTCTTGCCTGTTGTCAGGGTGGGTACTACCTACTAGAAGACCCTTCCATTTCTGTTGTGTCCCATCCCCTTCATAGTCTTCCTGGTCACTTTTGGGCAGTTACTCTTTTGGGTGCCCTGGAGAGAGTGCTACTCCACAGGCCAAGACCTGAGAATTGGTATGACAATGTGGCCACCTTATATTTGAACAGGGTCTCTGTCATGGCTCTCAAGCAGCTCAGTCCAACATGGTTCTGAATTTATTGCTCTGTTCTTAGTAGCACTGACCTTTTATTTTTTTAGGATGGTAATACTTGGCTGGCTGTGCTAGTCCTTGTGCAACTGCCATAGTTTGAGGATAATTCTGTATTCTGGGATTCTCCCTCTGGTTTTCTGAAATGAAGCCTTTTGTCAGACTGTGCCTTTCGGGGGTAGTACTGAACACTGGAGGGTCCTGTTCAATACTTGGAGATTTTCTGCCATGGAAAGCCCAACATGTCTAAGAGGGGTTTATATTCAGGAAAATATTGCAGTTGTTTATTGTCACAGTACTTTTCAACCTCAAGCTGTCTGCAAAGCCTGTGGCAGCAGCATTCTCATCTTCAGTGGGAAATGCTCATACCTGCATTTTTTCTTTGATTTGAAACCAAGCTGTTTTCCTTGTCTTGGTGTTTTGCTGGTTTCTGTTTGGTATTGGCAGTTTATAATCCATTTGAAATAAAACTTTTTAGTTTGAGGTTAGTCTCTGGTAAAGTGCCATAGACTGGTGGGACATTAACCCAGGTGACCCAGTGTCCAAAAAGTTGACCCTAGACATTGTAAGATGCACATGACTTGCGTTTGGTACACCAAGGTGATTGATATCAGGAGCAGGACTGTGCTGAGCAAGCACATATAAAAATTTCCCCAAAACATTTTCAGGGCTGAAATGAGACCAGGCACATTAAGGGGAGATCAGAAGCAGCACATTTGGTGTAACGAGTAGATGGTGGGGCCACTCACTCCTAACATTGCAGGCTGACACCAGTGATATGTTAAACTGTTATACAACTGGGGCTACCCTTACAAGCATCCTATTTTTCCCCAGCCCAGTGTTTGAATTGTTTAATTGGAGAAGGTCTTTGTTAATTTGGTTTTGTTTGGCATGCTGGGGGAGAGACTGAAGATTGCTGAATCTGTTGGCCTTTGGGTCCAAAGTCTTTGGCCTGTAAAAACAAGGGCTTGCTTAACTGGATTCCTAAGGCAGCGAAGTCCAAAATATCTCAAATGTGCTCGTCTTGAAGCAAAAACCAGTTTCAAATTTGAAACACCAATCCAACGTCAAACGCGTCTTATTTTATAGAACGCAAATGTATTTAGCGCTTTCATCAGTATAGAACTAAGTTTGTTTGGTTCCAAGTTCGTTTAGTCAATGTGTTCTTCTGTCCGACTCTTCACAAGAGACTACTGAGGAGTTCGCGGCACTTTCGAAGATCCCCAGAGCATAGCTTCTTGACATCTGCTGTGAACTCGCACAGTGATGCAGTTGTCAGAACAGATGGATCTATCTGGTAAGTAGCCCAAAAGGCTGTTGAGCAGAACTAGTTGTCCAGGATTCCTTCTATCTCCTGCCACATTGCAAACATTCATATCTTGCAAGGTATATCAAAGGCAAATTTGTTACTCATGGCCTTCCTTCGGATGTGTATTTACATGGGTGTTTTCCCATTCCCTACTGTTCTGAGTGTAGATAAGGCTGGCCCACTATGCCCCATACTAGCTCCTCCAGTGTAGGTCTTTGTACTGATGTTTAGCTGCCAAACTTGGACTAAAGGGCTCTTCAGTGCTGACACATTACCTGGTTTCCTATTCAAGGGATCTGTTGCACTCCAAGGTTTAGTGAACTGGTTGAGTCCTCTGAATTCTTGCTACCCCCACTCAATGTGCCAAAAACTTATAAAAGGAGGCACTGACTTCCCCATAGGAATTGTCACTTCTGACACTGACTCAGTCCCCCAGTCCCTTCAAGTTGATAACCTTTGGTGGGATCCTCCAGCTGTATGCAGCAGCGGATGTTTTGGCCCACAGCCACTTCTGCTAGGGCAAAGGAGTTTTTTTGAGGTCTGAGGCTCTGTAACCTCTGCTTCTTGATGTACCCCTGAGGTACTAATCCTCCTAGCTGTTAGGTTATGGCAGGAGCCAGTCACTTGTAAACTGGTTCCTTGGAAGCCAGACAGTTAAGATTAGGCCTCCAGGACAGACATTGTGGGCCAAGAGTCTATTGGTGGACTTGTTTTGGCTGTGACTGCGTTAAAGGAGCTGGTGGACTGCAACTGTGGTCAATCTGCCAAGTAATGAATCCAGGACATGAACAGTTTGTATGATCAGAGCCATGAATCACACCACACACTAATCATTTTTCAGAGGGAATTAGCACAGCAAGCCTTTACCTCTGAGAAGACCCAAACATTAGATTCCAGGATGGAGTTGGAAATTTCACTGAGCATGATTCAGTGTTGCAAAGCTCTGTGTAGAATAGGCATTGCAGTGAGAACCATGCTTGGCTATGCCTCAGACATGGGACAGCTTTCAGGCATCCTTTGCAGATTCCCTTATGAGATCATCCTTGTTGGTGTTCCAGTGAGAGTGTTCAGAAGTGTGACCAATATGGCAAAACACATTCTGCCATCGGAGTAAAATTTGAACCCATATAGATCGGACAGCAGGAACCAAAAGGTCTGAAGCCACCTGAGGTTCAGGAAATCAAAGTGCCAGCCAGTTGACTTCTGAGGCCTCTGAGGCAGAAGTGGTTCCATCAGGCCTTAAGGCTGAGATGGGTCACAGAACCAGGGATACTGATGGGCCTTTCCTAAAGGCATCCTCACTGTCCATGAAGGCAGTTATGCAAGCAGTTATATCCAGTCTGGATGGCTATCTGTTGAAACAAATTGGTAAAACAATCCAGAGGGTATACAGTACCCTTTTTCCTATTTCCCAATCTCGTCTAAACAGTTTAGTGTCTTTCAGACGTTCCACTCCAGCTAGAGACAGCAAAATTTTTCTAATTCAAAGAGCCATCCGGGTGCTTCTGCCTGTGTAGGGCTTGGACTTTACTCCAGGTTCTGAAAGCAAAGAGGACCTCAGCCTGTTTTGGTTCTCTGCTACTAAGTAACTGAAAAGGCCCTGTTCAACACAGTAATATTCTCCCTCTCCCCCTATGAGGATTCTGATGCTGAAGAATCCATTCCTTCAGCTTCTCCTCCTGGGGACTATTCCTTTGGGGAAACCTTACATACCATGAGGGACCATTTCACTGGGAGAGCCAAGATTTTTCAGAGTCTAAAAAGAGGCTCAGGGATTTCTTGTTACTACCTCAGCACAAGCCACTAGCCATCCCCTCCAGTGTTAGACATTGTAGATGTGTTTTCTGAATCTAGCCTTACCCCCGACTCCTTGCCTCCAGCTCCTGTTAAGCCTGACAGATATTACAGGATTCCTGACTCAAATTCCTTTTTAAAAACCCTGCTGCAGACCCAGAAACTATTTCTCAGGGTCTCGGTGCCCTAGAATCCCTGTCAGCAGGGCGCTGGATAGATGGGGTAAGAAGGTATACACTTCTGCAACTTTGGCCATTCGGGCCATAAACTGACAGTTTTGTATGTTAAAGTATCAGCAGCATATTATCGGATTGCTTAAACAGAAAATAATTATTCCTGATTGTGCTGAAAATAAGGGTTTACAGGATTTACTGCTTTCAGCTGAACAAGTTAGAAAACATACTTTGCAATGTGGTTTTGATTCACTAGAGGCATTTTGCAGGGCTGCTGTAACTGGGTCTGTACTTAGAAGGCATGCTTGGCTTAAGGAGCAATCCTTACCAGATCATGTTAAAGCGAAATTACCGGATGCTCCCTTAAGCCATGACTGCCAGTTTGGCAGCAAGGCAGACCTCCTTAAAAAGATGGAGGAAAAAGCTAAATCTATGCAAACAGTTTTACAAGTACAACCTCCAAGGTTTAGTAGCCATTGGCCTTCCAAGAATTGGTCCTTTCCTGCCTCTTCCAGACCTTCAGTCCAAACCCAGATCCAGCAGAGCTCCCAGGCTTCGGTCCCAGGGTATGCACAGGACCAAGCAGTAGGGGGACTCCACTTCCAAATCTGTGAGTAATAAACACCCCCCCCCCCAATGGTAAACTGTCTCAATGACTTCCTTTTAAAATTTCCAAGCACTTCTCAAATTACTGCCCCTTTTGGGGGGGGGGGGTATTGCTCTTCATGCAAAGAACTGGGAACTCATTACCCAGGACAAATGGGTTTTAAATAGTGTCCCAGGGATACAGATTTCACTTCCACATGTTACCAACGCCAAGCAGGTGGCCAAATTTCCCCCCAAATCAGTGAGCAGAGGCCCAAAAGCAAGTATTTTCTCAAGCATGGGGGCTATTCAGTTGGTACCAGAAAAGGAAAAGGGGCACTGTTTCTACTAGAGACTTTTCCTGGTATCCAGAAAAGACAATTCATGGCGTCCTATCCTGGACCTCTCTACTCTAAACACCTGTTTGGTGATTCTGAAATTCAAGATGCTGATTCTTCACCAGTTGCTCCCTATGCTAGGCAAAGACGCCTGGTTGGCAACACTAGATTTAAAGGAAGCATACCTACACATCCCAATCGGGGAATCTTGAAGGAGATGCCTATGCTTCAAAACAGGCTTACACGTGCCATCAGTTCTCTGCACTGCCCTTTGGCTTATCTACTGAGCCCAAGGTATTCACAAAGTGCCTAGCTCCAGTTATTGCGTTTTGCAGGCAAAGAAATATTCAAATATACCCATACCCAGATGATTGTCTGATTCAGGCAGAAAGCCAGGACATGCTTGCTGGAACTTGTTTGGAGACTGCCTTCCAGACTATCTGCAAATATATATTTTTTTGTTTTTAGAGTTTATACCGTTAGTTGTTGCTTAGATCTCTGAAACTTTTGTCCTACCTACCCTCCCTATGTTTGGTTTGTAGTTTAAATTTGGTGCCTTTTGCAGTTGCCTGCCCCGTTGTAGATTTGATCTGGGGAAACTCCCCCAGCCCCATCTTTTTACCACATTCTGCACCTGCTTTTAGTCCTTTTTAATTTAATTGCATTTTTTAAACTGTGTGCTAGCTTAAGTATGTGGTGGTGGTGCTGCGGTAGTGTTGTCGCCTCACAGTAAGACTCTGTCCGGTTCGATTCTCAGCTATAATGTCTTCTGCGTGGAGACATGCGTGAATGGGCGTACCTTTGTTGAAGGTTGTGCGTCAGGGCTGGTAACTTCATGTAAAAATCAACTGCCAATCATTAGCGGACCAGAGTTCTGCTGTGGTGACACTGACGTCCCGCTCACCAGGCTGAACAAGGAGAGGGTCAGTGAGCTGCCTGTCGGGGGGCTAGGATCTGCCACATAACACAAGCACTCAGGTCACTCCAAGGCAAGTACAAATATGACTGTCATTGTCCATGCTGGTGTGAATGACCTGAGACGTACCTCCCTGGACTACATGAAAAGAGACGTAGAGGAGCTCTCTGAGCATGTGGCCCAGGCCGGTATGACCCTGACCTTGGGTAGCATCTTACCCTCACCAAGAATGATGCCACAATATGAAATTTCAACAATTGGTTTAAGTATTGGTGTCATTCAAAGGGGATCCAATGCCTGTCAGCTTGGGATGACATGCTCAACAGGCGGCGATGCTTCGCTAGGGACGGCTTGCACCTGTCACACCTGGGCTTTCGGATATTGGCAAAGGCTCTTGCTACCCCCATAGTGCCATTTTTAGGTGAGGCTCAAAAGACAAACCCACCTCCATAGGTATCACAAGGGATAAGCAACGAAGAGTAATGCTACTCAACGCCAGAAGTCTAAACCTCAAGATGCATGCACTCGAAACTCTCCTTAGCATGGAGAACATTGATATCTGTGCAGTAACAGAAACCTGGTTCAAGGCTCCTGGGAGCACCCCAGCACTACCAGGTTATACCTCATACCATGCTTTTCGGCCCCAAAACTTGGACCGAACCAGAAAAGGAGGGGGGGGCGTATCAATATTCGTCAAAGATGCCCACACCTCCCGGTTGGTGGCACAGCACGAAGCATCAGAGACCATCCATGTGCAACTAACAGTGGGTAAAACTGCCTTCCAGTTTATAGCTTGCTACAGACCACCCTCCCAAACCCAGGAACCCCACTCAGTCTTCCTGAGAACACTGGAAAATATGAAGGTCTCTCCAAACACCATTATATTGGGTGACTTCAACTACCCAAACATAGACTGGGAGCATTACTCTAGCTTCAACACCCTAGCTCAAAGGTTCCTAGAATTTATAAACTCAAATGCTATGGAACAACTTACCACTCCCACAAGAGGGGAAAACCTACTGGACCTGATCATCACCAACATGGGGACTCTATGCTCCAGACCAGAAGTGTATCCCTCACTGGTAAGATCAGACCATAAACTAATCTCACTGGATATTCACATCCCGACCCCACCCCCTGCCCAGAAAACCACAGTGAAAAACTTCTCTGAATTATTCCACCTCTGTTTTGAGGAGTGTGAAATTTGCTTTAAAGCCCCCGGGCCTGTGGAAAATATGCCCCAGACCGCAGAATCCTTTATAAACGCATTCTATGAACACCTTCAGGAATGCATGGATCATGCAATCCCAAATAAAACCAAGACCCAATCGTCCAAAGGCAGACGTCCTGTCTGGTGGACCCCAGCCATAAACAAACTATACAATAGAAGGAGGAAGCTACTACGTGATGGAGCAAAATCCCAAAAAGGGAAGGCATCTCTGATCAGTGTTGGCAAAAAACTACGGGCACTCATAAAATCGTCTAAGGCCAGCTTCGAGAGAGAAATTGCACAGGACACTAAGGATAATCACAAGGCTTTTTTTAGTTATGTTAGGAACCTGGGTGGGAATTCCCAGATATGCTCAGAATTAGTCCAAAATGACAAAAAATACATCTAACCCACAGACATTGCCAACATCCTAGCTGATGGGGTCAGTGCAACCCTCCCCTCCCCACCAAAAGGGCAAATGTCTAACCCAGCAGAGTGCTTGCCCCCCTGACATCTCAGATGCTCTGGTAAGAGCCGCCCTCTCCAAAGCAAAAAACACAGCATCAATGGGACCAGACGGTGTCCCAGGCTGTGTCCTACATGAACTCCAAGAAGAGCTAAACCCAACCATAAAACTACTGTTCAATCTCAGCCTTACCATAGGATATGTACCCAAAGAGTGGCGTACAGCGACAGTGGTCCCTCTCCACAAAGGTGGTGCCTCAACGGATCCTGGAAACTATCGCCCCATAAGCCTGACTAGCTTGGTCTGCAAAGCTATGGAAAGGATCATCATGGACCTCCATAAAAAAAGATATTGGGGACCTACAGACACTGGATCTTACCCAGTTCCGCTTTAAGGGCAGATCCTGCCTCTTAAACCTGGTCGATTTCTTTGAAACAGTCACCAAGGCCATTGAGGGGAAGGTGGTCCACGAAGCCTTCAATACAGTACCCCACTCGGGTGTTATAGATAAGCTCACCAGCTTAAATATAAACACCTATGTCATTAGATGGGTTGCAAACTGGCTCAAGGACAGAACCCACATGGTTAGAATTGCTGGAGCCATGTCAGACTCCAAACCAGTTACAAGTGGCGTCCCACAAGGCTCAGTCCTGGGACCTCTCCTGTTCGGTATATATTTCTCGGAGGTACAGGCCAACACGGAAGGACTGTGTGGCTGACAAAGTTTGCAGATGACTGCAAACTGGGCGCTATAATAGAGACTCCAGCAGACACAAGCGTCCTCCAAAAGGGCCTCATAGAAACAGACAACTGGTGCCAGAGCCATGGCCTCAAGCTAAACACCAAAAAGTGTATAGTCATCCCCTTTGGCAAAAACAAAGTGGCCACAAATTACCACATAGGTGGTAATCCATTAAGTACAGAAGAAATAATTAGGGACCTGGGGACCCAAGTTGATAGCAGTCTTTCATTTGACAACCACGTGGCCAAAGTGGTTAGAAAAAAATTTTATATAGCCCACCTAATCATGAAGGGATTCACCTCTAGATCAGGGGAGGTCGTCATGCCTGTTTACTCATCCCTCATCAGGCCCATAATTGAGTACCATGCCCCTTTTGGGATGTACCTTACCAGACACCTGCAGCAGCTGGAAAGACCCCAAAAGTACCTCACCAAGAGGATCAAAGGGCTCAAACAGATGCTATATGCTGCCTGGTTAAAGAAACTCTAGCTCTACTCAGTGGCATACCGCCTGCTCAGAGGTGATCTGTGCCTGACGTATAAAGCCATGTCCAACCCGGAATTAATGGACATGCTCCACCTCAGAAAATACAAATCCCATCGAGCTACGCGCTCGAGAGACTTGAACCTCAGCACTGAAATAAATAGGACATGCTGGAGGGACAGATTCATAACCCAGAGGCTCCCTTCACTCTGGAATAAAATCCCAGTCCAGGTTAGGCAGAGTCCCTTATTTCCTCTCTTCAAGAGGAATCTTGAGTGGATGGGGGATCATAGGTTTACCCCGGGTATCACTTCTGTGTCACAGTTGCACAGAGGCACAGTATACTAACCTCGAAAAAGGGCATAGGAAAATTAATTTAAAATGGGTGGCGAAAGCCAAACACACTCTGGCTAAGCTTATAAATGCCCTAGGGCAGATAGCCTAGTATGAACCTAACTGGGAAAAGCCGAAAGACACAACTCAAGTGTGCTAGCTTGCACTGCATGTGAATTGTTTTTACTATTGGTTTTGCTACTTTTCTGTAAAAAAAAAAAAAAAAAGCCAGTTTCCTACCTTTCCTGTAACTAGTGTTCAGGTACAGATTTGCTGTATCTAGGACTTGTAACCTTCTGAGCCCCTCAAGCCTTTCTTTGTTGGAGGGAATCCTTTTAGCTTATCAGTGGTAGTGGTAAGCACTAGGTAACCTGTCTACCACATGAGTGGTTCTGGCCCAGAAATTGTAGATGTTAAGTTGTCCATCTTGCCTTCATTCTTGCTGTTTGGGATTGGAGCCGATCCTCTGCTCAGACTCTGCTATCTTCAGTAGCTCGAGAGCTGTTTACTGGCTCAAGGCTACCCCTTATCCCATGATGCCTAGCGATAGCTACCCAGATCTCATTTGCAGCTTCAGCTGCGAGGTGTCATTTTCTGGCTCAGGCTTGTATTTTCAAATCTTGTGTAAAAATATATCCTTGTACTCTATAGATCTGTTGGATAAATTACCTTTTGTTAGTTTTACTTACTAGTGTTTTGTTGAGTACCTTCTCTTTTTTTAGTCCCTTTTTAGTAGAACTCTTTTAAGTTGGAGAGTTCTCCCCTCCCCCACTGCCTTCTCAAGGAAGCCGTTTAACTTGGAGGCTCTCCTTTCCTCTTTTTTTGCTATCGTTTATGTATAAAAAAAAAGTTTGTTATATTTTTACATAGACTGTTGTACTTAGGGAAAAAAAAATTCTAGTCAATCTGTTTCTCTTCTGTTGCTTGTTTTTTTGTGGTTGATATGTCTAAAGAAGCTAACTTATCTGGATTTTAAAAAAAGTGGCTGACTATGGGCAGGTATGGAAAGCGAATGTTTGTTTGAGTCCGCAACCTCCATAAGGTCACTGAACTGTCGGTCTGAAGTAGGGAGTTCATTTGTCAGCAACCTGTGGGTCTTGGATCCGATATCGGATCCGAGCCGCCAACTTGTTTCAAGTTGATGGATCCGAGCTCCTAGCTCCTCCCCTCACCCATAATCCCCTGCTAACCCTCCATGACCTCGGATCTAGTTTGCCACGCTTGTGGATAGCTGGATTCCTGTGAGCTTGTCTAGTACTTGGCAGTTAAGTTTATATTCTGTCAACTTTCTTATTTTTGCACAAAAATATTAAGTGTGTAAGTGTTAGGTTCCTGTAGTGTAAAACATTTCTTTTAAGTAGTATTTTCCCTCCCTTCGCTGGTCGTTAGAGTGTGTGTGTGTTGTGTTTTTGGGGCCTGTGTGTAACATTACTTTTTTTTAAGTATGGCTGAGGCCCCAAAAGCCATTTTTTCTAAATGTACCGAGTGTGGCCATAAGCTCTCCCCAGCTGATGGCCACACTCTGTGCGTTCGGTGCCTTGGGGTTGAACCTCACCTCAGGCTGTACCATTTGTGCAGCGTTCAACCCCAGGGCACTGAAAGAGCGGAGGTCGAAGCTGGTCTTGGCGGGTTACCCCCGGACTCTGCTCCGGCCTCCGCTGCTCCCGTGGCTCCACCACAGGCTGTAGTTGCCATTCCTGCCCCCTTTCCTCCGGCCGGGACTCAAACTCCCGCTAAAGCGCCGGACAGGGAGGCCAGGAGGGAGAAATGGAGGGAAAAGCACCACAAGCGGGCCGAGACCTCCATTTCGGCCCTGCCAGCTAAGTGGGCTTCTCCCTCCACTGCTTCTAGGTCTCCTCTGCGGCTCTGATCCCCTTGTTTCTCCCTAGGGCCCGAGGAGGAGGCCTGATCTCCATCGAGGTGGCATTCCAGGCCTGCCTCGGTAACCTTTGAGATCGACCTTCAGTATGTCCGATGCAGACTTGGACCGGATGATGTGAAGGTTCATCCAGGCCCAGCTGCCGATGGGAGTGCTCTTGCCCCCCCCCCCCCTTTCGGGGGAGAGCTCGACACCTTTTTTCCATCCTGTTGCTCCTTCTCTGACCCGCTATCCGGGCTCGGAGCGTGCCGAGCAGCGTTGGAGCCGGGGTGGGTCGGCGCTGACAGTACTTGGTACTTCGGATCCGACCCTGCCCTCGAGCCTGTCTGATCCGACCTCTCTGAGCTGTGGCCCGAGCTTCGGATCAGAGGGATTCAGTGTGCCTTCGGCTCCGTCCAGGTCGGAGCGCACTGGTCCTTCGGATCTGATGGTCTCGGCGCCGGTTCCGATCCCTTCATCGGATCTGAGTGGGAGCAGGCTCTCGGATCCAGGAGAGTGGTTCCCCCTCGGCTTTTGATGTGGACAGGGCTCTGTTGAGAGCATCCGGACCCCTGGTCCTTGTCTCTGCTCCTCCCTGCACTCCCTCTCTGCTGGGCCAGGCTTCCATCACCCGGCCAAAGGGACAGCCTGCTTCAATGTCCTAGATGGTTCCATTGGAACAGGATGTTGCTGGGGAGGCCTCCTCTGACAGCCCCCCCCCCGAGGAAGTGCCCCGCAAGCATAAGTGCAAGAGGAGGCACGTGGACTCCCCTGAGTCCTTAACTGAGGACACTGACTTGGAGGAAGGGGAAGGCTCCCCAAGATCACCCTCTGAGGATGTCTCCTTTGGAGACATGGAGATGCTGAGGATCAGAGGTGGGTGGTCTGCCCCCAAGTCTTCCTCAGAGTCCGTGTTTCTGGAGGCATTCGAAGCAGGCCAGTCTACCTCCTTGGGTGTCCCCTCCGGCCGACCCCTTGGTGGACCTCATTACCACCAGGGCCTGGAAGGATCTAGACGCCATGGAGCCAATACCAAAATGTCCGGACAGAATACTAAGCCCCCCCTCAGACCGATCGCACTGGAGCAAGGCCCCCCCCCATAGATGCCATGTTGACGGCAGCCACGAAGAGGGAACTAGCTCGAAAGCCCCTCAGTCCATCCAACAAGCAAGGAGTCCCGCTTGATGGAGCGCTTAGGGAAGTGAGTTTTTAGTTCAGCGACCTTCTCGGTATAGTCTCTGAACTATATGGCACGTCATCAGGATGCAGCGGGATCTTATCAAAGAATACGCTGCCTCCCCTCCTGAGTCCATGTCGGCGGAGGACAAGCAATTGTACTCCACCCGAATGGCCACTCTGAGATCAATTTCAAATACCTCTATTAGGATATTGTCCCATGCCACCGAGGGAGCCGTTAGGGCTAGCGGAGCAGGCCTAGTCATGAGACGTCAGGCCTGGCTCCGTCATTGTGACTTTGCGGAGCCTTTTAAAGCGTCTTGCGAACGCCCCTTTCGATGGTTTTGCCCTATTTGGCAAAACTGTTCCCGAGATACTTGTCCAGAACGAGAAAGACGGGAAGACGTCTGCCGTCTGAGTCCGCTTCTCTGCTCTCCAGCGGTCCTTTTCGAAGAACCAAAATGGTCAGAAGATGTGATTCCGGAAATCGCAACATTCCCAACCCGCTCAGGACAACCAGTCCTTCAGTGACAGAGGACAGGGAGGACGCCGCCCCAAGGGCAGGGGGGCTCCAAGAAACTTTGGGTCCAGAGAACCTTTCTCTGAACGGCCCACGCAGCAGCCCTGCTTCTCTGAGCACCTAGCGGTATGGGAGTCCATCACGACAGACCGCTGGGTGCTTCGCAGTATATCCAGAGGGTACAAAATACCATTACTCCATGTCCCCAAATTCAAGAACCTCCCCGATGTACCACCCGATCAGAGGGAGGCCGCAGAAATTCAGCAGCTGCTAAGAAAGAGCCATCCAGCCCGTCCCCCAAGACCAGCTCGGATTAGGGTTCTACTCCAGGTTCTTTTTGGTGCCAAAAAAGACTGGGGACTTGAGACAGATTCTAGACCTTTCCCGCTTGAACCTGTCAGTAACAAAGGAAAAATTCCGAATGGTCACTCTTCAATCTATTCTCCCTCTTCTAAGGGAGAACAATTGGATGCGCTCTATAGACCTCAAGGATGCGTACTACCACATTCTAATGGACAGATGATCCAGGAGGTTCCTCCGCTTCCGGCTGGGAGCCAGTTACTACCAGTTCAGGGTCCTTCCCTTTGGACTCACCACAGCCCCCAGGGTGTTCACCAAGGTATTAGCAGTGATTGCGGCCCACCTGAGACTCCAGGGAATACAGGTCTTTCCATACCTGGACGACTGGCTCCTGACCGCCCCAACAAGGCATCTACTTTGCTCAGCCAGAGATTTCTTTCTCTGCCTAGCCCCACAGTTAGGCATCACCATCAATGCCGACAAATCCCTTCTGGCCCCGACACAAGTCATAGAATTCATAGGAGCCAGAATAGACACCAGAGAGCTATGAGCCTTTCTAACTTCCGAGAGAATTCGGAATTTGCAACTCCATGTGCGGGCTATCCTCCAATCAGAGACTTCACCAGCGGAATTGGTCCTGAGGGCACTAGGATCTGTGGCGGCAGTGATTACACTCCTTCCTTGCGCCCGTCTGAACATGTGGGTACTGCAATGGATACTTCTAGTGCAGTGGTCCTTTCTGTCCCTTCCTCTTCACCACCCCATTGCTTTCGGCAAGGCTTGCAGGAGGGCTCTATTATGGTGGCTCCAAGCTTCGGACCTCCATAAGGGCTGTCCCTTCTACACCTCTCCCCACGGTTACCACGGACGCCTCCCGCCTTGGGTGGGGGGGGGCATTATTCCGGCAGGACGGTCCAAGGCACGTGGAATGACAGACCTCCCTGCATATCAACGTTCTGGAGATGAGAGCGGTGCTGTTCGCGTTGCAAGCACTTCAAAATCTCCTCCCCATAGGAACGATTGCAATTCAGTCGGACAACATGTCGGTTGTCGGGTACATCAACAAACAGGGGGGGACCGGATCTTACCCTCTATGCCGCGAAGCCATGAGAGTGTGGGAATGGGCGATCTCCACCAACCACTTTCTGATTGCAACGCACATTCCAGAACGGACCAACATCCTAGCGGACAAACTCAGTCGCACCCTTCTTACCCCTGTACGAGTGGTCTCTCAATCCACTAGTAGCGAAGCAGATATTCTTAATATGGGGGCAACCCTGCTGCGATCTTTTTGCGTCTCCCTCAAACACCAAATGCGACAATTTCTTTGCTCCGATTCCCCCTTTAGGGGAAACTCCAAGAGACGCTCTGGTGCATGCTTGGCCACCCGGTCTACTTTATGCCTATCCTCCTCTACCCCTGATGCTGCAACTCTTACAGAAAGCCTCGCGGTTTGGGAGCAGGATGATCCTCATTGCCCCATTCTGGCCTCGGCAAATTTGGTTCCCTTACCTGTGGTCTCACCTAGTGAATCCTCCTTGGATTCTGGATCCCAGTCCGGATCTAATCTCCCATCCGTCGGACTTACCGACCCCAAATCTGGACAATCTGAAACTGACAGCTTGGTTGCTCCAGTTCCACTCCTAGTTAGGACTTCCCGGTATCTCTTCACCAGTCAAAGCCATCCTTGTGGCAGCACGCAAGCCCTCCGCCAAGAAAGTGTATCGCAGTAAATGGAAATGTTTCTAAATCTGGGCGGAGCATCTTGATCTAGATCCCTTTACGGCTCTTCCATCCATATTAGACTTCCTAACCGAACTTTTTCAGGAAGGTGCTAGTTCAACCGTCAAAGTGCAATTGGCAGCAATCTCACATTACTATGTGGGACATGATACAGGGCCTTTGTCGGCCAAGTTTTGTAAAACCTTTCTCAAGGGCACCTTCTTGCTTAGACCCACTGTAAAAGAAGCCGTACCACCGTGGGATCTTTCACTAGTTCTTCAAGCCTTGACTGCTCCACCTTTTGAACCCGCTGCTTCAGTAGATCTCAAATTCTTTTCCTGGAAAACGGCATTCCTTGTAGCAGTCAATTTTGCAAAAAGAGTTTTGGAGCTTCAAGCTCTTTCTGTGAAGCCTCCTTATTTGATCTTTCACCCGGACAGAGTGTACCTCAGGATCAATCCCTCTTTTCTTCCCAAAATAGCATCAGAAACCAATATAAATCAATCCATAAATTTACCGGTTTTCTTCCCTAAATATCAGAATAAAGGAGAGTACAAGCTGCACTCATTAGATGTTCATGGACAGCTACGCTTTTATACTCCTAGAACAGCTGGTCATAGACAATCCGACCAGCTGTTCGTTTCCTTTACCAAATTTAATTTGGGGAAAGCAATATCAAAAGTATCTCTCATGTTGGATTTCTCAATGTATCCTATTGGCGTACCAAGCCTCTGGGAGACCTGCACCTGAAGGAGTTCGTGCACATTCCACTCGTTCCTTCTCTACTTCTGCGGCTTTCAAGTCGAGTTCCATTGGATGATATTTGTTCGGCAGCCACTTGGGCTTCATCTCATACCTTTATTAACCACTACAAACTGGACGTGATTTCTAGAGGGAGAGCATCCTTTGGCTCTGCGGAGCTTCGCAATATCCTTCCATGATGGCCACCCTCAAGGTTCAGGTAGCTGGGAACTGTCCCACAGGCTGCTGACAAATGAACTCCCTACTTCAGATTAAGAAGTTATGTACTCACCATAACGTTCCATCTGAGTAGGTAGCTTCATTTGTCTGCAACCATCCCCCCTCCTTCCCCCTGGCCTTCGGATCTATTTAGTTGGATACCCGTTTTTGGGTATATATTGAGGGGCGAACTTCATCTAAGGTCATGGAGGGTTAGCAGGGGATTATGGGTGAGGGGAGGAGCTAGGAGCTCTGATCCATTAGCTTGAAACAAGTTGCCGGCTCTGATCCGATATCTGATCCAAGACCCACAGGTTGCAGACAAATGAAGCTACCTACTCAGATGGAATGTTATGGTGAGTACATAACTTCTTATTTTACTCTACTTCAAAGGGATCTACTTAGAGCTTGGAGATGCCCTTCAAGATCCTACAGTTGAGGGAGCACAAGCCAAAGTAGCTTCTCTGCTAGCAATGCTTAATTCTGTAGTTAACTCCTCCGTGAGGCTCATTTCCTATGCAGCCGATGGAGCGAGCAGAGCCTTGGACACTTGTGTAGCCCTTAGGAGGCATGCGTGGATGCGGCTGTGTAACTTTGCCGAACCCTTTTGAGCGTCCTTCACCAATACCTCTTTTGGCTCCTTTCTCTTTGGGCTGCAGGTGAAAAGACATGTTGACTAGGTGTGAGCAAGAAGGCAAGACTCTCTCTGCCGTGGGAGTCCGATTTTCCACTCCCTCTAGACCTTACCCCAAGGGTCAGAAGAGTGGGAAGATGTGGTTCTGTAGTGATTTTTCTTCCAGAGGCAGAGGGGGAAACAATAGATGCCACCCTCGTGGCAGATGGGGTCCACAAAACCAGGGCAACGGAGAATCCTTCTCTGATAAGCCCTTCCGCCATCCCTGAAGGGTTGCCCGGCTGCTTACCTCTGGCGGCAGTCTGGGGAAGACTTTCACTGTACTCAAAAGCCTGGCAAAATTTAACAAGACCGATTGGCATGGTCCATTATATCAGGAGGTTACAAAATTCCCTTCCATAAACCCCCCTTTTCAGTCAAACAAGACCCTTCCAGATGTTCCACCCAGTCTGAAGGAGCAAGCAGTAATAAGTTTCTAAACTGCTAGAAAAGAGCCATTCATGAAGTCCCCGCAGACCAGCATGGATCCGGAACTTACTCAAGGTTCTTTTTCGTACCAAAAGACAGGGACTGGAGACAGATTCTGGATCTCGGCAGACTTAACAAATCTGTACGGGCAACAAAATTTCAGATGGTCATGCTACAGTCCATTCTACCCTTCCTGGGTCAGGACAATTGGATGTGCTTGATGGATCTTCAGGATGCGTACTACCATATCAAGATGGACAGACGCTACAGAAGATTTCTTCGCTTTCGGGTGGGGGCCAATCATTACCAGTTCAGAGCTCTGCCCTTTGGCCTCACCACAGCCCCCAGGGTGTTCAAATGTATGGCAGTGGTCACGGCTCACCTGAGACGTCAAGGATTCCAGCTGTTTCCATATCTAGACGACTGGCTCCTCACTGCTACCACCAGGCATAAACTCCTACAAGCGCGGGATTATACAATCACATCTTGCACCCAGCTAGGTATTACAATGAATTAAAAAAAATCTGCCTTGTTGCCCTGTCAGTCTATCACTTGCATAAGAGCAGACTTAAACACAAGGGATGTTCATCGTGTTTCACTGTTTCAGTCATGATTGTAGGGTTCTCCCCTGCCAGTAGGCAGTCCTCGGTCGGCCAGAATCCCAAAGTCTGGGTCTGGCGTCTGCTGTTCAGCCATGCTCCCTGACGTCAGAGCGCCAGGAGTACAAAGCTGACAGCCGACGCCATGATGTCCTTCAAGAATGCAACTGCAGTCCTGACATATGGGTTGTCCTGCCGCAGGCAGCCCTTCGGTCGGCCGGATTCCAAAGTCTGGGTCCGGCGTCGGCTGATGTCGCCTCTTCCCCAACGTCAGAGTGGCTGGGGTATAAAAGCATCAGCCGACACCATCTTCAGTCTTTCTTGCCGCGCGGTGCCCAAAGCAGAAGCAGTTCGCAAGTGCCGGTCGGCCAGCTCCTGTGTTTTCAGATCCGAAGTAATCAAAAAGCTAAGTACCCCGTTGGCGAACCTTTTCTTGCCTCAGCCGATGTCAGATAAAACTGCAAAAGTTAATTGCTTGTCTTGTAAACAAATACCTCATAAGGACTTCATTCCTACTGCCTTCCCTGCCTCTGCCCAGACCACGACGTCGCTGCCTGTGCTTGCTTCAATAAGCGCACACTTAGGCGCCGGGCAGAATTTGAAGACTTTTTTTGGGGAAAATTACTCCTATATCATGCCGTCGTAACTACAGACAGCACATATTTCCAAAAACGGAAGGACCGGGACCGACATTCGCGGCCCGCGACTTCCACTGACACCACGCTAAAGCCTACCGCGAGTGCATTGGTCTCTTCAGAGGTGGTAATTCTACCGATCCAGGCCGACGATACCGCTTTACCGCACACTTCGGTCCCGGAGGCTACCCCGGTGCCAGTTGTTGATTTTCCTCCTGAAACCGAAGCCCAAGATTTGCCTGACACCATACCGGTGGACAAAGTTACTCCAGCACGTGGGGCAGCTAGGCCTCCTGTGTCTGTCTATCAAGGCCTACACACGTGCTAAGGCTGCCAGCCAGGCTAAGTCTCACCCTCCTAAATCTTTTTCACAGGGTCCTACTTCTGATAAACAGATCATGACTTTAGCTGCAGATCTATTTTTTTTAATCAGGGGTTCTCAGGCTCATCCCAGACAGAGGTTCTCAGCCGCCTTCAAGCAAAAGGCCTAGGGTTGAGCAGGCAGATGCCCTTTCCTCGGATGAAGCCTCTGGTGAGTCAGGCCTTTCAGATTCCCAGGAAGAATCCTTCCCGGCCTACGAGGGTTGTGATGCTGATGAATCCATTCCCTCTGCCTCTCCTCCTGAGGGTATTTATTTTGGGGAAATTCTCCACTCCATGAGAGCATTTTCAGTGGCAGGGCCAGGATTTCTCCGACTCCAGGAAAAGGCTTCGGACCTTCCTTAAGTTACCCCAGCACAGGCCTTTAGCTATACCCCCAGTGTTAGATGTATTGGATGATGTGTTCTCAGACTCCAATACTTCTGTTTCTCTTCCTCCTGCTCCTGTCAAGCCAGACAGATATTACAGGGTTTCTGAAACTCATAGACATCTCTTTAAGGCCCACTCTGTTGATCTAGTAACTATTTCTCAGGGGCCCAAAGGAGTGGCCACTTCCACGGCCAAAAATCCTTTGCCCGCAGGCAGGGAATCTAGGTCCCTGGAGAGGTGGGGTAAAAAAGTTTATACCTCATCCACCCTTGCCATGAGGGCACAACTGTCTCTTTCATATGTTTCAGTATCAGGATTTCTTGATGGATGATTTGCAGAAAAAGTTAGCCTCTCCTGAGCCTTTAGATACAAAGGCCTTGCAGGATTTGGTTCATAATACTCAGCAGGTTAGCAATCATTTTCTTCCATGTGGTTATGATGCATTGGAAGCTTCATGTAGGGCAGCTATGACAGGGGCCGTCATACGTAGTCATGCTTGGTTGAAAAAACAGACATTGCCAGGTCATGTTAAAGTAAAGCTTCTAGATGCACCTCTGGAAAAAGATAAGCTATTTGGTGCTAATGCACAGGGTATGTTGAAATCGATTGAGGAAAAGGCTAAATCAGTACAGTCAAAGATTTCCTCCAGGTTCAGTAGGAATTGGCCTTCGAAGAATTGGTCCTTTCCAGATACTGACAAGTTCTAAAGGGGGAAAAAACAGGCGTGCTCAAGGTAGAGGGCAATACCGAGGCTCCTACAGTGGCCGCCAATGGCAACCAACTAATCAGAGAAGTGGCGCAGGGACTTCTACTGCTCCGCAGGGACAATCACAATGACTTGACTTTGACACCGCCGACCAAGGCTCAAAGACCAGCACCTTTAGGTGGAAAATTATCTTTATTTTCAAAATAATTGGCACGTTTTTACAAAGGACAGATGGATTTTGGACATAATAGACAAAGGTTACAGGTTCCACTTCCATACCTTACCAACAAGACAAGGCATGCCAAACCTGCCACAAAATCAAAGGACAGAGGCACTCATAAAAGTTTCAAAGCTACTACAAATCAAAGCAATGGAAAAGGTTCCTCCTCAGGAACAAGGCCAGGGATTCTACTCAAGACTGTTCCTTGTTCCAAGAAAAGAAAAGCAATGGAGACCTATACTGGACTTGTCCGCTCTAAACACTTTTCTCATTGTGCCAAAATTCAAAATGCTGACATTACAGCAACTTCTTCCCATGCTGGGCAAGGCTGGTTACTCTGGACCTCAAGGAGGCATACCTGCATGTCCCAATCAGACACAGCTGCAGAAGATACCTCAGATTTCTTGCAGGGTCAGAGCATTATCAATTCTCAGCATTGCCTTTTGGCTTATCTACTGCGCCCAGAGTATTCACGAAAGCCTGGCATCAGTAATTGCACATTGCAGACTTCAGGGGATACAAATATATCCTTACCTGGACGACTGCCTTATACAAGCGGACAGCAAGCAAGCCTTGATAAGACACTTGGACTATGTCATTCACTTACTACAGGCTTTGGGATACACAGTCAACATTCAAAAATCAAGACTACTGCCATCCCAACAAATAATTTTTCTAGGAGCCAAACTGGACACAAACTCACAAATGGCTTTCCTCACAGAAGAAAAACAAGAACAATTACCAGATTACTTCAAAAGCCTAGCAAAGCACACCCAGATGACTGCAAGGAAAATACTGCAGGCCCTGGGTTTCATGGCATCTTGCATTCTTCTGATTCCACTGGCAAGACTACACATGAGAACTACAATGGTACCTAAAAAGTTTATGGTCTCAACACAGCCACAACTTAGAAGCAATTATTCCACTCATTCCAGGTCTACAAAAGGAATTTTTGTGGTGGGCACAAGCAAGCCAGCTAAACAAAGGTATGTCTTTCAACAAACCTCAAGCAAGCCAAACCATTACAACAGACGCCTCAGATCATGGATGGGGGACGCACATGGAGGGCAGATGCATTCAAGGGCAATGGGCACCCCGAGAATTGCATCTGCACATCAATCAAAAAGAGATGTTGGCAGTGATTCATGCAATCGAGTCCTTCGGAAAATTTCTTCAGCAAGGTCCTCTGCTAATAAAGACAGACAACACAACTGTTATGTGGTACATAAACAAGCAGGGAGGCACCCATTCTTACCCCCTCTGCAGACTAACAATGACTCTTTGGGAAAAGTCCCTGAAACTGAACATACAGTTGCAATCCCAGTTTGTTCCAGGCAAGGACAATGTTCTGGTGGACAGTCCAAGTAGAAACATTATGGACCCGCACGAATGGATGTTGCATCCAGACATTTTTTCACAAATAACTCCTGCATGGGGAAGGCCGGACATGGATCTATTTGCTTCACACCAATCATCTGAAGAAGTTCTGTTCAAGGACACACCATCCTCAAGCCTGGAGAATGGATGCTCTCTCAGCTGGAATTCTCTAACAATCTATGCATTTCCACCTCTACCATTAATGACCAAGGTGTTACTGAAGATCAAGGCAGAACAACCGAAAGGCATTTTGATAGCTCCAGACTGGCCAAGACAGCACTGGTATCCATTACTAAGGAACATAACTCGCACCAAGCCGTGGCTCCTGCCTCAATGGCCTCTGCTTATAACTCAGCACAATTACAGGACTGTTCATCCCAACCTACAAACATTGCAACTGACAGCTTGCAGGGTTCCATGACTTCTCCCCATATCTCTCTCTCCAAAAAAGTTCAAGAGATCTTACTGGAAGCACGCAGGCCTTCCACCAGAAAAACTTATTCAGCCAAATGGAAGAGATTCAACATCTGGAATGCCAAAAAGGGTCAGGATGCATCAGTACTTTCTCCAGTCTTTCTTGCCGTGTGGTGATAGCAGTTTGCAAATGCCGGTCGGCTGACTCCTGACGATTTTTTTGAACAAACTCCAGTCCGAAGGCTTTCTTCTCCAGTCCGAAGGCTTTCTTCTCCAGTCCGAAGGCTTTCTTCTCCAGTCCGAAGGCAAGTACCCCATTGGGGAAACTTTTTTTTCTTGCTCCAGTCCGATGTCAAAGTTAATTGTATTTCATGTGGGAAGCAAATACCTCATAAGGATTTTCATTCTTACTGTATTCCTTGCTTTTAGGCCCTGACCATGACATAGCTAGTTGTCTGTTTTGTGCTGGATTCAATCAACGTACAATTAAACGAAGGTACGATTTTGCATTTCATTACTTCGGTAGGCGTTTTAATTACAAAATGTCTGATACGGTTCCGGCTACCGGAGTTCACAAACGACGCAAGGACAGACAGGCCTCCGAGGTCCAAATTGGGCGATATCGTACAAGCAGAGCCAGCTTCAGGTTCGGCCGTCAGTGAGGTGCTTTTGTAGCCCTTGTCGGCCATTTCGGAACCGATGGCCGAAACACTCCCATGAGGCACCAACTAGGCCTTTGAATATTTCTGTTACAGGACCTTCAGACAATGCTCCTTCGGATGGGTCCGGAGCCGCTGTGCAGGTACCGGCTTCCGAAGGGGTTTTCAGGCCTACTCAGCTTCTAATAAAGGCAAAGCCAAAGGTAAAGACTCCTTCCAAATCAAAGACTGCAACCCAGGCCTCTTCTGATCCAGCTCCCAAGTCACAGAAACAGTTACTTAAGATGGCGGAGGACTGACTTACTATGAATAGGGGTTCCCATCCCCCTCCAGGTAGAAGGCCAAGGCAGGAAGTTTTATTATGACTCCTCTGATCAGGCTTCTGTTTCTTCAGTTTCTTCTGACCAGGAATATTCTTTCCCTCTTTATGAGGATTCTGATGCTGAGGAATCCATTCCTTCAGCTTCGCCCCCTGAGGATTTCTCTTTTGGGGAAACTTTGCATGAAATGAGGGAAAATTTCCACAGGGAAGGACAGGAGTATTCGGAATCTAAGAAAAGACCAAGGGATTTTCTTCTTCCCCAACATAGACCCCTGGCTATTCCTCCTATTTTGTATATTGTGGATGATGTTTTTTCGGAGGCTAACTTAACCCCTGACTCTTTTCCTCCAGCTCCTGTTAAGCCTGACTGATATTACAGGATTCCTGATTCCCACCAGTTTTTATAAAAGAACCCTACTCTCAGGGTCCTAAGGGCTTTAAGGCCGCTTCTGCTAAAAACCCCATTCCCACTGAGGATTCCAGATCTTTAGAAAGGTGGGGCAAAAAAGTGTACACTTCTGCTACTTTATCTATTAGGGCTTTAAACTGTCAGTTTCATATGCTGAAATACCAGCAATTTCTCCTGTCTGTTTTAAAACAAAAGCTAGCTTCCATTTCCGCCTGTGCAGATAAGGAATTACATGACTTAATGCATGCCACTGAACAAGTTGGGAAGCATGGCTTACACTTTGGATTTTGGTGCCTTGGAGGCTTCTTGTAGGGCTGCTGCCTCTGGCACAGTAATTAGAAGGCATGCATGGTTAAAGGAACAAAATTTGCTAGATCAAGTAAAAGCTAAATTATTGGATGCTCCTGTTCAGCATAATGTTTTGTTTGGATCTAATGTTGAAGATGTGATTAAAAAGATGGAGGACAAGGCAAAATCCATGCAAACAGTTAAAGATTTCTTACAAGTACAGCCACCCAGATTTAATAGGAATTGGCCTACAAAAAATTGGTCCTTTCCCAATTCAGACAGGCCTCAGAGGGGTAGATACAGACGTTCCCGAGGAAGGCCTCAAACGCAAGCCTCTTATAGACCAAGACAGTGGACTGCTTCCACCCCTAGGGGAGGAGAGGACAGGTCGCAAGCTCATAGGAAACAGACTCAATGACTCCCTCTTTTGGGCTGCAGGAACTTCTTGCCTGGAAGCCCCTCTCGGAGGAAAACTTTCTCTTTCACCTAAATTGGACTCGTATAACCCAAGACAAGTGGGTTCTGGATGTGGTTTCTAGAGGCTACAAATTCCATTTTCATACCCTAAGGCCAAGCGGATGGCCAGATCTTCCAAAACATCAATGGACAGAGACCTTAAACTAGGTGGAAGCTCTTTGCTATGAAAGCCATAGAACTAGTTCCACTTTCAGAGATGGGACAAGGTTTTTACTCTAGGCTCTTTCTAGTCCCCAGGAAGCAAAATTCATGGAGACCCATTCTGGATCTGCCAGTCTTGAACACTTTTTTCTAGAGATACCAAAATTCAAGATGCTTACTCTACAGCAGCTACTTCCAATGCTGACCAAAAATGCATGGATGGTAACTTTGGATTTAAAGGAGGCATATTTACACATTCCCATCAGGCAGGAACGCAGAAAATACCTCAGGTTCAAGGCCGGATCGAGGCACTTTCAAGTCTCTGCGCTGCCCTTTGGATTGTCTACTGCACCCAGGGTCTTCACCAAATGCCTGGCTCCAGTAGTGGCTTATTGCAGACTCAAGGGAATTCAAATTTACCCTTATCTGGACGACTGTCTTATTCAGGCAGACAGCAAGGATGTCTTACTCTATTATCTACAGTTTGTTCAGAATCTTCTCAAGTTCCTGGTATTCACTGTAAACAAAGTCAAATTTGACACCCTCACAATCCGTCCTGCCTTGTCTTCAAAAGGAATTCCTTTGGTGGTCCAAGGCATGTACTCTAAACAAAGGAAAACCCTTCTGTCTGCCTCCTGCCACTCTGATACTAACCACGGACGCCTCAGATTATGCATGGGGAGCCCATTTTCAGGGCAACTGTCTGCAGGGCCTTCTGACAAAGAATCAGAAGCACCTGCATATCAGTTTAACGGAAATGTTAGCCGTTCAGAAAGCTCTATTGGCCTTCAGGAGTCTTCTACAACCAGGACAACTACTGATACGGACTGACAACACCACAGTTGTGGTACATAAACAAGCGAGGGAGATCTCATTCCTACCCCCTTTGCAGACTAGCCATGGATCTGTGGAACACAGCTCTAGCTTGCAATCTGGACCTTCAAGCTCAGTTTCTACCAGGGAAGCAAAACTTCCTGGCAGACAGTCTGAGCAGAAACCTTTCGGACCCACACGAATGGATGCTGGACACTGAAATATTCAAGATAACAGCAGTCTGGGGATGTCCTCACATAGACCTCTTTGCATCCCACCTTAATCCAGTACAGATTTTTTGCACCAGGACTTTCCACGAACAAGCTTGGAAAGTGGATGCACTATCATTCAGTTGGAGAAACCTCCCGGGATATGCCTCTCCGCCTCTTCCTCTTCCTCCACGGGTATTATTAAAGATCAAACAGGACAAGCCCAAGATCTTGCTGGCCCCAAATTGGCTTCTACAGTTTTGGCACCCAACACTGAAAAACCTTTGTCTGGAGCCCCCTTGGGTTTTACCACAGACTCCGAACCTTCTGTCCCAACACCAGGGTTAGGTTCTACACTCCCATGTCAGAACTCTGTCTGGTGGCCTGGTTAATCCAGGGTCTTTGATTCATTCTCTCTTACCCAAGCAGGTTATGGATCTCATTTTAGAAGCCAGACGTCCTAGCACTAGAAAGTCTTATGCAGGAAAATGGAAAAGATTTTGTTCCTGGATGCAGGCTCAGGATTCTGATCCTCTTCTTCCTAACATTCCTTTGATTTTACTTTACCTGACAAACCTCTTGCTTAAGGGTCTCTTTCTCTTCCATTAAGATACATGCCTCTGCTATTTCTGCTCATTATAATACAGACCCTCCAATCTTTTCCCACCGGCTCGAGACAGTTTCTCACAGGAGCTAACCACTTAAGGCCCCCTAGATCTCCTCCCATTCCTGCTTGGGATCTCAATTATGTTTTGGAAAAGCTCACCTTGCCTCCTTTTGAGCCTGCTGCCACATCTGACGTCAAGTTTTTATGTTGGAAGACAGCCACCCTTTTAGCTCTGACCTCTGCCAGGAGAGTTTCAGAGTTGCAAGCTCTTATGGCTGTGGAACCTTATATTATTTTTCATCAAGACAGGGTGTCTTTAAGGACTAATCCTACTTTCATGCCTAAGGTGGTTTCCAAAGTGGCTTTAAATCAAACTATTCACTTGCCAACTTTTTTCCCCACTCAAAATAAAGGGGAAAGGATCTTACATTCCTTGGATGTACACAGACAACTACGTTTTTACCTTGACAGAACCAAGGACATCAGGAAATCAGAGCAATTGTTTCTTATGCTTCAAGTTCCCAAGGGAAAGCCATTTCAAAACTGACCATTTCTAAATGGATTGCTCATGGAATCAGATTTTGCTATTCACACCATGGAAAGCAAATCCCAGGGAGTATAAGGACTCTCTCCACGAGAGCTGCTGCCACTTCAGCTGCCTTCCTCAGGGGAGTTCCTACCAAAGACATTTTAGAAGCTGCAACTTGGAGTTCAGTGCATACTTTTTCAAAGCACTACAATCTACCTCTCTACTCTAAGTCTAGGGCAAGCTTTGCTTCTGCAGTCTTGCAGGGCCTTTAAGCCGCCCCCTCTACTTTGACCACCTCCCTTTCATTCTGCTTTGGGATTCTACCCTACAGTCATGACCAACAGTGAAACACGAACATAGTACAGTTGTGTACACTTACCATAAATGTAAATGTGCAAGTGTCTTCACTGTTGCAGTCTGGGTTTCCCTCCCTCCTGTCCCCCTTTTTTTCTTGTGTGGTTCCTTTTTTCACCATTCTTCTGAGGTGTATTTGCAAAGGGTATGGGACCTTACTCATTTTGGGACTCCAGACATCTGGGGCAAGAAAAACTGGAGAACATGGCGTCGGCTGTCAGCTTTGTACTCCTGGCCACTCTTCTACTAATTCCAAAGTTCAAAATCCTCACTCTGAACCTGTTGCTACCAATGCTAGAAAAGGATTCCTGGCTGGTAACCTTGGATCTCAAGAGGCTTATCTGCACATCCCTGTCAGGGAAAGTTGCAGGCAGTATCTTCGTTTCAGAGTGGGCAAGCAACATTATCAATTCTTTGTGCTGCCCTTTGGCTTTATCTACTGCTCCCAGAGTCTTCACAAAGTGCCTGGCCCCATTCATTGCTTTTTGCAAGCTGAAGAAAATTCAGATTTACCCATACTTGGACAACTGGTTCAAGCAAGTTCTCAGGAACCGCTACTAAAGGATCTGGAATTTGTCAAGACTCTCCACTCTTCCCTGGGTTACACTATCAATGTGGAAAAATCAAAAATGGTACCATCCAAGGAGATAACATTCCTGGGAGCGAGGCTGAACCCAGCCACCCAGATATCTCACCCAGGAGAAGCAGACTACTTTCAGTTTATTTTAAGGACTTGGCAAGCCTGTCCCAGCTCCTTGCAAGCTCTGGGATTCATGCCATCTTGTTGTTCTCATGATTCCATATGCAAGACTGCATATGAGGAAATTGCAATGGTACCTGAAGAACATTTGGTGTTATCACACACAGGACCTGGATATGCCCTTTCGAACACCTCTTGTCACTGAAGTTCTGACTACAGATGCATTTAGAGTATGCCTGGGGAGCACACCTGAGTGGCAGATGTATACAGGGACAGTGGAACGCCCAACAGGTGCACCTGCACTTAAATATGAGTTTATTGCAGTTTAACAGGCCTTAATAGCTTTCAAGCATCTTTCTCCAGGGACCTTGCTTGTCAGAACAGACAACACCACAGTCATGTGGTACATAGGCTGGGAGAGACCCGCTGTGCAGACAGAGCATGAATCTTTGGTCCATGGCAGCATCCCTGGACTTTCATCTCTTAACTCGGTTCCTTCCAGGCAGGCTGTGTTTTGGCAGACCAGTTGAGCAGGCGAACCCTGGATCCTCGCATGTGGCATCTGAACTGAGCAGTCTTTCACAGCATCATTCAACATTGGGGCGCACCTCAGGTGGATCTCTTCTCCCAGACAACCATCTTCTACATCTCGCACTAGACCGCATCACACCAGAGCCTGGAGAGTGGTTGCTCCGTCCTTCCCTTGGACGTTGCTATCATTTTACACCATCCCTCCTCTTCCTCTTCTACCCAGAGTGCTATTGAAGATCAGAGACCAACAACCAAGGACTATTCTCATAGCTCTGAACTGGCCCAGACAGCATTGGTATCCAGTGCTTCGCAGTCTCTCCCAATTTCCTCCTTGGCATCTTCCTCTGAAGCCAGATCTTTTGGTACAGGAAGAGGGAGTCCTTCTGCATCCTAGTCATCAGTCCCTCCATTTGGCAGCATGGCTCATTGTATAACTCCTTCCTCATCTTCCCTTTCCCAGCAGGTGGCTTATGTGCTGAGGGAAGCCAGGAGGCCTAGCGCTAGGAAGTCCAAAGCTTGTAAGTGGGAAAGATTCTGTCACTGGCTGCAGGCTAGAGGGGAATCTTCTCAGCCTACCCTTCCTCTGATCCTGGAATACCTGGCTGAATTGCTTCAGGGCTGTCTTTTCCTCTCTCAAGCTCCATGCTTCAGCCATTTCTGCTCATTGTTTTGAACAACCCATTTTCTCTCATCCCCTGATGAAAATTTTTCTCAGAGGTGCTTGCAACTTAAAACCTCCCAGAAGGGCACCTACTCCAGCCTGGGATCTTAATTTTGTTCTAGAGAAACTCTTCCTCCTTTTGAGCCAGTTGCCAATGCAGATTTAAAGTTTCTCTCTTGGAAGACTGCCTTCCTCTTGGCTGTAACTTCAGCAAGGAGGGTTTTGGAGCTGCAGGCTGTGATGGCTGTGGAGCCTTTTATTTTCCATACAGACAGGGTCTCCCCCTCCTTTATGCCCAAGGTGGTCTCTAGCTTGATTTAGTCAGTCCATACACCTTCCTACTTTCTTTCCTAATCCTCAAAATAGAGGTGAAAGGTTCTCTATGTACACAGCTCAGATTTTACCTGGACAGGACTAAAGGTCTTTGGAAATCAGCTCTGTTATTGGTCAGTTTTGACACTAGCTCAGGGCAAGGCTATGTCTAAGCAAGCCATTTCCAAGTGGATTGCGCATTGCGCCACCTTTTACTCCTTTCATGGTAAGGTTCCTTGTCATGGGATCAGGACCCACTCAATTAGAGCAGCTTCCACTTCTGCAGCCTTTTAAGGGGTGTCCCTACTAAAGATATTTTGGAGGCTGCCACATGGTCTCCTGTTCACTCACAAACCATTATAATCTGCCCCTGTTTTCCAGGGCAAGGTTTGCCACTGCTGTGTTGCAGTGCATCATCTCCAACCCTTGATTCTGTTGGTTCCTTCATTTTTCTCCTGGCTTTGGTAATCAACCCATTAGTTAGGACTGCAACAGTGGAACGTGAACATAGTACAGTTGTGTACACTTAACCATAAATGTAGATGTTGTGTATGCACTGTTGCAGTCCTGGTTTCCCTCCCTCCTTCCCCCCCTTTTTGATCCTCTCCTATTCCCTCTTCCTGAGGTACAGGCTGAATTGGATATTTGCAAAAATTGCTTTTTGGTTTAGCCTTTTTTCTGGGGGCTTCTGACTTGTGGCAAGAAAGACTGAGGAAGTGATGTCTGCTGCCTCCTTTTGTATTGAACGCCCTGACGTCCTTTACAACAGACTGCATCGGATGTCTTTAACTTACCTTTGGTATTCTGGCCGAGGGCTACCAGAAGCTGGATAACCCATTAGTTAGGACTGCAACAGTGAATCCACTTGAACATCTACATTTATGGTAAGTGTACACAACTGTACTTTCCTAAAGGCACAATGGTAAAGATCAATTATTGGAGTCTAGATCTAAAGCAGAAACCAATCACTCAATGCTAATTGCGGGTTCCGTGTATGCACACTGATTTCATCACCAGCAGTGGTGGTGACCATGGGTGGCTCTTGGGTGGGAGGGAGGTATTACAAGGGGAGGATGGTGTAAGGGTTATGGAGGCCATAAGAGGCCATCATTTATATATGCATCTTGGAGAGGAGGGCTGTTGTCCTAGCATTGCAGGAAGGGGCATCTACCTTGTGGACAAACTAAGCAGGTCAATCCTAGTGCCCAAGTTGTCAGTGCAACAGTGGTACCGCTGATTTTCATTCACTGTGGCTTCCTTGCTAGTCCTTTTCCTCTGCCATTTAACACCATTTTTACGTTTTTCATTATGCTTTTGAGGTATAGTCCCCATGAGACTCTCTGGTCAAGCATTGACCTCCTGGGCTACTGTATGCTTGTGCTCATTTGTCTGACTCGCACATCCTTAGAATCATCAGATGCAAGTTGTCTATCCTTCTTGCCCCCTTCACCCCAGGCAGATGTTTCCTAGCTTCAGGCCTCCTATAAGGGGAATACCTCTTAATTTCCACCTGTCTAGAATGCCTCACCTGGTCTTTCACGACTTCTAACAGCTTGGGTGGGCCATAATGAGATAGTTTAGGTTTTCTCCTTCACAAAAGGATTCCTCATGCAGATTTGAATCACAAGCAGTGGAAACTGTAATTAGCTGGGCATCTGTCCCAGCCATTGACCCCTCTGCTGCTAAGGGCAAATATTTTATCTGCAGACAGGTGGAGTACCTCAGGGTTCTGTTGTGGGACTGCTTGTTTGGCATCTACTTCTCTGAAGTACAGGCCAACACTAAGGGACTCTGGCTAATAAAGTTTGCAGATGACTGCAAACTGGGAGCCATTGTTGAATCCCCAAATGATGTGGATAGTCTATATAAAAAAGGGCTTTACAGAAACAGATTCTTGGTGCCAGAGCCATGGGCTCAAGCTCAATGCCAAGAAATGTATAGTTATCCCCTTTGAGGAAAAAATGTGTACCCGTGAATTGCTGCATAGGTGGCAGTACACTAAATACACCGTAAGTGTGATGAGAGACAGGCATAAAGCAAATGCCCTATGCTGACAATCTATAAAAAAAAAAAAAAAAACTCCAGCTGTACTCTGGCATACTGTCTACTCGGAGGTGGTCTCTGCTCAACATACAAGGCCATGTCAAACCCAGAGCTCTTGGACATGCTACACTTAAAGAAATCCCAATCCCTCAGACACACGCTCCAGGGATTTAAACCTTATCCTAATGAACAAAACCTGCTGGAGGGATAGGTTCCTGACCAAGACTCCCCTGACTCTGGAATAGACTGGCCATACATGTCAAGCAGAGCGCCTCTTTGGCCCTCTTCAAAAGAAACCTCGATTGGATGGGAGATGGGTAATTCACCCCAGGAATCACATCAGTCGCCCTGCTAGATGGGTCCAGGGAAATAAATACTGTGGGAAGAAATAGCCAGGGAATTGTTATGGCTAGGGTTGTATAGGCCCTAGGGCCGATAGCCTAGTACCAACCTATGAACCTACTATGTAGATTATGGCTCTATCTTCTCCATTATAAATCTTCACTTTGTAACCATTTCTAATTTGTGTTTAGGAATTCTGTTTGCTTGGGTTCCTCAAACTTGAAGCTTTCCTGAGATGGTTTCCTTTTCAGACCTCAAATTAGGGAACCTTCCTTGGACCTCTTTGTATGGGAAGTTTTGGTGAAACGTCCATTTGATCCGGTGTCTACAGCAGAGTTTAAGCTTTTTCATTGAAAACCTTTATTTCTAGTCACTTTCTTTTGTCATAGAATTTCTGAACTTTAGGCTGCTGTTTAGCCTTTCACAGGGCTGCATGTGTTCATACCGGTCTTTCCCTTTTTCCCCAAAATGGCTTCTGAGAAGCAATGGTTCCTGTGCCCCCCCCCCCCCCCCAAGTCAAGCTAGTAGGTGTGAATACATGTTACATACTTTGGATCTCCATAGGCAGTTCGAGATTTGGTTATATGAAGATAAAAATCTTCTATGAAACCTCTTAATTTCCTTTGCAGGTAACTGTCTTGCTTATCCAATCTCTCTCCTTAAAGACTGCTTTCATATTGCATTTCTTGTACTCTTATTTGTAATGGCCCCCTTGGATGTAAGCTGAAGGATCTTTCCACTAGGGCTTGTCACTTGGAGAACTGCACCCACAGACTCAACGTGTTTTTCATCATGGTTTCGTGTTTCCCACATTAACACCACTCTAGGACTACCTACAGAGTTTTAAGTATTTTTATTTGTAAATGTGTCCACATGGGGAGTAGCATCTTGAAGTGATCCTGATTGTTTGTTTTGTCTCTAGGTATCCCACAATTCAGTGCTTGTCTGTGGGGGGTGGGCACACAGGCCTCCTTCCTAAAGCTCCTGTCATTGCATGCATACACTGCTGTCTTTCACTCACTTTAAAGCAGCATTTCATGCTGTTCACTGACCACGTAAACCCAAACAATGCAAATGCCATAGAACAGACTTTCAAAGTGCTTTTTAATTGTGCTTCTTTTTAGAATGGCTAAATTGCAGTCTTTTGTGAAGCCGGAATTGTACCACTTCACCCCCCCCCCTTCCACTCTTAACTTGGCTGAAGGTTAATTTGAGGAGTTACCTGCTGTGATTGACTGCACATAGCAGAAGACTTGACTCCTTTACTTCCTGTGCAGGTAGGGTGAGGATCAGGGAGCTGTGACATCACAACATGGGTGGGTTTTTAGGACTGTCGTGGTGATGTCAGTTTGGAGAGGGAATTGACCAGAAAACTAGCTGTATTCATTGGCTTTGCCTCCAATGATTTGGAGACTGCAGCAAGCTTTTCCATGGTAGGCTAAGTATTTGTGAAACCACCACAGTACAGTATGGTATTCTAGTGGAGAGTCTGTTTTAAAATATTTTAAAGCTGTATTCCTAGTAGGGACTGCAAATAGGGAGAAAAAGGACAGAGAAGTTGAGCATTTAATAGAATCCCATTGTCCTTTAAGTAGGCTTAAAGTAGCTGCTTTGCAAATCGAAGAATAACTGGACTGCATTGCATATGTTTGAGCATTACAGATTGCAGAGTTTCTTAGGGGGGGCCCAAGTCAGGTTGAGCAGACTGAATAGGATACGGTGTGAATTTGCCATAATCCTAAACTTGATTCACATCCATCTGATAACACTCCCCTGTCCCCTTGCAAACTGTCACTTTGTAAGACTTGAAGGATATTTTGATGTCACTTTCTTAGCTCCCCATTTCATTGGTACTAGACTCTCGGGGGGGGGGGGGGTGGGGGTGATGAGGCTGGAGCTCTACCTTTGTCATGTGTGATCCGATGAGTGGCTTGGACCTATAAATTGTATTGAGCAGGTGTGAAGCAAAGTATCCAGCATAAAGTACTGGACTACAATTTTGTGTAGCTGCCATCTGGTTTGTAGCATGAAGTTCATATGCAAAGATTTGGCCGTTAAGTTAGTTGTCTGAATCTGGTATGCCTTAAGAATGAAGTAGGTGAATTTTGATGTGGAAGTTGCAGCTTCCAGTTGTAATCTGAGGTTTATAAGTGTGTGGAACTTGTACACTTCATTAGTGCAAGGCAGCTGTTGAAAGTCTCACAGATTGTAAACTTTGCCACTTCATACAGTGGACAGATTCAAAGTGCCATTTTGAACGGCTTTTACATTTATTGGGTGCTTAACTGCCACACTTCCATTTGTGTTCCAGCAAAGTTGGCGGCTAGCAATGTACTTTTCTGTAGTATGGGGCTATAGTTTAGTAGCATTGAGTGGAACTTCATGCACCTTTTTTGTATTGGAGGTTTTTAATTTCCTGAAATTGTAGTAGAATTGTGCTAGTGTTGTGTAACCTGCATAGCTGCTGTTTTGCTGTGAGCCTTGCTGTTGTAATGTCTGGCATTACTCATCCCAGGTAATGATGGGAGTGGTAGTCCAGATATTGAATATCCATGAGTATAAAGCAACTGGACATAGAGTTGCTACTTCCATGTGGTGTGTTAGGGAAGGTTAATTGTTTGGTGGGGAGGCTGGCAGTTTCCTATCTTGCAAGTTTTGTTTGGATATTTTTGTATAGGAGCTTAGTGACTGGAATGTCAGTAGGTGAAGCAGTGGAACATTCAGTCAGTTGCATGACATTACTTTTTCGCCTGCATTCCTGAATGATTATTTCCGTATCACTAATGTTGCACGTGACCCTCTGAATATGGCACATGTTTTCTCTTCAGTCTTGTCTTAACTGTGTTATGTTGATGGTAAAGCATTTTAATCTGTCTTTGGGGTTGGCTTCTAGTAGGTGATAAGAATTTTTAAGTCTTGGGATTTGAATGTTTGTAAGCTAACACTTGCCAACTATAGAGTAGCTTCTAAATGTTTGTGGTAAGCAGTACTGATTTTGATACTCTTCTGTTTAATGGTAGTGGATTTTTTTTCATTGGTTGGTAACTTTTTACCAATGTGGATAACCATTTGAGGTTGCTCTCTAATGGCTCTGTCCATGTGGCTTATGGGAGCATAGCATTGAATGCAGTGATGTACATTCCTGTTCCACACCGTTGGAGAGCAAGTTTGCCTTGCACTTTCTGGTTAGCGAGGACAGCATCCTGTATATTCCTAAAACTCCTCAGAGTCTTTGGGCAGTTACTGAGGAGACAAACCATGCAGGATACAGACTTAAGAAGTGGAGATTTGGAGCTGATGTGGGCTTTCTACAGTGGATCTAGTTATAGAATTCATGACCGTGGTTCTATCTAACAATTTCATCTATTTTAATGGCGAATTTTTTCGTCAAAAAAGTGGAGTTGCCATGGGTGCGCCTTGCGCTAGTGCGTATGCTAATATAGTGTTGCATAAGTGGGAAACTGAATACATTCATTCTATCAATTGGAAGCCATACATCAAATTTTACAAAAGATATCATGACGATATCTGTATTCTTTGGGAGGGCACAGAAGAGCAATTACTCATATTCAAGGATTATTTGAACAGTACGACTAGCTTCCTTAAATTCACTTACGTTATTAGCAACACAACTCTTCATTATTTAGATATTCATCTGATCAAAAATCCAAATCATACAGGTTTCTGTTCTAAGGTGCATAGAAAAGGCACATATTCTAACTCCTTCCTCCATTTTGACAGTGGACACCCTCTTTACATCAAGAAAGGTATCATCAAGGGTCAATTAGTAAGAGCCTGCAGAATGTGTAGCACCACCGATTTCTTTCTCGAAGAGGTTGATTTTCTCAGAACTCTATTTTTGGATAGGGGCTATCCACTAGCTTTTTTTCAGGACATCCTTAGTGAGATCCTTATTAAGAGACCAGTTTTTTCCACCATTACTAGGTGCTGGAGCACCATTTCCTAGAGCTCGAACAAGGACAGATCAGAACAGTTCCAAGAGTTTTGTTTACACCTATTCAGCTGATGCATGTTTCATAGAAAGGACTATGAAGGTTTTTTGGCCGGTGGTTACCTCCCACGATGAATTTAGCAATTTGTTTCCCCCCAACATTTCCTTTGTTAGAAAAAGGAACACTAACCTGAAGGGTATTTTTGAACAAAACATGAACACTAAGGACAAGTTAGAACACTCTAGTTGTCACAAAAGGAAGGGAACGTTCCCATGTGGTAGATGTCATCAATGCCCCTTCATTGCAAACACTCACAAAGTACAGGTCTCTGCTCGTAACATCACTTTAACAGCTAGGGAGTATTACTCATGTTACTCTTCGGGAGTGGTATACCTAGGTTTTTGTGAGGTTTGCGCATCTTTTTATGTGGGCAAAACTGAAAGGGCTTTGAAACGAAGGATATATGAACATTTTTATGACATCAAATGTAAAAAAGAAACCAATGCCTTTTTCAGACATTCTTTGGTATGTCCTAACATGTCTATTCGTTTCTTTGTTCTTGAAAAAGTTTCTCCTGATCAGAGAGGAGGGGATTGGGAAACTACACTTTCCTCTAGAGAATTGTCCTGGCAATTAAAACTGAACGCGACAAGGTATCCAGGCTTAAATGACAACTTAAGTTTAGCCAGTATACTCAAAGCTAAAAGAAATGTTCTTTGAATTTTATCTAGTTTCCCAAGGTTTATTATTCCTCTACATCCCCCCTCCTTGTTCATCCCTCTCATGTTTGAGGCCACACATCCACACATTGAGTACTTTTTTCTCTGTTTAACCTATGTAGGTACTGGCTATGGTCCTTTACATGATCCACATGGCGTTCCCTTCATTCATTTATTTATCTTGCACTTTCAGTCTAGTTCCTTCAGGGTAACCCACTGGGCTCATGTTAACTGTGCATTCCCAACCGTTAGTTGACAGAATCTTGGTCTTTGACTTTGACAAGAATATTTCTAATATTTTCAAGTGTTGCCTGTATTAGGATTTTCAAAGTTTTTAACTAAATATTTTTATATGTTTGCACTCTTGTTTACAGTATCTTTTTTCCAATGCACTGTATGTATTTTTTCTATTTTAAAGTTGTTCTTAAATTAAGTTAATGTATGCCAATACAAGTAATATATGTTTTTAAGCAATTAACCAATGGTTTTAAGCCAAGCACTTTATATATATATATATATATATATATATATATATATATATATATATATATATATATAATCACGTGAAAGCATTATGTGGATTTGAGTTCTTGTTCATTAAATACGTTGTCTTTGGATTATACTTGGTTTCATTTTTTAAACCTTATTGACTGTTTCGTTCAGCTGGATTATTTATCAGCCTATTTTTTCACTTTATTATCGGTGGACAGACAGTGTTTGTTCCGGGGAAGGTATCTTCCGCATCCTACTTATTGGTTTTTGAGTGCTGATATTTTTTGGCTTCTAGTAGGTGATAAGAATTTTTAAGTCTTGGGATTTGAATGTTTGTAAGCTAACACTTGCCAACTATAGAGTAGCTTCTAAATGTTTGTGGTAAGCAATACTAATTTTGATACTCTTCTGTTTAATGGTAGTGGATTTTTTTTCATTGGTTGGTAACTTTTTACCAACGTGGATAACCATTTGAGGTTGCTCTCTAATGGCTCTGTCCATGTGGCTTATGGGAGCATAGCATTGAATGCAGTGATGTACATTCCTGTTCCACACCGTTGGAGAGCAAGTTTGCCTTGCACTTTCTGGTTAGCGAGGACAGCATCCTGTATATTCCTAAAACTCCTCAGTCTTTGGGCAGTTACTGAGGAGACAAACCATGCAGGATACAGACTTAAGAAGTGGAGATTTGGAGCTGATGTGGGCTTTCTACAGTGGATTGCTATTGGTGTTTTATTTTCAGTTTGCTAATGTCTGTTTTGTTCAAGTTTGCGTGAGTTGTACTCCACAATGTTGAATAAGAGAGTGCTGAATTCTTGATACTCCATACTTTCCTGAACTTGCTAATCCTTTTGGATTTGTAGTGGATGCATTTGTGTTCTTTGCAACTTGTACAGAAGTGCAGCATATTGGTTT